>NC_136463.1:40615750-41185600 GCF_902686455.1 Sciurus vulgaris
ACATTTTTTAAACTTTGAAGCCACTTACATGTTCATGTCTTTTTTCCTTCCTAACAGGAATCTGAAATGGAAAGTCACCAGTCTTTAGCACTCAGACTGCTATAATTTCTAGTGAGCATATTGCTATTTCAAAAGATTAGCCCTGATTTTTCCTACAGAAAATTCACACCAACCTGATATATTTACTATATCAATAGGAGTTGGGTTTCTTTAAATACCTGGAACCATAATTAACATTTAAAAATTTAATATTTTGAAAGCTACTGGAGATGAGCTCAAACAACAAAGAAACAATTTTGTAGCACCTCTGTGAGGATAGTCACAATTTTTGATGGATCAAAAAATGTACTGCAATAAAAATATAGAAAGAGATAATGAAGGCATTGCTTGTGGAAACTGAGACATAATAAACTGATTTATGTTTTACTAAATCGATGGTAATAATGGAATAAAACCTAACAAAAATTCTTTAGGAATCACATCACTGCGGAACTACCTGCAGATACAACAAAGAAATTAATTTGTGTAGTATAGCTTAGAACAGTGATTAAAAACACATGTTGTGCTCTGTAATGTAGGCACCATTCCTATGGCCCCAAACCTATACATGAAGCAGGAATTTTCCAAAGTAGATAAATAAACTAGAAAGTGTCCATTTAAGATGAGGTTAACTGTAATCCTTAACTATAAAGTAACAGAAAACAACTTGAAATGTGACTAAATAGCTGATTCAAACCAGGCATTAAATAGCAGGGATTATGAAAAGACTAAAAAGTAAATTTTATGAGAAAATATTTCTTGAATTTTCAAATACTGAAATTAGGCTCAGTTAGAAATTCAGATTTTCAATTAGAATCAAGCTTCTCTCTGTTGTGTGAAGACACATATTTTATGGAAAAAAAATTCAACAACTCCAGTAAGCTATAACTGTAAATTAATGGGACTGGCTCCACAATCCACAAATAGACATGACTGGTACTCCATCATAGGTTAATTCTTTACTAAAATAAAAGGAGCTCATTCGGGGAACTGACAATTCCTGAAAGTCAAATGTGTGAGCTCGAATAGCTGAAAGGGGCCTTTGAGAAAGCTTCTCTCCACCTGTTTCTTGATCAGAACAGGTTTGCAGAAGCTGAGAGTTGCCTAGGGCCACTGAACTCATTGAAGGTAGAACAGTGATGGACATTCCAATTTCATTTCCTGAAGGCCTAGCTGTAATTAAGTACTGGTTCAAAACTGTTAGGTAAAGAAACAATAATAAAAATTATAGCATATGGACTGGGGTTATAACTCAGTTGTAGAGCACTTGCCTAGCATGTGTGAGACACTGGGTTTGAATCTCAGCACCACATGGAAATATATAAAATGGAGGTCAACTGAAAACTAATTTTTTTAACTGTAGGATAAAAGATAATATACAAAATGCAAGATTCTTATAGAGAAATTAAAATAAGTCAACAGCAAGAATTTCAACTTTAAAATATTTATATTTTAAAATATTTTTTCAGGCATAAAATTTTTTGCTTTTTTTCTTTTGATTCATTGCACACCAGTGGAGTACAACTATCGTTTCTCTAGTTGTACACAAAGTGTAGTCATACCATTTGCATATTCATACTTGTACATAGGGTAATGATGTTTGTCTCCTTCTATTATCTTTCCTTCCTCCATTCCCTGCCCATCCCTCATTTCTGTCTAAACAATTAATCCTTCTTCCATTCTTCCCTTACCTCCCCATGCCTCCATAAAGTATCATCAACCACTTATCAGAGAAGTCATTTGACCTTTGGCTTTTTAGAATTGGTTTATTTCACTTAACATGATATTCTCCAACTCCATCCATTTACCTGCAAATGTCATAATGTTATTCTTCTTTATGGATGAATAATATTACATTGAGTATATGTACCACAGTTTGTTTATCCATTTATTTATTGAAGGGCATTTAGGTTGGTTCCACAATGTATCTACTGTGAATTACGCTGCTAGACATTGATGTGGCTGCCTCACTGTACTATGATGATTTTAAGTCCTATGGGTATAGGCCAAGGAGTGGAATAGCTGGATCAAATGGTGGTTCCAGTTTAAGTTTTCTAAGGAATCTCCATACTGGTTTCCAGAGTGACTGCACCAATTTGCAACCCCACCAGCTATGTATGAGTGTACCTTTCTCCCCACATCCTCACCAATATCTATTGTTGCTTGTATTCTTGATAATTGCCATTCTAGTTGGGGGGAGATGAAATCTTAGGGTAGTTTTGATTTCCATTTCTATTATTACTAGAGTTGTTGAACAGTTTTTCACATATCTGTTGATTACTTTTAGGTCCTCTTCTGTGAAGTGGCTCTTCATTTCCTTAGCCCATTTATTGATTGGGTCATTTATATTATTGGTGTTAAGTTTTTTGAGTATTTTATGGATTCTGGAGACTAGTGCTCTATCAGAAGTGTGTGTGCAAACATTTTCTTCCACTCTGTAGGCTCTCTCTTCACTTTGTTGATAGTTTCCTATGCTGACAGAAAGCATTTTAGTTTGAATCTATTCCAATTATTGATTCCTGCTTTTATTTCTTGTGCTTTGGGAGTCATGTTAAGGAAGTTTGGTCCTAAGAGGATATGATGAATATTTAGACCTACATTTTCTTTTATTAGGTGCAGGGTCTCTGGTCTAATCCCTAGGTCCTTGATCCATTTTGAATTGGGTTTTGTGCAGGGTGAGAGATAAGGGTTTAGTTACATTTTGCTGCATATGGATTTCCAGTTTTCCCAGCACCATTTGTTGAAGAAGCTATCTTTTCTCCATTGTATGTTTTTGGCACCTTTGTCTAGTATGAGATAACTGCATTTTTGTGGGTTTTTCTTTGTGTCCTCTATTCTGTACCATTGGTCTACCTGCCTATTTTGATGCCATCACCATGCCGTTTTTGTTACTATTGCTCTGTAGTATAGTTGAAGGTTCTGGTGATACTCCGTGCTTTGCTCTTCCTGCTAAGGATTGCTGTAGTTATTCTGTGTATCTTATTCCTCCAAATGAATTTCATGATTACTTTCTGTATTTATATAAGGAATATCATTCCCCCTAAAGCATTCCCCCTAAAAACTGGAACAAGGCAGGGATGCCCACTTTCACCACTTCTATTCAACATCTTCCTTGAACTCTAGCCAGAGCAATTAGACAGAACAAAGCAGTTAAAGGGATATGAATAGGAAAAGAAGAACTCAAACTATCACTATTTGATGACATGACTATATTTAGGTAAGCAGAAACATTCCAACAGAAACCTTTAGAACTCATACATGAATTCAGTAATGTAGCATGATATAAAATCAACACTCGTAAATCTAATGCATTTTTTTCATAAGTGATGAATACTCTGAAAGAGAAATTAGAAAAACTACCCCATTCACAATAGCCTCAAAAAATGAAAGTAAAATACTTGTGAATCAATCTAACAAAAGAGGTGAAGGACCTCTACAATGAGAATTACAAAACACTAAAAAAAGAAATTAAAGGAAACCTTAGAAGATGAAAAGATCTCCCATGTTCTTGGAGAGACAAAGTTAATATTGTTAAAATGGCCATACTGCCAAATGTGCTATAAAAATTCAATGCAATTCCAATTAAAGTCCCAATGATTTTCTGTGTTCTGCTACTTTTGGTGTTGATCTGTAGGGCTTTGAGCTGTAATGTTAGGTCATTAAATTGTTGACTTTTTCTTCTTTTATTGAATGTGTTCCATGCAATGAATTTTTCTCTTAGTACTGCTTTCATAGGGTCTCAGAGATTTTGAAATGTTGTATCATTGTTCTTGTTTACCTCTATAAATTTTTTAATCTCCCCCAAATGTCTTCTGTTACTCATGCATCATACAATAGTGTATTAGTCTCCAGGGTTGGAGTAGTTTCTGTTTTTTACTTTGTCATTGATTTTTATTTTCATTCCATTGTGATCTGATAGAGTGCAAGGTAGCATCTTTTTGTATTTGCTAAGAGTAGTTTTGTGGCATAACATGTGGTCTATTTTAGAGAAGGATCTATGTGCTGCTGAGAAAAAAGTGTATTCACTCATTGATGGATGTAATATTATATATACATCTGTTAATTCTAAATTATTGATTGTGTTATTGATTTCAATGGGGTTTTTTGTTCAATTTTTGTTTGGAAGATCTGTTCAATAGTGACAGTGTTGTGTTAAAGTCACCTAGTATTGTTGTGTTTTGGTCTATTTGTTTCCTGGAATTGAGAAGGATGTGTTTAATGTACATGGGTGCACATGTACATAAATATTTATGATTTTTATGTCTTTCTGATTTATGCTTATGATTTATACAGTATGAAATGTCCTCCTTTATCCCTTCTGACTAACCTTGGCTTGAAGTCTGCTTTATCTGATATAAGGATGGAGACCTCTGCCTTTCTACTGAGTCCATGTTCATGGTATGCTTTTCACCATCCTTTCACTTTTAGTCTGTGGATGTCTTTTTCTATGAGATGAGTCTCTTGAAGAAAGCATATTGTTGGGTCTTTCTTTTTAATCCAATCTTCTAGTCTGCATCTTTTGATTGATGAGTTTAGTTCATTCACATTCAGGGTTATTATTGAGATATGACTTGTATTCCCGGTCATTTTGACTTATTTTTAACTTATAACTTGATTTGTTTTCTCCTTAATTGGCTATTCCTTTAGGGTAGTTCCTACCTTTGCTGACTCTCATTGTTGCTTTTCATTTCTTCCTCATGGAATATTTTGCTGAGAATATTCTGTAGCACAGGCTTTCTATTTTGTAATTTTTTTTTACCTTTTTTTTATCATACGATTTTATTTCATCATCAAATCTGAATGTTAGTTTTGCTGGAGATAAGATTCTTGGTTGGCATCCATTTTCTTTCAGAGCTTGAAATATGTTGTTCCATGTGTTTCTTGCTTTTAGGGTTGAACTGAAAAATCTGCTGATATTCATATTGGTTTCCCCTGCATGTAATCTTATGCTTTTCTCTCACAGCCTTTAAAATTTTCTTTATTTTGTATTTTAGGTATTTTCATTATAATGTGCCTTGGTGTGGATGTCGTAATTTTGTATATTTGGTGTCCTTTAAGCCTCTTGTATTTGATTTTCCATTTCATTCATCAGATTTAGAAATTTTTCTGCTATTATTTCATTGAATAGGTTATTCGTTCCTTTAGATTATGTCTCTGTGCCTTCGTCAATCTCAATAATTTTAAAATTTGGTCTTTTCATAATACCCCATAATTTTTTCAGGTTCCATTTGTGATTCCTTACCATATTCTCTGTTTGAACAACATTGTTTTCAAGATTAAATATTTTGTCTTCTTTGTCTAAGATTCTGTCTTCCAAGTGATCTTGCCTTTCAGTTATGTGTTCTATTGAGTTCTTAATTTGGTTTATTATTTTCTTCATTTCAAGGATTTCTGTTTGGTTTACTTTCAGAATCTGTCTTTTTATTGAAATGATCTTTTGCTTCCTGCAATTGCCCTTTTAACTGCTTATTGGTGCAATCATTTATTGCCTGCTTTTGCTCTCTTATCTTATTGTTTGCTTCTAGGATAATTTTGATTATGTACATTCTGAACTCCCTTTCCAACATTTCTTCTTTCATGCTGTCATTGTGTTCTATTGATATAGCATCTTGGTTTGCTTGGGATACTTTCTTCCCTTGTTTTCTCATGTTGTTCATGTATCTTCCCCTCTAGCAGTGCAAATTTGAGGTATTGCAGTTTCCCCCTATAGACTTATAGTGTCCCCAATACCTCACCTTGAAGTGTGAGATCAATATTAGCAGTGCACCAATCAATATGCATCCTTAACCCAAATAGTCCCAATTAAGATATTAACCGAGTTGTCTTAATAAACAAAGATGATGAGTTCAGAGTATTATCTATAGCAAAACCAATAGGTTTTCAATAAGGACCACAATTTCTAATGGTGGGCAAAGACAAAGGGGAGGGGTGTAGGATATAATGTTAATGAGATAAGAAGTGAGTCTATAGAGATACTGTGTTGTAGGAATATTGAAAGCAGAATTAAAAGAAATAGGTTGTTATCATGAGAAATTGGTGTTATCATGCACCAATCAATATGCATCCTTAACCCAAATAGTCCCAATTAAGATATTAACCGAGTTGTCTTAATAAACAAAGATGATGAGTTCAGAGTATTATCTATAGAAAAACCAATAGGTTTTCAATAAGGACCACAATTTCTAATGGTGGGCAAAGACAAAGGGGAGGGGTGTAGGATATAATGTTAATGAGATAAGAAGTGAGTCTATAGAGATACTGTGTTGTAGGAATATTGAAAGCAGAATTAAAAGAAATAGGTTGTTATCATGAGAAAAGCAGAAAAAGTCTCCAAGGAAACAGATATATAAGAGGAAAATAGAGTGAGAAAAATATTAATAAAAGAAAAAAGTAGAGATGTAATAGGTATAATAGGAATAATCTTCATACTACTAATTTAAAAATTCAGCAATAAAATTATACTGTACTGTTCAAACCTTCTATTCTTCAGTAGCCTGATGCTTGAGAGGAACTTGAAAATTCAGTGTCCCAAGAAGGGTGCTATCCCACTACCTCCACGTCAGAAATAATCAATGCTCGTGGGAGAAGTTGACCCCCATGTTGATAGACAATCAGCCACAGTGTAAGCCCTGGAGATGGTGAGTCTGATGGCATGAGCCTGGGCTTGGCACTGTAGATTCATGAGGCCAAAAAAATTTAATATACTTTTAAAATTAAATGTTGATTGGAAATATTCAATTGACCAGAAATCTGATTCTTGGTATTTTTCCTTCTCAAAATACTTTAATTACACTCTAGATCCACATACTAAAAATGGAAAGATAAATTTTTTGGTAGATCAAAATGCTCTATTCAGGGACAACTGTAGAAATGGAAGAACAACTCTCAGAGCACTGTCTCATGCTGTGTGTGTGTGTTATTAAAATAAGTAGTTTAGTCAGAAAATAGGTTCCAAAGAGCAGCAAACCCCCCACCTTCTTTTAATGTTTGCTTGATCAGTGTTAAAGTGCTATGGTTGAAATTTATTAGAACTATACAACCTTAATGCCATCCTCACTACAGAGATCTCTGGGAGTTGCAGGATTTATAGTCACCCAGGCACCTCTAAGGATTCTGGGCAGTGTTGTGTGGTTTTCTGACCATGCATCCCTCACCACAGAGGCATGTGGAAGATGTAGGCCCCCAAAGACCATGAACATTCTAGCATAGTGCTATGTTGGTGCAGCCCACAAAATCGTGACTCCTTGGAGCTGAGGCCCCAGGAATTCTCAGTATTGTAGTTCACTGTAAGGTAGCACTGATATCAGAGGTCCCAAGCACAGCAGGTCATTGATTATTCAAAGTAGCATAGTCCATCCTAAGTAGAACTCACCATCAAGACTCCCAGGATCCGAATACTGAAAGCCTGCCTCTTTACCCCTGAGGAGCCTGAATAGTGCAATGCAAAGCTCATACATGTAGCCCTCAATAGGCAGTTGTCTAGGAGCTACAGGCCCTGAGGTATTCTGGCCTTCTGCCTGCACAGCCCTCACTGTGGAGGACTCTGTGAGTGGTAGGCCACACAGGCACCTGGGCCCCTCCAAGAATCTTGGGTAGTATAGTTTACTTCTCTACCCCACAGTACTCACCAATGAGAATCCTGGGAGATTATGGTCTCTGAGGATTCTGAGCAATGTCGTCCAGTGTTTTGCCTGTGTGCCCCTGCAGGGAGAGCCATGAGAACAACAGCCCACATGTTTGCCTTGGTACCCTGAGAATTCTAATGGAATATAGTCCTGTACTAATGCAGTCCCCTCTGTGGAGGCCTCTGGAAACTCCAGGCTTCACATCTAGGTTAGTCTCAGACTTACAGGAAGTGTAGTTTGACCTTAAGTATGTCCATCCCTCACTGCGGAGTCCTCTTGAAGTTGCAGACTGAAACTCACCTCAGCAACACACTCAAGGATTTTAGATAGTATAACCCTACAGTTCTCAATGCAGAGCAGCTTGGGAGCTACTGGCACTATGTATTGTGGGTAATGTAGTCTTGTGTTTTGCCCATTCCACACAGAGGAACCTGGTAGCTCAAGTTCTATTAGAATTATGGGTAATGCAATCCAGTGGTTTGCTCACTCAACATAGAGGGTACTGGCAGTCCCAGGGGACTATGGGTAATGAAGGACAGTGTTCTTGCTCAATTATTACAGATAATCTTGGAAGCTAGAGCACCTGAGGATTGTGGGTACACAAGGCTAATTGTTTATCTGATCACCACAGAGAATACTGGGAGTTGCAGCACCTGAGAGTTCTAGATAATTTAATCTAGTGTTTTATGTGCACAGACCTGCTTGGAGAAGGGCCACAGTAACTGCAAACTCTGCTTTTTCTGGTACCCTGAAAATTCAAGGTAGTGTGCTCTAACATTGCAGCCCTTATCACATAAACCTTTAGAAGTTGCAGAGTACAGGCATCCCCAGGGAATTTGAGCACTAAAGTTTGGTATTCTGTTCTTGCAGTTCTCACTCTAAGGGCTTCTGGGAACAGCAGATACCCAAGGGTAGCATGTAGCACAGTTTGTCATTCTGCCTGACTATCTCTCACTGCAGAAGTCTCTATGAGTGGCAGGTCCCCAAGGGCTATTGGTAGTGCACTCTGTCATTTGGCCCATGCTACCCTCACTGCACTGGGCCCTGGAAACTGTAGACGCTGAAGTACTCTGGGCAGTGCAGTCCATTGTAAATTTTGCAGCCCTGACCCAAGAGCCTCCTAGGAGCTCTTGCTACATTCCCAACCAGGCACCCCTGAGAACTCTGGGCAATGTGGTCCAATATTCTGCTGCCCAGCAATTACAAATATGGCCCTCAGAAGCTTTGGACCATGTGCTTTTCCTGGTATCCCAAGGGTTCTGAGTAGTGTAGGTCAGAATCCTGCCTTCCTAGCCCTCCATAAAGAACTGTAGGAGCTGTGGCCATATGCATGTCCAGCTACCCCCAGGGGATCTGAGCAGTGTAGTCTGGCATCTATTGCCACAGCTGTCACCACAGTGGCTTCTGGAAAATGTCAGATAGCCCACCCATCTGTGTGCAGGCTCACCAAGAAAGCCCCAGTATCTTTTGTAAAAATCATAGTCACATAGTTAAAGAACTCTTTCCACAATGTTATTGCATTGATACATCAAATTCTCATTGTGTCAAGTACTTTAACACTGAAAAAAGCCATACAAACAGGAATAAAATTAAGCAGTGTGGTGGCACTAGCCAGCCTTCCCTCAATCCCCCATGAGGATCCAGGAGCCTCCCATGCCATTCCTGAGGTTGTCCCAGTGTTTCTCTTTTCAGTGTCCTGGGATTCCTCCCCAGATACACACCCAATTTATAAAAATATTATGCAGTGATATCATGTTATGAGAATGAGTAGTCAAAGCCTCAGCAAAGGATACTTTTGGAAAAGTAAGCCCAGCTAAAACATTACCTATGAAAATAAAGAACATGGCAGCACTTCCTCCTCAGCACATAAAATAGTGAATGACAGCCTTTCCCTCATTCTTCCTCACCTCCTCAGATGCACTTTTGTTTTCCTGAAGCCATAGTGACATCCCACATGTAGATGCCAAGGAGACATGGTCTCCAGGTGTTTCCAGTAAACGCATCTATCTCCTTGTATGGATCTCAAGGAGAAAGAGGCTCTCGTCAGCAGAGTCATGGCCCTGAGGTGTTCTCAGTCTTAGTTTCTTTCCCCTGTGGGCACAGGACACCCATCCCTGGCGGGCAGATGATTTGAAGGGATCAGGAAAAGCTGCTCTGAGAACCGCCTGCTGGTCACTGTGGGCAATACAGGACACTTAATGCTCACGGTTCAGCGGTGCCCCTGTACCCCCTTGTGGCAGTTCTGATAAAGCTCTGAAATTCATGGTTTTGATTTTTCTAGGCCATGATTTTGGTAACTTGAGGATAGGAAGGACAGTAGAGTGAAACAGACATTCTTATCTATGTACATTTATGACTGCATGACCGATGTGATCCCACAGTATGTACAATCAGAGAAATGAAAAATTATATTCCATTTATGTATGATTAATCAAAATGCATAAATGCATTCTACTGCCATGTGTAAATAATAGAATAAATTTTAGAAATTGAAAGAAAACAGCAATAAAGCCCACCATCCCATGTTTGATGAGAAAGTGTGGTGATAGCAAAAAGCAAAATATATGGTAGACAGGCCAAAGTTCATTGATTTCTTATATATCAGCAATAGTTTGTGGAAAAAATTGGAATTTGAAACTAGACTAAGAAAGAATTATAAACAATAACATTTATAATAACACCCCAAAATTGAAAATTTTAAATAACTTATAAATTACAATTATACTTTCAGAAAACTAAGAAACACAATTGAAAAAAAAAAAAACAAAGCAAAATATAAGTAATTGCAGAGATATTCCTTGTTCAGTTCTCTACACAGGATGATATTTCCTCAAATTTGATTTATGGATAGGTGCATTCACACTCAAATATCCAGTGAACTCTTTCTGAATTTAGAATAGATGGAACATACTGCAGAAGGACCAACCATGAACTTGCACATCTCGATCCCAACGCCTGTTAGAAAGCTGAAGCAGTGGCCATAATGTGATATGCTGTGAACTGACTGGGCAGGGTGGCCCATGCCTCTAGTCCCATGGCTCAGGAAGTTGAGGTGGAAGGATGGAGAATTCAAAGCCAGCCTCAGCAAAAGCAAGGTTTTAAGCAACTTGGTAAGACTCTGTCTCTAAATAAAATAAAAAAAATAAGGTTGGGGATGTGACTCAATGGTTGAGTGCCCCTGAATTTAATCCCTGGTATGAAAAAAAAAAAAAAAACACAGAAAACAAAAGCAAACAAACACAAAATAAAATAACAACAACAATACCCCACAGCTTGGATATAATGCTGCTCAAAACACAACCAATATTGTCTGGGAAAAAAGACACAGGAAGAGGTTGCTGAGCCCCAGGCTGACTGCAAGAAAGGGGTAAACCCTGAGCACCTGCCAAAGAACAGGATGCTCACATCTGCTCTGGTACTTGGTACATTCTTTTCTTTGAGGGGAAAACTTCATATTTTAGGCCAGGTACAGTAGTGAACACGTATAATCCCAGCAACATGAGAGGCTGAGGCAGAAGGATGGCAAGTTCAAGGCCAGTCTCAGTGACCTTGTCTCAAAAAAAAAAAAAAAAAAAATAGAGGGTTGGGCATATAGCTCAGTGGTAAAGTGCCCCTGGACAGATACTGAAACCCCAGTACCAAAAGAACAAAGAAAGCAGTGCTGTTTTCAGAGATGCAGTCTGGAGGGAAATTACTGTTTTGAGATGTCCACAGGACAGGCAAAATCTGAGGTAGTGGGTCTGTAAACCAGACACTGCCCGACCTCATGGCCTGCACTTAGCACCTGCAATCCAGTAGCTCTTGGGGCTTACCTCTCCAGGAGGAAATGTTCAGGAGCCTATGGTGGAGGTTGTGCCACAGGAAGCTACCTACCTCTGCTGACACAACACTTGTGCACAGACCCACCTCCAGGTAAAAATTCTGTGGACTGCTGCTGGGGTGGGTTGGTTAATCCCACAAGTAAAGAAAGTCCACAAGCCTCTGGTGGGAGCAGGAGTATGGTCCATGTGTGGCACTACACAGCCTCAAGTGGGGAGGCAGACACAGCATCCAGCCCACTATCCTGGGCTCTTAGAGCCAGGCTCAGCATGCTTGGCCTCCACCTACCTCTCTGGAAGAATTTGTCCTGACATTGATCCCAAAAGCTCCCTCAGGCTTCCAGAGACCAAATGATCATGGGATCTGCTGACTTCAAACTGTGTTCTGCCATCCCAGTCTCTCTCCACTAAACTAAGTGCCTGAGCCAGGATGTGCTGTGCACTCCCTTCCACCACCATGAAGATGTGCAGTACATTCTGCCATCCTCCTTTGGCAGGTGCACAGGAACCTGGCCACCAGCCACTAAGTTTTCCATTTTCTCCACTCACACTTGGTCTCTCTGAAGTAAAAACTCACTACCTCACCCTGCCTCCCCTGTCTTTCTCTTCCTGTAAGATGTGTCTGAGAATATCTCAGAATTTGCTTCACTCTTAAAGATGAGCTTTCATGACTTGGTCAGCTCTGAGTGTACATAGGTGTAAGAGGAAAGGGCTAGAGAAGGCAGGTTTCGTTCTGCCCTGAGCATATAAGGTAGGACAACCACCTTTGATCTTGTGGCCTCAGATATAGAATCTAGGCCTTGGGTGGAGATTTTTCTGGCCTCTCTCCTGCCACAACTGTGACAAGATTCTCTTGTGTCCAACTGCCCAAAACCTGCCTGACCACCTGGTATGTGGCTCTGCTCCTGCTTTTTCTGCCTGCTCATTCATCAGAACTTGGAGAGCACTCTGAAAGACAGAAGCAGAGGATATCCACAGTCTGTAGTTGGGAAGCAGGAGCAGGCCCACATCCTTGGGGCAGCTGAATGGGAACAGTACAAGAAGACACCCAGGGATTACAGGAGACTTAGTTCTCTAAGCTGAAAGGTGTAACAGGAAGACAATTCAAAAGTCTGAGCCAGGACCACCAGTGTGAAAGTTCAGAACAGCAAGATGAGTAGGAACCCAAAAGCTCTGAGCAGGCAAAGGCAGGTTGTCTGTCAAGAGCTGAACACCTTGCTTAACCACACCAACTTCTTTAAAAAGGTGACTTTTTGTACATTTCTGAAGGGAAAAGTGTTTCCAGCTCAGAATTCTGCCCCTGACAATTGGTTAGTCAGGTTAGAGGATTGATTTCAGACATTTTTAAGACATTAAAAAATTCAGAAAATTTACCTTCTTGGTGCTTTGTTGTGAAAGCTAATTGAGGATATTCTCTAAGAAAACAAGGGAGTCAAGGAAGAAAGAGCAACATTGCTATTCGCAAGCACTGGAGCCACCCAGCAAAGCAGGGATGAAAGCTCCAGCCATGGCGATGCCATCCCACACAGCCATGGAAGCCACCCCTTGCAGTAGCAACAGAAAGAGAAGGCCCCATGCAGAGAGTTCTCACATGGGGTTCTTGAAACCCTGGGAGAGGTCATGGGTGTGATAAAAGCAGATGTGCAAAAAAAAAAAAAAAAAAAAAAGGCATATAGAAGGTAGATGTGATGGTGCGCACCCATAATCCCAGTGTCTGGGAATGTAGATGCAGGAGACTCTTGAATTCAAAGTCAGCCTCAACAATTTAGAGATACCCTAAGCAACTCAGTGAGACCCTGTCTCTATATAAAATATGAAAAGGGCTGGGGATGTGGCTCAGTGGTAAAGGGGCTGCCTCTGGATTCAATATCTGGTGTCAAAAAATAAAATAAATTAAAATAAAAAAAAGAATAAATAAAAATGCATACAGAAACTTCATGAAAACAAAAAAGGTAAAGGAAAAATATACATAGGACACTAAGAAATGCAGTTGAATCAGTATTCTACAAAGGAGATCACAGACTCTATTGGATTTAATAGACAAAATGCACATGTAAATGATAACCATAAATAAAACTAGAAAAACATTTCTGTCCTGGGTTGTGTGGGTAAGTCAAAGGAGTATGGCCTACTCTGTGGCATGGTCCTGACAGGTGAGGCAGATGGCTGCAGTGAGGAGCACAGGAGGGACTGATCAGAAGACTCTTTGCCCACACTCTACCCCTCAAACTAAACCCAAGGTGCTAAAGTTTTCTGTGCATAACTTCAAGGTCTGTGCTAAGGGGACCTAGCTGCAGACCCTGGATCACCAATGGTAGCGGTTGCCATGGGGACTTCAGCAGAACTCATCACAGACTGCAGTCCATGATGGTGGATGAGCTGTGTGTTGTAGAAGCAGACTTCCTTGTAGGATGCCAGTGGAAGGTCCAACAGCCACGCCTTGAGGGCAGCCAGGGAGGGATCCAGCCCATCACTGCTGGCAGCCAGAGGGCAGAGACCAGGCTCAGGGCAGCTGTGAACAAGGGTGGCAGGATAGTGGTCAGTTTCTTCTGGTACATCTCACCACTCTGTAGTGGCCTGGAGGACACAGCAGAGGCTGCCTCAGCCTACAGCAGCTTCCTAGGAGGAAACTTCAGACAAGCTCAGTGTGTGTCCCACAATGAGTGGCCCTGAAAGGCGTGGCACCCAGCACCCACTTCACTGCCTAGACCCTCCCCTGTGGCTACAAAGGCAAGGGTTGAGCTCCAGTGAGCCAGGCACCAAGAGTACTCAGAGGAGACCACTACTACATCCTAAAATACTTTAGCAGTTTATCTACAACTTTCTGCAAAGTATTGACAACTGAAAACATTTAGCAAGAGTCTAAGAGCTGAGTGAATTGGGCAGAAGCTGGTCATAAAGCAGTGAATTACACCAGTGATCACTCACCTCTCTAGTGCTGCTCCTGTGTTTCCAGTAAACAGTCATTTGACCTTCCTGTAGCACCCAGAGCAGCAGGTCCTGTCATCATCCCCGTGTCTTTGGAAGGAGGCCATGGGAACATGCCTGAGGCCACACACATAGATGGAGCTGGGCCTGAACATAAGCTTGTCACAGGTGGTGTCAGGGGAGACGCTAATGTCACAATGATGCACAGAAGAGAAGTGTACACAATGCAGTGACCAAAACAATCCGGGGCTGTCCTGGGCTCCAGTCCCACACTGAATAGCCTGGGCTGCCCATGCTATCTTTATCCTGCTTTTTGGACCATGCCTCAGGACAGTTGAGCTCAGAGAATGGGGAGATGGCTCAACAATACTAGTGAGGAGTGGAACCTCTGGCCACTGCTGACTCCATGAAATAAGAAACTGACCCCCAATGGTAACTGAGTCCCAGAGACAGCTGGATCTCTAGGTGGCAAGTATATATGCTTTTTTCTCCAAGACTATCACCTCTATACCTGAAATACACATGAAGTCAGGGGTACGTAGGCCAGCTGCAAGGAGCCAAGCATGGCAGCAGAGGAAGCTGCCACTTCCAGGTCCCTGATGTGTGTTCCTTGCCAACAACATCCTCCCCACCCACTGTGGTCACACCTCTCTGTGACCAGGTGCAGGGTCAGGGCCAAGAATGCTCATATCCAATCAACACCCTGGTCTACACTTAAGGAAGGAAGGGAACTGAATAGGCATGATGGTTTGACATCCTGAGGAGATGACACTCCCTGGCAGCCAGGGCCTTGGGTTGTAAGGGATATAGAAATGTCTTGGCCAGGGTCAATGGCCTCCACAACCCTGGGGTGGTCTCTGGGAACTGTGGAGGCTCAGTTTCTTCACATCATGCTGAAAAGAGATCAGAGGAGGAAAGGCTTATTGGGCCTGAAAGTCAGCAGGTGAGTGCAACTGCATGGACAAACAGGAGTGGCCACTGGGCACGTGGACATCCTGTCTTTGTCCCTTCATCTGACTTTGAACTGATCCCTTCCTGTAATTATGAGCCCAGCACACTCCATACCTACAGCTTGGCTCAATTCTCAGGTCCATTCACTGTCTCTTCCCTCTGGCAACATGATGCCCCGGTTTCCAAACTGACTCCTGAACTCACAAAGTTCCACCTGAGTCCTCCCAAGTCAGCCTGTCCATGTAACAAATCAGACCCAAGGTCAAGGAGTAGAAACCCTTGGCCACTCACCTGTCCACTGAGGCCTGTAAATGCAGCCAGAGTTGTCAAGGCAGCTGCTTGAGTGCCACAGGGGCTCAGAACTCTCCTCAGCACTGGGAAATTCTGTGAGTTCTGGTATGGCATGCCAGGCTGACAGCACATGTTCAAAAAGTATCTTTAGGTGTCATTGGTAATCGGCAAAACAGTTGTACAACTACTCAGTGGTCAAGCTTGTCTCTGAAGGCAAATTCTCCCACCCAACAATACTTCTAGCTCTGGGATACAGGGCTGCACAGAGCTGACTGGGGCAACTCTTGTCCACCAAGTGAGTGATGTGAGCCCTGCTAAGCTTTCCAAAGACAGCAGAGCAATAGACCATGCAGTGCTTCACTGGAGAGAGGGCTGTGTGGTGAGCATGTGAGGGGGAGGAAGAGCAGGTCCCCTTGGACAGGACACATGGGCCCCACTTCCTGTCCTGACCCCACTTCCAGCCAGATAGGGAACCTTCCTCCCAAGTTGACCCCATCCCCATCCAGCTGAACTCCAGAGCACTCAAAGGCTAGGCATGAAACATTCTGCGCCCCTGGAGGGGTAGGGCCTGCAGATGCTCCTGGCCAGAGCCACTTCTTTGCCTGGAATTACCATAGGCCCAGTTTTCTAAGGTTCTTCTCAGCTCTAGGAACCCCTGCAGATTAGCCAGGGTGAGAATAGGGCACAGCCCCTGTGAGAAAACAAACTGGAGGGAAGAGTTCAAGGGGACATGTCACCAGTAGCAGGGTGACAGATCATTGGAGGGGATTGGGGGACAGGGGAAGGCACCCAGGAGAGAGGGAAAGATGGACAAAGGTGAGGGAGCCACCTGGTGGAGTGGGGGCACCTAAGGAGAGAGGCAGTCATCTGGGGGAGAGGGAGTACAGGAAGGAGTAGAGGAAGCCCCCTTGGGATGGGAGAAGCCACAGTGGGAAGAGCCACCTTTTGCTAGGAGGGGAGGAGCACCTGTGGAGTGGGACAAGCAACCTGAATGGAGGTGGGGAGAGCCTGTGCTGGTAGAGGTAGCTGCTTGGGGCTGGGGAGAGTTGCCAAGGGGGAGATGGGGAGCTGTCTGGTGGTCGAGGTACATGCCTGAAGTGTGAGAGAAGCCCCCTCTTGTACTTGGGGAATTTTTGAGGGTGCCAGGGGAGTCACCTGGGGTGGCCTGTTATCCTTACCTGCTGAACCTTACTGAGTTTGGTGGTCATGGCTAATGCAAAGTCCTTCAGTCTCTGGCACTTCTCTCTGGGATAGTGCCAGCTCTTGAGTCCTTTGGGGCAGATGGAGTAGGGTGGTGGGTTTCTTAATGAAGACAGTGAGGATGGAGGTTTCAGACTAGGATCCCTCACATATTTCCTGATCAGGACCAGCTCTCTGAGGATGATGGCACTTGTCAACCTGAACCCCAATCCACAAACCTCCTTCTAGGGGACATCTCTCCTGTCTACAACCTTTCCCACAGAACTGCACATTCCATGACACATAAGCACAGAGCACTGCAAGGAGTGTGAGGAGTCCCTCTGGGCCATGCACCCTGCTGTCCCGCCAGTCTTCCCAAACCCAGGATTCCTCCTCAAGCCCAGACCTGTGGAACACAATAGTTCCCAATGCACTGCCTGAGACTCACTTTCTGTTCACCCATCTGCAACCTGTCTTGCCTTCCCATTCCATCCCAGTACTTCCCTCCATGACTTGCTCCTGTTCAGTCTTTGCCACACTTCCATTCCTATCACCCTGAGAAGCTCCCTGAGGCCTAGATATGAGACACACTTGCCACCCACGTCCACTGTCACTGGCCACAGGCTCTATCATCCACCCAGGCTCAGGTGGCAAATGGGAGGAGATGGTCATGGAGATGACCTTGGCCACCTAGTCCTGAGGAGGCAGGGGGATTGCAGCTTGGGCCTGGTTCACAGCCAGCAAGAAACACTGATGCCATACTGCTTATGGTGTTGTGGCTGTAAACTCTTGCTTCTCCCACCAGTCCCCCACTGAGGCCTGGGTGGTACATCCAACCACTCAGCACAACTGGTGGAACCAGTGCAGACATATGCCCACAGATCCTCTTCTGCAGCAGTAGCTGTACAGGTTGGTCAGCACCACCACATCCAGCCTCCTTGCATCTATGCAGTAGTGGATGTCATTCCAGAGCTACACCAGCTCCTTGCTTCCTCCTGACACCTGGCAATTCTGGAAGAAGAACATGCTGAGCCCTGGCTGCCCTCAGCTCCCTGGCTGCCAACCCTGGAAACCAACTTTGGGGAAGGGAGTAATGTCTGGGATTGAACACAATGATCATCAAATCCACAGTGTGGTGAAGCAGGGCAGGTACTACAGTGCCCACAAGGCTCTGAGGAATTTCCCTGAGCACCCAGGCATTTTTCAAGCCATGCTGAGAATCTCACCTCACTCTCCAAGTAGCCAGACCTGTCAAACCACTTTGACACTCTTCACCTTTACCAACAGAGGATGGTTCTCAGCTGCACAGGTGAAGAAGTTAAGGTGTGGAGAGAGCAGCCTGACAACTCATCTCTGGGTGCAGAGCTAGAGTGACACCACAGTCAGAGCCACAGGTTTTGGACCCATGGTGCCAGTGTTGACCCACACCTTAAGTTAATGAACACCCAGTAGGGCCAGGACCTCAGATGCTAGGAATGTTCATAGTTGAGTGGAATAAAGAGGGCCCTATCCTTGCCCAGTAACAGCTCACTCATCCTGAGCCAGATTTGACCAACAACCAAGGACACCCAGGCTGGCACTTCCAGTACCCTATTCTGGAACCCAGTACCCTCCTTTTACTAAACCCCGACAGCCCACACTATTGCCTCTGGTACCATATCCACAGAACTGACAGAAGATACTGGGAATCATATGCCCTGCTCTCTGAGGTTGTGATCACATGGCCCCCTGCAATCTCAGAACACTCCTGCCTGCCCTGACCCAGATGCAGGACTTGGCTTTGGTAAGAAGTCCCTGCACAGGACAGGTTCTGCCCTGTGCTAGGTGTGGTGGCTATGTTCCCTCAGGTCTCAGCTACATGTTACATCATCAGACATACCTTTGAGCCATTGTGACTGAGGTTATAACCCTCTCTGGGGTTTCTCCTCAGCAAGATGAGGTAAGGCAGGCTGCAGCCTCTAGAAGAGGGAGGAAAATATCAACAGGTCCTAGACATAAACGTCTTGAGAGTTCTAGGACGAGGAAGAGGTCACTTACCCTCTAATGGAACTGGGGTCCCAGACACAGGACTGAAAAGTGGGCAGGCCCAGAGACAGTCCCTGGGGGTTCTGCCAGATGTACACCTGCTCTTTACAGATCCCTTTGGCTGCTGTGTGGATTTAGCAAGACCCTAAGCAACTTAGTGAGTCCCTGTATCAAAATTAAAAATAAAAATAAAAGGTTTGAGATGTGGTTCAGTGGTTTAGTGTCCCTGGGTTCAATACCTGGTACCAAAAATATCACCTTTGGGTCAGACATATCACTATTTGGAAACTGTCCATCATTACCCAGACACACTTTAATCAAATACACCACTTGTTTAGGGAGGAGCATGAAGCACAATCCTCATAGTAGAGGGGCAAATAAAGATTACAAGTGGCTCTCTATCAATAAGGTCAGGTTGTGGTGCCAAATATGCTGAGATCCAAGGTACCATCAGATGACTGGAGAGACACTTCTGGTCTTCAGATTGTGAGAAATAGAAGGCCTGCTAGTTCATTTTCAGAATCTAGTATTCAGCCTTAATTGGATCCAATTGTAACCCTTCCCTTTTCCCTGCCCTAATTCTAAAATTAGTCAATTGAGTAGACTGTAACCCCAAACTCCTCAAGTCAGAGAGAAGGGCAGCACTGCATTAGGTTAGAGATAAAAGCAGGTGGACAGCCTGCCCAGGCACTTGCTAGGCAGGTTCTGGTAGCATAGCCTTCTACTAGAAGTAAATATTTGCCTTGCCCACTCACTTTTGGGCATGGTATCATTTTGTGTGGCGCCTCCTTATTTATGACAAGACATACTGCAGATTGAGATCCTGGGATTATAAGACCACTTGTGGACAAGGACACAGCTCTCCAAATGTCAACCATGTCTTATCCATTGATTTTTTTTTTTTTTTCATTTTTTAGCACAGTGTGGCACAGGATGACCACTGAACATGGACTTGATGATTAGGTAGCTTTACTTCCTATTTACTAGCCAGTTAAAGTTGATTCAGTGAGGGTAGGTCACCCTGACTGAGCTCATGTCCTGTTGAGTATAGTGGAAGCAGCCTCCACCTCCCTCTGCACCCTGCCCCACCACCCAGGATTACCTCTAGAAGCCAGCAGCCTGCCTGCAGTTTCTCCTGCTAGGCAAGGACACAGGCACACAATAGTACCACATTCACATTGTCCAGGAGGTGCAGGCAGAGCTGGCTGTCCAGAATGGCAGCAACCAGTGGCTATGTCTTGGCAAGGTCATCCTGCATGTCTTGGTAAAGCATGCCTGCCAGAGTCACCAGTTCTTCCAGGGCCTGTAAGCAGCCCACATGCTCCTTCAGCTGTGCCAGGAATCTCTGCATTCTCTCCATCACAGAGCTTGTTCTTTCTGTCTATCAACCTTCAGGCCAAGTCTGTGTAGTATGTGACCCTGAGGACAGGAACACCTGCACAGGACAGTAAGAGCAAACCTGAGAGAAGAGACCTACATCACACACCCCCTAGAATTTCCTTCTAAACACTCTAATGGTTTATGATGCAAAGCACTGACCTGGGTGCTGTCTGTAACCATCTTCCTGGGGTCTGAGCTTCTCTGTTCCCTGCACTTATCATAAGTCCACTGGCCTGGACATCTCCTTTCTCCTCACCCCTTCTCCTCCAAGGACTGAACCTTTCCTCTCTCACTCCTGGTGTGGCTTCTGGTTCACCAGAAGCCCTGGGTTGCCAGATGGGCAGCAAGGGTCCACCTGACTTCACATGCATACACCCTTTTCACAGAGACACAGCTGCTGCCAGCACCAGTCTCACTAGTATGATAAACATGTTTCCTGGATTAAACACTCTTGCTTCAGCTTCAGAGCACTCCACCAAGGGAGGAGCTCTCCACCCTGGGGGCTGGGGGAGCTTGCTGATGATGGAATTTGAGACATAAGAACTTATTCACTGCCTAATTTGCTTCTGGAGAATACTCTCCTGAAAGTGAGGCCTGAACGTGGCCTTCTGGAGGCAGGGAATTTTGCCTGCTTGTGCTCTCTGGCCATGGGCCTGACTTTGTGAGGTTGTCCCAAACAGGGATTAGGCACACTCTCATTTAATCCTTGTCCCCAGGCCCCTTGACTGAAGGGAGCTCCAAAGATTCCAGGATGCAGGACAGAGCCCTCTCAGGACCCAGGTTTTCTCCAACACCCCACCGTCATCTGTTGGGGCGGACAGGACTGGGTGCAGATTTGATGGGACCCTTAACCGAGAAAAGAAAACAGCTACTTTTTCTAAGGGAGTGTGCAGGGAAGAGGGGTCGGGTGGAGATGGGTGTGTTGTTGTGTTTCCTGACTGCAACAGACCCTGCCATATGCTCCTACTTTTTGGGATGCGTTGTGCTGGGAAGCAAGGTGAGGTGCCAGCACCACGTCCACATATGGGGAAGGTTCTGCTCTCCACGAATTAAGTCCAACTCTCAAGCCCATAGAGACTCCCACCCAGCTGCTCTATTGAGGCTCCTGACACAGCGTCCCCTTGGCCCCACCCCAGGTGCCAGACCATCCCTTCACCCATGGGGCCTCTGGAAACCCAACCCCCACACGCCTCCACTGGCAGGCCCAGTCAGACACACCCTGCAGGGAAAGAGGCACCAGATGGGCATCACTGGGTTCGAATGCTACCAAGCTGCAGCCAATCCACACAGGCCTGCAGACCTGGGGCGAGATGTGGGAGGAGAAAGAGGAAACCATGATGTGAACCATCCCCATTCCAGGCGCCTTGAACAGAGGCAAAGCTGGACTGGCCCTTCTGCCTTCCTGCACCCAGACCTGAGGACTGTCTTGCATGGGATGCACTCAGGGGCTGCATGCTTCGGTTGATGGAGTGACTCTATAGTCCTGAGACCTGGGCACCTGAAGCATGTGCAGGGCAGTTGCCAACATGTTGGACTGAGATAGACCAGCAGTGTGTACTCAAGAGACAATCAGGATGCAATTGCTGCACCTGATGAATGATTGCTAAATGTACCATGGTTTTGAGGACCAGCTGCTGGAACCTTGTTATAATTAAGTTAGGGTTATTGTTGCCATGGTACAGCCAAGTGATGTGTTCCAGGACAGCAATAGGCAGTGCATCCACATGAAATGATTTACATATGCACAGGTAAATTACTTAGGCCATATCATTACACTTTAGCTGCCCATGGGAAATACAATTATTTTGTTTTAGTATTTCTGTTACTCATTTTCATTTTCTTCCTTTTGATTCTGTTCATTTCCTTATTTTTTTATTAAAAATCATAAATTTACATAGGGCAAAGTTGTTTAATTCATTCTGTTATTTTTCCCTTCCCCCCACCCTCCCACCCCTCTTTTCCCTCCATACAGTCCTTCCTTTCTCCATTCTTACCACCCTCCTTATCCTTAACCCTAAGCCTAACCCTAACCCTAACACTAACCCCTCCTACCCTCATTATATGTCCTCATCCGCTTATCAGCGAGATCATTCGTCCTTTAGTTTTTTGAGATTGGCTTATCTCACTTAGCATGATATCCTCCAATTTCATCCATTTGCCTGCAAATGCCATAATTTTATCATTCTTCATGGTGGAGAAATATTCCATTGTATATATATGCCACAGATTCTTTATCCATTCATCAACTGAAGGGCATCTAGGTTTATTCCACAATCTGGCTATAGTGAATTGAGCAGCTATGAACATTGATGTGCTGTATCTCTGTAGTATGCCGATTTTAAGTCCTTTGGGTAGAGGCTGAGGAGTGGGATAGCTGGGTCAAATGGTGGTTCCATTCCAAGGTTTTTGAGGAATCTCCATACTGCTTTCCAGAGTGGCTGCACTAATTTGCAGCCCCAGCAGCAATGTATGAGTGTACCTTTTTCCCCACATCCTCGCCAACACTTATTGTTGCTTGTGTTCTTGATAATCACCATTCTAATTGGGGTGAGATGAAATCTTAGAGTAGTTTGGATTTCCATTTCTCTTATTACTAGAGATGTTGAACATTTTTTCATATATCTGTTAATTGCTTGTACATCTTCTGTGAAGTGTCTGTTCATTTTCTTAGCCGATTTGTTGATTGGATTATTTGTATTCTTGGTGTAGAGTTTTTTGAGTTCTTGATAGACTCTGGAAATTAGCACTCTATCTGAAGTATGAGTGGCAAAGATATTCTCCCACTCTGTAGGCTCTCTCTTCCCATGACTGATAGTTTCCTTTGCTAGAGAAAGCTTTTTAGTTTCAATCTACCCCAGTGGTTGATTCTAGCTTTTATTTCTTGTGCTATGGGAGTCCTGTTAAGGAAGTCTGATCCTAAGCCAACAAGTTGAAGGTTTGGATCTACTTTTTCTTCTATAAGATGCAGGGTCTCTGGTCTGATTCTGAGGTCCTTGATCCATTTTGTGTTGAGTTTTGTGCAGGGTGAGAGATAGGGATTTAGTTTCATTCTGTTGCTAATGGATTTCCAGTTTTCCCAGCACCATTTGTTGAAGAGGCTATCTTTTCTCCATTGCATATTTTTGGCACCTTTGTCTAGTATGAGAAATTTGTATTTATTTGGGTTTGTGTCCGTGTCCTCTATTCTGTACCATTGATCAACCTGTCTATTTTGGTACCAATACCATGCCATTTTTGGTACTATTGCTTTGTAACAGAGTTGAAGATCTCATATTGCAATATCCCCTGCTTCGCTCTTTCTACTGAGAATTGCTTTAGCTATTCTGGGTTTCTTATTCTTCCAGATGAATTTCATAATTGCTTGCTCTATTTCTGTAAGGTACACCGTTGGGATTTTAATTGGAATTGCATTGAATCTGTATAGCACTTTTGGTAGTATGGCCATTTTGACAATATTAATTCTGCCTATCCAAGAACATGGGAGATCTTTACATCTTCTAAGGTTTTCTTTAATTTCTTTCTTTATTGTTCTGTAGTTCTCATTGTAGAGGTGTTTCACCTCTTTTGTGAGATTGATTCCCAAGTACTTTATTTTTTTCGATGCTATTGTGAATGGAGTAGTTTTCCTAATTTCTCTTTCTGAAGATTCATCACTTATGAATAAAAATGCATTGGATTTATGAGCATTGACCTTGTAATCTGCTACTTTAGTGAATTCACTTATGAGTTCTAAGAGTTTTCTGGTGGAATTTTCAGGTTCCCGAAATATATAATTATGTCATCAGCGAACAGGGATAGTTTGAGATCCTATTTTCCAATTCACATCCCTTTAATTTCTTTGGTTTGTCTAACTGCTCTGGCTAGAGTCTCAAGAATGATATTGAATAGAAGTTGTGAAAGAGGGCATCCCTGTCTTGTTCCAGGTTTAGCGGAAATGCTTTCAGTTTTTCACCATTTAGAATGATATTGGCCATGGGCTTAGTGTAGATGGCCTTTACAATGTTAAGGAATGTTCCCACTACCCCAATTTTCTCTAGTGTTTTGAGCATGAAGGGATGCTCTGTTTTATCAAATGCTTTCTCTGCATCTATTGAAATAATCATGTGATTCTTAACTTTTAGTCTGTTGGTATGGTGAATGACATTTATTGATTTCCAGATGTTGAACCAACCTTGCATCCCTGGGATAAAACCCACCTGATCGTGGTGCACTATCTTTGTAATATATTTTTGTGTGCGATTTGCAAAAATTTTGTTGAGAATTTTTGCATCGATGTTCATTAAGGATATTGGTCTGAAATTTTCTTTCCTTGATGAGTCTCTGTCTGGTTTAGGTATCAGGGTGATATTGGCTTCATAGAATGAGTTTGGGAGGGTTCCCTCCTCTTCTATTTTATGGAATACTTTGAGAAGTATTGGAATGAGCTCTTCTTTAAAGGTTTTGTAGAACTCGGCTGAGAACCCATCTGGTCCCGGACTTTTCTTTGTTGGTAGGCTTTTGATGACCTCTTCTATTTCATTGCTTGAAATTGCTTTATTTAAGTTGTGTATGTCCTCCTCGTTCAGTTTAGGCAATTCATATGTCTCTAGAAACTTAATGTCTTCAAGGTTTTCTATTTTGTTGGAGTATAGATTTTCAAAATAGCTGCTAATTATGTTTTGTATTTCACTCGTGTCTGTTGTGATATTTCCTTGTTCATTCCGAACTTTATGATTTGAGTTTTCTCTTTCTCTTTGTTAGTGTGGCTAAGGGTCTATCAATTTTGTTCATTTTTTCAAAGAACCAAGTATTTATTTTGTTAATTTTTCTGATTGTTTCTTTTGTTTGAATTTCATTGATTTCGGCTCTGATTTTAACTATTTCCTGTCTTGTACTACTTTTGGTGTTGGTCTGCTCTTCTTTTTCTAGGGCTTTGCGCTGTAGTGTTAAGTCATTTATTTGTTGATTTCTACTTCTTTTGTTGAATGCACCCCATGAAATAAATCTTCCTGTAAGTACTGCTTTCATAGTGTCCCAGAGATTTTGATATGATTTGTTTTTGTTCTCGTTTACTTCTTCTTTTTTTAAAGTACTTTTTTTTATTTTACTTTAATTTATGAGGTAAAATACTTTTTTCTTTCAACTTCCATAACAAAATACAGAGCTATCAGATACCCCTGGAAAAAAATATGTATATTATACATATATTTCTATAACATTACATCATATATATATAATATATATGCAAAAAATTGAAGACTTTATAGAAAGCGGAACATCTAAAAGGCACTGCACAATGCAGTTAAGATTACTTACATTTTATGTACATATACACATTTTATTCTGCTTAAGCGGATAACTAGTGAAGTCATCTTTCACACGTGAATGTCTCATCCACAAATCCCTGCATCACAATTTTATAACTCAAAGAATGCCTAAATATTTCAAACAAATTAACTGGTAACTTCTCCCCCACCCCAAGAAGAAACTAAAAATGGAACAGTTCCTGAAAGATTGCATCAAGGTTTTCTTACAAAACACAGAAATATGTATGTTCCATTACTGTTTACAAAACAAAAAGCACAAATGTAATTATGGAATAAATAAACGACAAGAGATAAACAGCCTACTGACTCTAACCACTTGGTGAGAAGTTATATACTTCAACTATTCTTTTAATGCTTCTGAAAGTTTCTTGGCCCTTGGGTCACTAGGGTGCAGTAATTCCTTGTGTTAGTGAGCTGGGTTTAATGCAGCGCAGCTGGATAATTAGGGTGGAGGGACTTGGTGAATGGTTTATATTTCACCCCGACCCATTCTTCAGGTTAAAAAAGGTGAGCTCAGCAAGGCTGGATGCCCTTAAGAGATCTCTACTGTTTTCTATAGCTACAAAAGCAATTTGTTTACATGAATAAGTTCTTAATGAAATTTCAATAGATTTATGTTTGTAGTTTTAAACATTTGGCACAGCAAAACTTGGAAAAAACAGGGAAGAGACGAAGTAGGTCTGGCTTTTGTCCCCCTTTCTTCCACCTGCTGTCGGACAGTGATGAGATAGATGCTCATGGAAGAGAAAGGCCTGGCTTTGTACCAGGCGTGTGACAGGTGCTGCTAGGAGTGGGCTGGGGAGGAGAAAAAAACTCTCACTCCTTTGCCCCAGGAAATATCAACAATCTCCACATTCCCTGGTCCACTTCCTGAGCAAGCCCAAGTTCGGCTCTATATAAGGACCCTCCCCCCACCCTCAACCCCAGTGTGCAGTGCTAATCAATCAACAGTTACTGGTGGAATGGCAATCAAAGAAAACAGTTAAACACCAAACAACTTCTTAAAGCCAAAAAACATTTTTCATGGAGTTGAACATTTTGAGTATAATTTTTCAAGTGTAAAAGCAGTGACTTTTTGTTCAAACAGAAGCAGCATCTAGGAATTAATTCTGGCACTTGGGTTCTAGGGGGTTACAGGTATGCATCATTGATTTTTTTTCCCTCTCTTATTTTAAAGGCCTCGTGTTTCTATTCCTGAGTTCATGCAGACACCTGCTGGCCCTCCCCTGTAGTGGACAGTGGGTGGCCAGCGCCTCCCTGGTTAGATCCGGCAATGCCAAGCAGAGAGCCCTCATCACCTGGTTTCTGATTCAGAGGTAAGTCGAGGTGCAGAGAAGAAAGCTGACAAAAACACAACCACCAAAGGCAGCCTGACTGGGGAGCCCTTTGCAGCCTGACCAAAGCCTGAGTCGTTAGGGACCACTCTCTCAGTTCCTTTCCTGGGCAAAGATGAGTCACTCATGGAATTTGGATCAAGTTCGGTTGCCAAGAAATAGCACGCCAGACTCAAGTCATCCCAAGCCATCTCATGTCTCTCTCACCTGCTCTAACCTTTCCTGAGTCCCTGTCTTGTGCACAGTCTCCAGTTTTAAAAAGGGAAAGCATCCCACTGTTAAAAGACAACTCTCAAAGCTTCCCTAGTAAAGTCTCTCAGGCCAAGGGGAAGTCAGGATTTTCTCCAATTCCTAGACACCACTCCTTACCCTCAATAGACATGCCATTGATTCTCTCCCTCTGCTTGGCTGCTAGGTGGATCTGAGCCACAGTCAGGAGTTTATGTTCATGTACACTGAGGTACATGTGCACACACACAGAAGGTTGGCTGCTGTTTCTTTCTCTCTGCCCCTAGTTTTTTCTTTTCTTCTTATTTTGGTGCTAAGGATCAAACCCAGGGCCCCGTGCACGCTAGGCAAGTGCTGTACTAGAGAGTCACATCCCAGCCCTAGTCTTTTTGCTTCACATAAGATCAATACTTTCCCATTCCTTTGAAGTTGTTGGAAAAGACTTTCCCACAGAGATAATTCCTATCTGTAAACTGGAGTCTCCAAGAAACATAGTTGATCAGGAGACTCAGAACAATCTCAGTAAATGGGATGGCCAAGAATGGCACCATCATAGGACAGACACCAACTTTCATTCACACCAGGCCTTGTGGCCTCTGGCTGTCTTCTGTCTTCTTTCTACCTTTTCCTTTGTTCTTAACAAACATCCGCTTGTTCCCCCAGCTACTTTCTGTGTTTCCAGGTACCATCTGCCCTTAGCTCCCACAATCCTGCCTTTAAGCTACCCATTCCAACAACATCAAGAGGAATGACTAAATATCAGCTAGGAATTTAAGCATGTCTCAACATTCCTGGATTATCTGAAAAGCTGTCCATGCCCTTTACAGGTTTATGTTGACAGACCCGTATCTCTTGAAGTATGTTCATAGTTAAGGCTCGACTTCAAAAAATGATAAGAGGACCAGACACAATGGAAAGACATCTTCAGCAATGTTGTCATGCCTTCTCAGTGAACTTGCTCACAGTCACACTTTGGTTTGGTTTCCCAAACCCACAATGGAAAAGAACAATGAGGATCATGTTTTTCATTGTTTTGTTTTTAAAGGCATTGGGTTACTTCCTCCTGCCCTCTTCTTTCTTCCCTGAACAAGAGTTTGCAGCTCCTCACGGCTTCTTAATGGGTGAAGTAGGTAAAAAGTCCAAGGAGCTCGTAGCAAGGTTTCCTGCCTCCACCCTGCCCCTGAGAGGTGGCCAGCTCCTGCGCCTCAGCTCCACTCTAACTGGCAGTATACTCATGTGTCCTGAAAACAGTTTTATAAAAAGGAAAAGAGAAATGGCAAACAACAAGAAAAGAGAGAGAGAAGAAGGAAAAAAGACAGACTGATATCTGAACATCCCTCCCCACCCTTAAGACTGAAATTTTCTTATTCCTCCCTTGAGATAATTATAAAGTAACATTTCAGACAAAATGCTTAGTATTAATGGTCTCTCACTGCACAACCTCCCAGCCATGACCTTTCCCTTTTAAGTATCTCTCTCAGAGCAAAATAAACTCATTAATGGCTTTCATACATAAATACAACAGAAAAGAAAGAAGTCTGGAACCTGAACTACCACAGGACCAAAAAGTACCTGGGCCCTTTAGGAGTTTCCGTGTCAGGAAGCGTAAGCCTCAAACGGAAAACAGGCTCCTTCCCCTTTCAGTTCATATACCCTCTGTGTCCTACTACTCACCAGGAAAAAAAAGTGTGTTCACATCTGACCCAATTTACAACAGAAGACACCCATTCCATCCACAACAGAAAAGTACGAGTCTATGCCCCAGAATGATCAAACCAGCCTAACTCCCGCCCCCCTCCCCCCAGATCTTGCTACATAAATACATGTATGTATCTGATTATAATATAAACAGCTCCCAGCCCACTTGCAGTTCTACGCATCTGCAGCTGCTGTTGCCAAGCCCCGGGGTCCTGACCCATTCCAGAGGAACTTGCCCTTCTTACTCAGCTCCCGGGCTTCAGGGTCATCATTCCAGCGCCGCTTTAACCGAAGTTTGGGGGGCATCAAGGCGTCTTCTTTCTTCTCAGGTGCACTGGGCTCTTTGCCAGACCTGTCCTCACTGTCTTCAGTCACCTCTAGGGGTTCTTGGCTCATGGTGCCAGTGGGGCCAGGGGGCCAGGTGGGTGGGGCAGCAGGGCGAGCAAAGACGGCACCTTTCTCTTCTTCTGTGGTCCTGCCTGGCATAGTGCCCTCTTCTCGAGGGTGCTCCTCCTTCTCCCTGGCTGACTGCCTGAGGCTCTCGGAATCCTTCTCAGCTGTTGGCTCCACCTTAATTCGTGGGGGGATAGGAGCCATGGTGGGTGCAGCAACAGGTGTGGACTCCTCGCTGCTCTCTACCCTCTCCCGATTCTTCCGCCCAGCCGGTAGGGGCTGCAAATTGATAGAAAACGGAGTGGACTCCTCAGGATGCATTTGGCATTGCAGTGGTGGAACCATGAGCCCTGGATAACAGGGAAAAGTCCGAGGGCTCAGATGGTAGTTGAATACGGAACAGGCTTGAGAATGAAGGTAGTGTTTCATTTCTTCTGGGTTGAAAGAGAAGCAACTACTGCTGGTGAAGGGGCTCAGACCTGGGGAGGGGCTATAGGAAAAGATGGTGGGAGTCAGGGAGAGGGCTGGTGAAATGGGGACATTGAGGACACCTCCGCGGCCAGGAATCGGAGAGACAGCGAAGGGACTGTGGGGGTCAGAGTACATCCCCGGCCTAGTGAACAGAGGAAGCATTATGTCAGGCTTGCATTTCTGGTGGCCAATTCCTCCTCCACTGACAGCATTCCGGGAAGACATGAGATCCACACCCCGGCGCCAGTCAGCAGCTGAGCCATCCTCTAGCTCTGAAAGCTCCACCTTTCTATCAGTGCCATTACTTGACTCCTGGCCAGAAGCAGTTAGGGAGCTAGCAGAGAACCGCCCTGGCTGCACATCACCAGTTGGAGAATGGGTGTCCAGAGGTGAGAAATGGAAGCGGGAAGAGGCTGTTGGCACTGGAGGCGCACTCTGAGGAACCACACCACTTGATCGAATGTTGATGAATGGGTAATTGGGCATCACCAGTTTGTTGAAGTTAAATTTGTAAGTAAACCTTTTCCCTTTTGTTTTATGAAGGATCCTCTTGTTCTAATAGTATCTGAGGGCCTGGCTCAGCTTGTCATAATTCATCTGTGGTTTGCATTTCCTGTGGCCCCAGAGGCAGGCCACTTCATCTGGATCCTTGATGACAAACTCCCCATACTCTCCCTGCTACCAGGCGATGACATGGCACAACTCTTCCTTCTGTAGTAGCTCCAGGATGAAGTGCCACAGCTGGATCTGCCGGGAGCCGGGGGACGACTCAGTTTTGTAGGCCCAGTCGGGAAACTGATATCCTCCACCTCCTTCTGGCTTTTCCACGATGCCACAGCCTGCTTTCATTTTCGCCCTCCTGCTCTCAGTCTTCGGTCTGGTCCTGTTCTCGTTTACTTCTAAGAATTTTTTTTATTTCCCTCCTGATGTCTTCTGTTATCCATTCATCATATAATAGTGTATTATTTAATCTCCAGGTATTGGAGAAGTTTCTGTTTTTTATTCTGTCATTTATTTCTAATTTCAGTCCATTATGATCTGACAGAGTACAAGGTAGTATCTCTTCTTGTATTTGCTAACAGTAGGTTTGTGGCATAAGACATGGTCTATTTTAGAGAAGGATCCATGTGCTGCTGAGAAGAAAGTGTATTCGTTCTTTGTTCGATGGTATATTCTATATAAGTCAGTTAAGTCTAAATTGTTGATTGTGTTATTGAGATCTATGGTTTCTTTATTCAATTTTTGTTTGGACGATCCCAGTGGTAAGAGAGGTGTGTTAAAATCGCCTAGTATTATTGTGTTGTATCTATTTGATTTCTGGAATTGACAAGGATTTGTTTGACGAACGTGGATGAGCCAATTTTGGGGGCATAGATGTTTATGATTGTTATGTCTTGCTGATTTATGCTTCCCTTAAGCAGTATGTAATGTCCTTCTTTATCCCTTCTGACTAGTTTTGGCTTGAAGTCCACATTATCTGAAATGAGGATGGATACTCCTGCTTTATTGCTGTGTCCGTGTGCATGCTATGTTTTTCCCCATCCTTTCACCTTTAGTCTATGGGTATCTCTTTCTATTAGATGAGTCTCTTGCAGGCAGCAAATTGTTGGATTTTTCTTTTTAATCCATTCTGCCAGTCTATGTCTTTTGATTGATGAGTTCAAGCCATTAACATTCAGGCTTATTATTGTGATATGATTTGTATTCCCAGTCATTTGACTCATTTTTCCTTTTTGACATGATTTGGTTTTCCCTTCATTTGGCTATTCCTTTAGGCTAGTTCCTCCCGTTGCTGATTTGCATTGTTATTTTTCATCTGTTCCTCATGGAACATTTTGCTGTTAATGTTCTGCAATGCTGGCTTTCTTTTTGTAAATTCCTTTAGCTTTTGTTTATCATGGAAGGATCTTATTTCATCGTCAAATCTGAAAGTAAGTTTTGCTGGGTATAAGATTCTTGGTTGCCATCCTTTTTCTTTCAGGCCTTGTTAAATGTTGTTCCAGGCCCTTCTAGCTTTTAGGGTCTGGACTGAAAAATCTGCTGATATTCTTATTGGTTTCCCCCTGAATGTAATCTGATTCTTTTCTCTCGAGGTCTTTAAAATTCTGTCTTTATTTTGTATGTTAGGTATTTTCATAATAATGTGCCTTGGTGTGCATCTGTTGTAATTTTGTATATTTGGAGTCCTATAAGCCTCTTGTACTTGGTTTTCAATTTCATTCTTCAGATTTGGGAAATTTTCTGATATTATTTCATTGAATAGTTTGTTCATTCCTTTGATTTGTTTCTCTAAGCCTTCCTGAATCCCAATAATTCTTAAATTTGGCCTTTTCATGATATCCCATAATTCTTGTAGATTCTGTTCATGATTTCTTACCATCTTTTTTGTTTGGTCAATTTTGTTTTCAAGATTAAATATTTTGTCTTCAATATCTGAGGTTCTGTCTTCCAGGTATTGTATCCTATTGATTATGCTTTCTATGGAGTTTTTAACTTGGTTTATTGTTTCCTTCATTTGAAGGATTTCTGTTTTTTTTTTTTTTTTTTTCAGTGTCCTCTTTGTTGAAATGATCTCTTGCTTCCTGTATTTGCTCCTTTAACTGTTGATTGGTGCGATCATTTAATGCCTGCATTTGCTCTTTCATCTCCTCGTTTGCTTCCCTGATTGTTTTAATTATGTACATTCTGAATTTCCTTTCTGACATTTCTTCTGCTGTGCTGTCATTGGGTTTTATTGATATAATATCTAGGTTTGTTTGGGACATTTTCTTCCCTTGTTTTCTCATATTGGTCAGATGTCAGTGGGACTTTGTGAAATTTCAGAATTCTTCTATTGGCTTATATTGTCCCTGTAGATTTCCAGTGATATTACATTTTTTAAATTTTTTCTCCACTATGTAATGAAGGAAATATAACCCCTGAGTAGGTATCAAAAGTTAAATGAATCTGAGATTTCCAAACTCTGTAATATGTGTTACATCCATTTGCCATAGATGGTTGGTCAATAGGCCTTTCGGATTAATGCTATTATTAGGTGAATTTATGTATGTTACACAATTATTACAGTTTTTTACAATGGTTCGGGCTTGTTCTTTGGTTATATTGAATTTTATTTGTAAGGTTTTAGAATTTACATGAAATTTACTATGGAAGTTTTGTGCTTCTTCTATTATAGAAAAAACATGAGAGTCCCATGTGGCTAGATCAGCTGTATTATTGCCCTGTGTTAACGGACCTGGCAAGTCTGTGTGAGATCTTAAATGTCCTATGTAGATTGGCTCTGTTCTACTCCTAATGAGTTTTTGTAATACTAAGAGTATGTTGGATATGGTGAAATTTTTGTTGATTAGACAGGCGTCTTCCAATTGTTGAACTGCATTAACAGCGTAATGGCTATCTGACAGAATATTTGCAGGATCTTTATGAAAATATTTTAATGTTTGTTCTATTGTTAATAATTCTATTTGCTTTGTGGAAGCCTTTGGAAAAAGAAATGTTTGTACCTTGTCTTTATGAAAATATGCTCCAGTACCATTATTGGAACCATCAGTAAATACTACCACTGCTTGTCTTATAGGTTCCCTTTTTGTAATTTTTATTTGAATCACAGGATTTCTTAGATAAAATAGTATATATGGATGTTTTGGATAATGATTGTCAAATTGGGCAGCAGTTGTGAACATAAGAATTGCCCAATCATTGTTATTATTGTTTAAGTAAGAAATTTGTTCTGAATTATATGGGGTTGTTATCTTGTCTGGAGTTTTTCCAAATACCATGATGGCTGATTTTAATGACTTGAATATTATTTGTGCCATTGCTTCAGGATAAGAAACTATTGTTTTTCCTGGAGAGTAGGGTAAATGTATCCACATTAAAGGTCCTTGTTGCCAGAGGACTCCTGTAGGGACTAATTTATTTGGAAGTACTATGAGTGATAGAGATGCCAACAGATCTATACGATCAACCTGTGCCTCATCTACTCTTTCTTGTACTACATTTAGGGTTTTTCTAGCTTCCTCTGTAAGTTTTCTAGGTGAAGAAGGATAAGCATCTCCCTTTAAGATATTAAATAATGGTCTTGAGTAGTTAATCTATGATAAGGGCTTATCCAATTAATATCACCTAATAACTTTTTAAAATTTATTTTTATTGTAAACAAATGGGATACATGTTGCTTCAGTTTGTACATGAAGTAACAGCATACCATTTGCATATTCATATATTTACATAGAGTAATGATGTTTGATTCATTCCGTTATTTTTTTCCTTCCCCCACACCCCTCCTACCTCTCTTTTCCCTCTATACAATCCCTCCTTCCTCCATTCTTGTCCCGCTCCCACCCCCCATTAAGTGTCATCATCCGCTTATCAGTGAGATCATTCCTCTTTTGGATTTTTGAAATTGGCTTATCTCACTTAACATGATATTCTCCAATTTCATCAATTTGCCTGCAAATGCCATAATTTTATTATTCTTTATAGCTGAGTAATATTCCATTGTGTATATATACCACAGTTTCTTTATCCATTCATCAATTGAAGGGCATCTAGGTTGGTTCCATAGTCTGGATATTGTGAATTGAGCAGCTATGAACATGGATGTGGCTGTATCTCTGTAGTGTGCTGATTTTAAGTCCTTTCGGTATAGGCCGAGGAGTGGGATAGCTGGGTCAAATGGTAGGTCCATTCCAAGTTTTCTAAGGAATCTCCACGCTGCTTTCCAGAGTGGCTGCACTAATTTGCAGCCCCACCAGCAATGTATGAGTGTACCTTTTCCCCCACATCCTCTCCAACACCTATTGTTGCTTGTATTCTTGATAATCGCCATTCTAATTGGGGTGAGATGGAATCTCAGTGTAGTTTTGATTTGCATTTCTTTTATTACTAAAGATGATGAACATTTTTTCATATGTTTGTTGATTGCTTGTAGATCTTCTTCAGTGAAGTGTCTGTTCATTTCCTTAGCCCATTTGTTGATTGGGTTACTTGTATTCTTGATGTAGAGTTTTTTGAGTTCTTTATATATTCTGGAAATTAGTGCTCTATCTGAAGTATGAGTGGCAAAGATTTTCTCCCACTCTGTAGGCTCTCTCTTCCCATTGCTGATAAGTTTCCTTTGCTGAGAGAAAGCTATTTAGTTTGAATCTGTCCCAGTGGTTGATTCTAGCTTTTATTTCTTGTGCTATGGGAGTCCTGTTAAGGAAGTCTGAACCTAAGCCAACGAGGTGAAGATTTGGACCTACTTTTTCTTCTATAAGATGCAGGAACTCTGGTCTGATTTCAAGGTCCTTGATTCATTGTGAGTTGAGATTTGTGCAGGGTGAGAGATAGGCGTTTAGTTTCATTCTGTTGTATATGGATTTCCAGTTTTCCCAGCACCATTTGTTGAAGAGGCTATCTTTTCTCCATTGCATATTTTTGGCACCTTTGTCTAGAATGAGAAAATTGTATTTATTTGAGTTTGTGTCCATGTGCTCTATTCTGTACCATTGATCTACCAGTCTATTTTGGTGCCAATACCATGTTGTTTTTGTTACTATTTCTTTGTAGTATAGTTGAAGTTCTGGTATTGCGATAACCCCTGTTTCATTCTTCCTGCTAAGGAGTGCTTTAGCTATTCTGGATTTCTTATTCTTCCAGATGAATTTCATGATAGCTTCCTCTATTTCTGTGAGGTACGTCATTGGGATTTTAATTGGAATTACACTGAATCTGTATAGAACTTTTGGTAGTATGGCCATTTTGACAATATTAATTCTGCCTAACCAAGAACATGGAAGATCTTTCCATCTTCTAAGGTCTTCCTTAATTTCTTTCTTCAGTGTTTTGTAGTTTTCATCATAGAGATCTTTTACCTCTTTGGTTAGATTGATACCCAAGTATTTTTTTTTTTTTTGAGGCTATTGGAAATGGAGTTGTTTTCCTCATTTCCCTTTCAGCTGTTTCATCGCTTTCATATAAAAATGCTGTAGATTTATGTGTGTTGATTTTATAGCCTGCTATTTTGCTGAATTCATTGATGAGGTCTAGAAGTTTTCAGGAGGAGGTTGTTGGATCCTCTAAATATAGAATCATATCATCCGCAAATAGTGACAGCTAAAGTTCCTCTTTTCCTATTCGTATCCCTTTAATTTCCTTAGTCTGCTTAATTGCTCTGGCTAGAGTTTCGAGAACAATGTTGAATAGAAGTGGTGAAAGAGGACATCCCTGTGTTGTTCCCGTTTTTAAAGGGAATGGTTTCAGTTTTTCTCCATTAAGAATGATGTTGGTCATGGGCTTAGCATAAACACCCTTTACAATGTTCAGGTATGTTCCTACTATCCCTATTTTTTCTAGTGTTTTGAGCATGAAGGGGTGTCGTATTTTGTCAAACGTTTTTTCTGAATCAATTGAAATAACCATATTATTCTTATCCTTAAGTCTATTGATATGATGGATTGCATTTATTGATTTACGAATGTTGAACCATCCTTGCATTCCAGGAATGAACCCCACTTGATCGTTGTGCACAATTTTCCTCATATGTTTTTGGATACGGTTTGCCAATATTTTGTTAAGGATCTTTGCATCTATATTCATCAAGGATATTGGTCTAAAATTTTCTTTCCTTGATGTGTCTTTTCCTGGTTTGGGTATGAGGGTGATATTAGCTTCATAGAAAGAGTTTGGTAGGGTACCCTCCTTTTCTGTTTCTTGGAATACTTTGAGAAGTACTGGAATGAGTTCTTTGAAGGTCTTGTAGAACTCGGCTGAGAATCCGTCTGGTCCTGGGCTTTTCTTGGATGGTAGATTTTTAATGGCTTCTTCTATTTTATTGCTTGATATTGATCTATTTAAATCATGTATGTCCTCCTGGTTCAGTTTGGGCGGAGCATATGTTCCTAGAAATTTGTCAATGTCTTCGGTACTTTCTATTTTGTTGGAATACAGATTTTCAAAGTAGCTTCTCATTATGTTCTGTATCTCAGTGGTGTCTGTTGTGATATTTCCTTTTGCATCATGTATTTTAGTAATTTGAGTCTTCTCCCTCCTTCTCTTTGTTAGTGTGGCTAAGGGTTTATCTATTTTGTTTACTTTCTCAAAGAACCAACTTTTTGTTATGTCAATTTTTTGAATAGTTTCTTTTGTTTCACTTTCATTGATATCAGCTCTGATTTTAATTATTTCCTGTCTTCTACTACTTTGCTGTTATTCTGTTCTTTTTCTAGGGCTTTGAGCTGTAATGTTAGGTCATTTAATTGTTGACTTCTCATTCTTTTCTGGAATGCGCTCCATGCAATGAATTTTCCTCTTAGTACTGCTTTCATATATCCCAGAGACTTTAATATGTTGTATCATCATTCTCATTGACTGCTAAGAATTTTTTAATCTCCTCCCTGATGTTCTTTGTTATCCTTGTTTCATTCAATAGCAAATTATTTAGTCTCCAAGTGTTGGAGTAATTTTCTTTTTTCACTTTGTCATTGATTTCTACTCTCAGTCTATTATGATCTGATAGAACACAAGGCAGTATCTCTATTTTTTTGCATTTCCTAAGGGCTGCTTTGTGGCTTAACATATGGTGTATTTTTGAGAAGGTTCCATGTGCTGCTGAGAAGAAAGTGTATATGCTTGTTGATGGATGGAATATTCTATGTATGTCTATTAAGTCTAGGTTATTGATTGTGTTATTGAGTTCTATGGTTTCTGTGGTTGGATTTTGTTTGGAAGATCTATCTAGTGGTGACAGCGGTGTGTTAGAGTCACCCAGAATTATTGTGTTGTGGTCTATGTGATTCTTGAAATTGAGAAGGATTTGTTTGATGTACAGGATGCACCATTGCTTGGGGCATAAATATTTACTATCGTTATGTCTTCCTGATGTATGGTTCCCTTAAGCAATATGAAATGTCCTTTTATATCTCTTCTGACTAACTTTGGCTTGAAGTCCACTTTATCTAAGGATGGAAACCCCCACATTTTACTGAGTCCATGTGCGTAGTAGGTTTTTTCCCATCCTTTCACCTTTAGTCTGTGGATGTCTTTTTCTATGAGATGAGTCTCTTGCAGGCAGCATATTGTTGGACCTGTCTTTTTAGTCCATTCTGACAGTCTATGTCTTTTGATTGAGGCGTTTAGGCCATTAACGTTCAGGATTATTATTGAGAAATGATTTGTATTCCCAGTAATTTGGCTTATTTTTGGTTTTTAAGTTGGCTTGGTTTCTCCTTTGAGTGGTTTTTCTCTAAGGTAGTTCCTCCCTTTGCTGACCTCCATTGTTGTTTTTCATTTCCTCCTCATGGAATATTTTGTTGAGAACATTCTGTAGTGCAGGCTTTCTATTTGTAAATTCTTTTAACTTTTGTTTATCATGGAAGGATTTTATTTCACCTTCAAATCTGAAGGTTAGTTTTGTTGGGTATAGGATTCTTGGTTGGCAATCATGTTCTTTCAGAGCTTGAAATATGTTGGTCCAGGCCCTTCTAGCTTTTAGAGTCTGGGTTGAGAAGTCTGCTGCTATCCGTATTGGTCTCCCCATATATGTAATCTGATGCTTTTCTCTCGTGGCCTTCAAAATCCTATCTTTATTTTGAATGTTAGGCATTTTCATTATAATGTCCCTTGGTGTGGATCTGTTGTGATTTTGTGCATTTGGTGTTCTGTAAGCCTCTTGTATTTAATTTTCCATTTCTATCTTCAGTTTTGGGAACTTTTCTGATATTATTTCATTGAATAGGTTGTTCATTCCTTTGGTTTGTTTCTCTGTGCCTTCCTCACTCCCAATAAAAATTTGGTCTTTTCATGATGTCCCATAGTTCTTGGAGATTCTGTTCATGATTTCTTACCATCTCCTCTGTTTGGACAGTTTTATTTTCAAGATTAAATATTTTGTCTTCATTGTCTGAGGTTCTGTCTTCCAAGTGGTCTAGTCTGTTGGTGATGCTTTCCATTGAGTTTTTTATTTGGTTTATTGTCTCCTTCATTTCAAGGATTTCCATTTTTTTTTTTTTTTGAGAATCTCTATCTCTTAGTTGAAATGATCTTTTGATTCCTGCAGGTGCTCTTTCAGCTTATTGGTATTATCATTCATTGCCTGCATTTGCTGTCTTATCTCATCCTTTGCTTCGCAAATCATCTTAATCATGTATAATCTGAAGTCCTTTTCTGACATTTCTTCTAACATACTCTCATTGGATTCTATTACTATAGAATCTAGATTTGTTTGGATCATTTTCTTCCCTTGTTTTTTCATGTTGTTCATGTATCTTCCCCTCTAGCACTGCAGATCTGGGGTATTGTGGATTTCCCCCAATAGGCTTATAGTGGCCCTATAGGTTTCCAAAACCCTTTCTTTAAGGGGAGATCAATATTAGCAGTGCCCAAATCAGACACTATGCAATCATAGACCAAATAGCCCCTGACAATGAGCTTCAAGCCTCCAGCAGGCATCGCAGGATGGGATTTGCCCCACCCGAAGATTGGAGCTACGGCTTCCAGGATTATCCAAGATGGCTGCTTGGCTTCCAAATATGTTGGCAAAGGGGGAGCTGCAGCTCAGGGGTGGACGTGGTCAGCTGGAGGTCCTGGAGACAGGATACAGTTGGTCCAGCAGTGGTCCTGGAGGTCAGGTGTGTTTGGTGTGGTTGTGGGATCCAGGAGGCCGGGTGCAATCAGTTGGTCTGGGTTCGCGGTGATAGGGCACCTTCAGTTGGTCTGGGTGTCCTGGCAGCAGGGAGCAGTCAGTTGATCTGAGGGCCCCAGAGGCAGGGAGTGTCGATTGGGCTGTGGAATCCTGGAGATAGGACTCAGTCAGTCCGTCCAGGGGTCCTACAGGGCCTGGCTGTTCACCTAATAATTTTTGAAAATCGTTTAAGGTATTAAGATGGTCGAGTCTAAGAGAAGTTTTTAGGGGTGTAATGATCGTGCTCTTTATTTTAGCGCTTAAATATTCTTGAACTTGTTGTCTTTGTATCTTTTTAGGTGCTATAATAAGTCCTCTTGTCTTTAAATGACTGATTAGATCAGTAAATACTTTATCTAGTATTGTTTGTTCTGGGTGGCAAATTAATACATCATCCATATAATCATATATAATTATATCTGGGTACTTATTTCTGATTGGTATTAAAGCACTATTTACGTAAATTTGACATATGGTTGGACTATTGGCCATCCCTTGGGGTAGGACTTTCCATTCATATCTGGCATCAGGCTGTCCATGATTAATGGAGGGGACCATAAATGCAAACTTTTCTATGTCATCGGGGTGGAGAGGAATAGAGAAAAAACAATCTTTTATATCTAATATTATTGATTTCCAGTCCTTTGGTAATGCTGATAAGACTGGTAGGCCCAGTTGAATTGGCCCCATGGATTGCATTATGGCATTGATGGCTCTTAGGTCATGTAATAATCTTCATTTACCTGATTTCTTTTTTATAACAAATATGGGAGTATTCCAAGGTGATGTGGAGGGCCTTATATGTCCTGCCTCTAATTGTTCTTGTACTAATTCCTGGGCCGCTTTAAGTTTTTCTGTATTTAGGGGCCACTCAGGGACCCAGATTGGTTTTTCTATATTCCATTTTATTTTAAGTATTTCATCAGTGGCCCTGAGGAAAAACCCAATCCCTGTCTATCACCTTTTTGTTTAATTGATATTGGTTATGTTATGCCTTGTTCATTGATTCCTAAGCCCTTTCCCCACTTGTGCCCTTGTTTTTTCATTATGTTTTGTGCTTGTTCACTGTATATTCCTTCTGTGGTTATTTTCATCCCCATTTGATTTAAAATATCTCTACCCCATAGTGTCACTGGGATTTGTTCTAAGACATATGGTTGGAAAAGTCCTTCTTGACCTTCTGAGCTTTTCCATTGTAGCCACATGGAGCTCTTTTTTTGGTTCTGTGGCAATACCTAATCCTCTCAATGTTTGATTTGCCTTTTGTGTGGGCCAATCCTTTGGCCAGTCTTTTTCTGCTATGATACTTGTGTCTGCTCCCATGTCTAACAATCCATTTATAATTTTTCCTTTTACAATTAATTCTAACATAGGTCTGTTTTTTAGTTCCATAGTAAGGCAGGCCAAATCAATACTTGTAGATCCCATACTCTTATCTCCCCTAAAACGTTGTTGTGACAGGAATGAGCCATGAAGACTAGGTAGTATACAAAGCTGAGCTATTCGGTCTCCTGGATATAATGCCCTGAGATGATGAAGCAAGCACTTTAATTTCTCCTGTATAATCTTGATCTATGACTCCTGCAACTATCATTAGTCCTTTGAGTGCACTGGAGCTTCTGCCTAATAATAGTCCCATGGTGTTCTCAGGTGTTCCTCTTTTATCTCCTCTAAAATGTCTTCTCCTTTTTCTAGCGTATCTTTAAATGTTGGCCTCGGATTAGTTAAGCACCCGTGAATCAATGTCCAAATTGCGCTCGTGCCCACTGGCAATGGTTCTACTTTCTCCCTCTTTCTTAGATCCTCTCCTAAGTGATCCCACTGTGGTATATTTAAGAGTCCCTTATCTAAAAACCATGGTGCTGCTTCTTCTATTGTTCTGAGGAAAATCCTCACAGTCTTTTTTTTTTTTAAGAGGTGTTCCATTTGCTTTTAATAAGTCTTGAAGCGGATCCTCTATTCTGATCTGTGAGTTTCGCTGCCCATTTTCTAAAGCTTTAAATGCTAACCACACTGCAATGCTAAGCCACACTAAAATAACTAAAAACAATAATGCCCTACAACAATACAATGCAACCAAAGACATGAGCTCTTGACAAAAAACAAACACACAAAATCTTATTATTTTAATACCTGGCCAGTCCACTGGGGGTTACTTTACCCAGCTCCCTGTACCTGGGGGTTACTTTACCCAGCTTCCTGTACCTGGGGTTTACTTTACCCAGCTTCCTGTATACTGCTTTAACCTTTCTTGACATGTTTTAGTTTTAACAGTTGTTTTACCTGGATATTACTTACCTCTTTTTGTGGCGGTGTGAGGGTTCCCGGGTTTCGGCACCACTTGTCTCGTCCAGCGAGTACAATGAAGACTCGGCTCTCCGATGGAGTTTTAAGTACTTTATTTTTATGGGAGAGCTTCTGAGCCGATTGCCTGGTTCTTCTTCCTTCACCACCGCCATATTCTTCTTCTTCTTCTTCTTCTCACCGTGCAGCTCTCTCTCTCACACAGCTGCTGCTCTATCTTCTTCTTCTCTCATCACACAGCTGATGCCCCTCTCCACCACGAAAAGTGCACAGCTTTATGGGATGTAACAACCAATCACCTAACGGGTCAGGCGTTTGGCTCGTGGAGACTTAATGGTGGGTAATGAGGACATGTACTGATCACGAGCTAAGCACAAACATGGAGGAGATCAGTCAGCCAGTAGAAAGCACTTCCTTAAAGTTGTTTTTCTTTGCGGTTGGGCTTCTCGGCGCCATCTTAGGGTGAGGCCAGCTACCACTGCGGGCCCTACAGGGTAGCAGCCTCCAACAAGTATGGCATGAAGAATGAGAGTGGTCCTGCAGGTAAGTAAGAAAAGTGTTTGACTCCACATCATTCCAATGAGCTGCATGTCTCCCAACCCTGCTTCCAGTTTCCATTCTCCAAAGGAACTGCCACCCCATCCAGTCCTTACCAGTGCAACACCAAACAAAAAGATACACAATGGAATATTATTCAGGCATAAAGAATAATATTATGGCCTTTGCAAATAAATGGATGGAATTGGAGACTAACATGCTAAATGAAATAAGTCAATACCAAAAAACTCAAAGGTCAAATGTTCTCCCTGATAAGTGGATGATGATATATAATGGGGATGGGGGAAAGAGGTGGGAGAAGAATGGAGGAACTTTAGATTATGTAAAGGAAAATGAGCGGGAGGAGGGGGGTTATGAAAAATGGTGGAATGAGACAGACATCATTGCCCTATGTACATGTATGATGACACAAAAGGTATGAATTTACATTGTGCACACCCATAGAAACAAAAAGATATACCCATTTGTGTACCATGAATCAAAATGCAGTGTTTAAAAATAAAAAAAATAATTAAAAGAGAAGATGTGTTCATGTTAAGACAGTCACAATACTGCTGTGTACTCACTTCACATGTAAAAAATAGAATCCCCAAAACATGTTCCTGGCCAGGATCAAAACACATTTGCCTTTTGGGGAATTTGGAGTATTAAGAGTTAAGTTTCATAGATTACATGAGCATAAATAGCTACTTCTTAAATGAGTGAGTGAACAAATGATAAAATGACCTGTATCTGACACTGAAAGTCCAACAAAGAAACTGATAAAAGTCACTCATATTTGACAAGGTAATGAACTGCACATAAGATGCACAGTTGTGATGTCTCCCTAATTACCTAAGCAATATTAGAATGGCTCGAGTTTCCCAAGAACATTGTCACTGTTGGAGAAGGGAAGAGGAGTGCCGATGGGGCACTATTCCCAACAGTTTGCAAAGGTAGGCAGCACTAAGCAAAAACTGAAAATTTATTTTGCAAAACCTACCTAAAAAAACAGTTCTGAAAAAGATAAGGAGCAGGTGGCTCTGAATACTAATGTGTGTTCATATTTCTAATTAGAGTGTAATCAGCAGAGGTGGGCATGGAAATAATAATGTCATCAAGTAAACATGTGATGTTTACTTTACAGATGAAAGTAAGTTTCCCCACCTATGATTTTATTCAACAAACAAATACTGGCAGTCAGAACTCCAACAACTTATGAGGGCAGCTACTACTACCTTCATCTGAGGTATCCCATTTATCCCAAAGCTGAGATATCCCTCAGCTTTGTTGAGGCTAGTTATCTGACTTGTCCAAGGTCACAAAGCCACTATTTCAGGGTTGAGAATGAAGCCTTCAGTCCAGTGTACTTTATCCAACACCACCTTTCCAGAAGTCATGCAGTATCTTATTTATTTATCTATTAATTCAAGAAATACTTATCTACTCATCTGATAAATATTCACAGCTTAGTATGGGCAATCACTGTGGTTAAGTTGCTGAGCCATTTCATTGCCTCCAGGGATTACAGTTAGTACAATTAACCTAGGATTGCAATGTGTATACATAGATAAGGCAGCAATAAAAAAGCATTATTTTAAAGTACATAATATAAGCACTTAAAACATTTCTTGCTTATGACTATTGTCATTTCACAACATTACATGGGCACAAATTTAAGAGTTCAAAAAGAGAAAGGTATGATTCAACTAACACTTTTCAGGATTGATAACTTCCTGACCTGACACACACCTTCGATAGCAGCACAGCTTCAGCTAACTGTAGACACCAAGAGAAGCTACTAAAGACCTCAGTCACTTCAACTGCACCAGTGAATGATGCAAACCTCAATCTTAGTCATTCATCTACTGCCAAACAGTGGCCATGACCTGGTCTAAAATGCCTCCTGACAATGTCTAGGAAAATATAAAATTCTTATAATAATCTTGGACACTGAGGCTTTCGCTGTGCACAGTGGGATTCTGTGTAAAGCACAGGACAGGCAACTGAGTTAGCAGGTTGGGCACTATTTGTTGAACCAACTGACAACACATTAGAAGAAATACCAGAGAAGGGATTTAGAATGTAAGTAGTCAAACTGACCTGTGAAGTAAAATATAGAATATGGAGTGAAATTAAAGAAAAATACAGTAAATGAAAGATCACCTCAATAAAGAATTAGAAAATGTGAAAAAATACCAAGCACAAATCCTTGAAATGAGAGAATCAATAAACCAAATTACAAATTCAATAGAAAGCATCACCAACATCCTAGATCACTTGGAAGTTTGAACCTCAAAGAAGACAAAATATATACCCCTAAAAATAAAGTCAACCACACAGAGAAGATGATAAGAAACCATGCATAGAACCTCTAAGAAATATTGGATAACATAAAAATACAAAATTTAAGATTTATCAGAATATACAAAGGCATAGAGATAAAAACCTAAGGAATGCACAATCTTTTCAATGACATAATAGATAATTTCCCAAATCTAAAGAATGATATGGGAAATCAAATACAAGAGACTTACAGAACCACAAATGTACACAATTACAAAAGAACCACACAAAAGCAAATTTTGAGAATGACTGACATATAGAATAAAGATAGAACTGTATACTCTGTGAGAGAAACACATCAAATTACATATAGGGGAAAACCAATTTGGATTTCAGCTGATTTTTCAACCCAGACAACTCAAAGACACTCGCAGACTGAAGGTGCAGGTTTGGGAAAAAACATATCATTTACATGGCCTTCATAAACAAGTTGGGGTTTCCATTATCATATCCAATCAAGTGGACTTCAAGTCAAACTTAGAAGGGATAAAGAAGGACATTTCATACTACTTAAGGAAATCATATATCAAGAAGACATAACAATTGTAAATATACATTCCACCCAAAATGGAGCATCTTCATACAAACTCTTCTGAACTTCAAGAATCAAGTAGAATACAAAACAATAATACTCACTTACTTTAATACACCATTCTTTCCACTGGTTAGATCTTCCAAACAAAAACTAAGCAAAGAAATCATAGAATTAAATAATACAATCAATAATTTAGACTTAACAGACATATATAGAATATTTCATTCATCATCAAACAAATCCACAATCTTCTCAGCAGCACATAGATTCTTTTCTAAAACAGACCATATGTTACAAAACAAAGCAACAATTAGCCAATACAAAAAATAGAAATAGTACCCTGCATTCTATCAGGTCATAACAGAATAAAACTAGAAATCAATAAGAAAATAAAAATAAAAGCTACTCCAACACCTGGAGTAGACTGATGGACTGCAATAGAAATCAGGAGAAAATTAAAAATGTACTTAGAGGTGAATGACAACACCTATAAAACATATCAAAATGTCTGGGAGACTATGAAGGCAGGCCTAAAATTAAAGATCACTGCATTGAGCTCATTCATTAAAAGAATTATAGATCAACAAGTAAATGACCTAACTTTACATATCAAATCACTAGGAAAAGAACAACAAATCAACACCAAAAGTAGTAGAAGACAGACGTAATTAAAACCAGAGCTGAAATCATAAAATTGAAACAAAAGAAACAATTGAAAAGATTGAGAAAATTAAAACTTAGTTCTTTGAGAAAATAAACTGATAAACCCTTAGCTACACATTGAAGTGAAAGAGAGAGAAAACCCAAATTACTAAAATTCATGATGTAAAGGGAATATCATGATGGACACTACTGAAGTACAGAAGAAAATAAAATTATTTTGAAAATGTATACTTCAATGAAATAGAAAATCTTGAAGACCTTGACAAATTTATAGAGACAAATAAACTACCCAAACTGAATCAAGAGGACATGCACAATGTAAAAAGACCAATAAAAACAATAAAATTGAAGATGCTATCAAAAGTCTACCAACCAAGAGAAGCCATGTACCAGAGATGGATTTTTAGCCGAGTTCTACAATGCCTTCAAAGAAGAATGAACACCAATACTCCTCAAATTATACCATTAAATAGAAAAGAAGAGATCCCTTCCTAACTCATTCTATGAGTATCATGTTGATACAAATAAAAAAAGACCAAGACCCATGAATGAGTGAAAACTTCAGATCAATATCCCTGATGAACCACACCCAAAAATTCTTTAAAAAATTCTGTCAAAGTACATACAAAAACACATTAAAAAGATGGTGCACCACAATCCAATGGGGTTCCTCCCAGAGATGCAAGATTAGTTCATCATATGGAAATAAATAAACATAATTCATCACATTGAGAGACTTAAAGATGAGAATCATATGGTCATCTTGATAGATGGAGAAAATACACTTGACAAAATACATATCCGCTCATGTTTAAAACACTGGAAGAATAAGGGATAGTAGGAACATAGCTCAACATTGTGAATGTCTTCTATGCTAGGCCAAAGGATAACACCATTCTAAATAAAGAATAAATGAAGCCTTCCCATAAAAACTGGAAGAGGACACGAATGCCCTCTTTCACCACTTCTTTTTGACATAGTCCTTGAAATTCTAGCTAGAGCAATTGGACAGATGAAAGAAATTAAAGGGATATGAATAGGAAAAAAATAACTTAACATACCATTATTTCCCACAGACAGAAGAAGAAAAAATACAAATGATCAACTATCATGAAAATTTGCTCATTTCTAGCAATTAGAGAAATGTAGCTCAAAACTACTTGAAGATTTCATCCCACTCCTATTACACTGAGAATTTTTAAAAAATAAAACATAAAAAATGTTTTGGTGAGGATGTATGGAAAAAGGCATACTTGTACATTGCTGCTTGGTCTACAAATTCATATAACCATTCTGGAAATTTTATTGAAATTTCTCAGAAAACTCAGAATGAAACCACTTTTGACCCAGGTATCCCACTCCTTGGTTGACACACAAAGTATTTAAAATCAGCATACTACAGTGACTCAGACATATCATTGTTTATCGCAGTTCAGTTCACAATAACTAAAGTAGGGAACCAACCTAGATGTCCTTCAACATATGCCTGCATAAATACAATGTAGTATATGCAGACAATGGAATGTTATTCAGACTTAAATAAAAAGGAAATTATGGCATTTTCTAGTAAATGCATGGATGTAGAGAATACCACAATAAGTGAAATGAGTCAAACCCAAAAAAAATAAAGGCCAAATGTTTTCTCTGGCAGGCAAATGTTGATCCATAATGGGTGGGGGGAGATGGAGTAAAGAGGCTTTGGATTGTGCAGAAGGTAGTGAGGGGAAAGGAATCAGTGTAAGGAGGGGAATGACAATGAAATGATCTGGAGATCATTACCCTGAATACATGTGTGATTACACTACCTTTGTGCTTGCAACACTTGTGGAAGGAGAATTTGTACTCCATTTGTGTACAATTTGTCTGAATGCCTTCTACTGTCACATAGAACTCATTGGAAACAATTAAAAATAATTTTTGACAAATAAATGTTTGCCACATTCTTTTCATCGTTAGGACTTCTTTTCAGTATGATTTCTCTGCTAGTGAGAAATGTATACTTTTCCATTGAAAACTTCATCACATTCTTTGCATTTGTAGGGCTTCTCACTAGGATGAACTTCCTGGTGTTGAATAAGTTTTGGTTTTACATTAAAAGCTTTGCCACATTCTTTTCTCTCCAGTATGAATTCTCTGATGGCATATAAGGTATGATTTGTCAATAAAAGCTTTGTTGCATGTTGTACATTTGAAGGGCGTCTGTCCTGTATGAGTTCTGTGGTGTTTAGTAAGATGTGATCTTTGAGAGAAAGTTTTGCCACATTCTTTACATTGGTAGGGCTTCTCTCCAGTATGAATTCTCTGGTGTTGAGTAAGGCATGTTCTTTGATAGAAAAGTTTGCCACATTCTTTACATTTGTAGGGTTTCTCTCCAGTATGAATTCTCTGTTGTCGAGTAAGGAATGATCTTTGATAGAAATCTTTGCCGCATTTTGTACATTGGTCAGGTTTCTCTGCAGTATCAATTCTCTATAGTGAATAAGGTGTGATTTTTCATTAAAAGCTATGTTGCATGCTGTACATTTGTAAGTCTTCTCTCCTTTATAAATTCTCTGCTGGTGAATGAGGCATGGTTTTTGACATAATTTCTGACGTTCACTCTCACTTAAAGTTCTCCATATTTTCCTGTGTTGTAAATAGTCAAGATTGCAATTTCCACATTTTACATTAATCACTTTTTGAAATATATGTCTTATTACCTGGTCTGGTGAAAATTCTTTGGTATTATGAGACGTCATTGCTGAAATAAATTAAAGTTTTAAAAATTACTTAGTAGACTGGGATGAATATATTTTGTATATATAACAGAAAATTATAGCAGATTTAGCAATGTCAGGACATCAGAAGTGTAGCTGACTAGTAAACCAAGGCCATCATTACCTCAGAAACATGTTACATAAAAATTACAGTAACAAATATTGTAAAAATTACATAAATTATTGTAGAGAGCACAATATCAAAGATGACTATATTTCTATGGAGAACAATATAGTATAGAGAAGGAATGTATCTTACTTTTATCAACCAAAGTCTTTCCTCCTTTCTTATATAGCATTGTGCAATTAGGAAAAAAAATCTACAAGCTGCCTTCACTCTCAGTAGAATAAAGGAAATATGAAACATACACCAACATTTCTGGTTTCTTTGAAGATTGTGTGAAAACTGGTTTCTGTCTCCCAAGACACAGAGATCTAGAATTAACAGGTAGATTTTGGATACTAATACAATGGATATTCAACAAGTTTTAAGAGGATAAGAAATCTTTAGAAGAAATAAGGACAAAATTTTAAAGAGAAAAATATATGTGTCTAGAAGATTCTACATGAAAACAAATTTGAGAAACAATAAAACCCTTGCACAGCCTATGTCAATATTACTTAGATGAAGCCAACACATGGAAATTAATACTAATAAATTGCATTTTAATATTTTTGTATTTACTTGTTTCATTGATAAATTCAACTTCATGCATTTACTAATTATATAATTGTATTTTAATGTATTTGTACAAGGTGATATGATACATGTAATATTAATAGCACAAATACTCTGTATAATTATCAGTTTTGTGCTTACAAATATTGCCAATATTTGCAATATACGAAAATTACAAATATTTATTCTATTAGTATTTATCAAGAACATATTACATAACAGTCACCATGTGGTACAGTAAAACTTTTGACCATGTTTTGTCCATTGAAATAAAAATCTGTAGACTTTGAGTAACAGTATGCCAACACTCCACAAAATACAGTACCTGGTGACCACAATTATACTCTCTGAATTTCTAACTATCACATGTGAATCAGATGCTCCTACAACTGACTTTCTGTGTCTTCTGCATTTCACATGATGTAGAATGTTGAATATTAATCCTGTGTCACTTTAAATGACAATACACATCATTTTATAGCAAAATAGTAAAAGTATGCATAGCGAAATAGTAATAGTACGTAAATACCATGTGGATCATGAGGTTATTCTACTTTTATTTATTTTTTAAATGTGGTGCTTGGAATTAAGTCAAAGTGTGCTATACAACTGAACTCCAACACAAGCCCTTTAAAAATTGTTTGAGATATGTTGTTTCTTAGTTTCTGTGACCTGCCTCAAACTTGAAATCTTTTTGAATGTCCTCCCAATTTGCTGGGATTTCAAGCATGTAGCTTGAAACTGTACTTGACTATTTTTCATTGATTTCAAAACTTCCACATTGTTTTTGGAAATGTCTCTATAATCTACTGTTGACTGTTTTTTTAAATGTACAAAACAATTTAAAATAGTACCACACATAAAGATAATGTAAATGAGGTATTAATCAAAGTAATAAACCAAAACATTACAAACTTAACATTAGATTAGTCAGTTATGAATTGCCCAAAGAAAGCTAAATAACCATTTAAAGAAAGTTTAGTGGCTAAATTCAGAGAAAAATTGTTAATATAAATAAGCAGAAATTTCATATGTGAAGAATTTCTTAAGGGAATGTGTCTGAGAGAGGTGGGCATAGTGCACAAATCTGTAGTCCTAGCAAATGGGGGAGGCTAAGCAAGGAGGACCATGAGCTGAAAGCCAGTCTTAGCAGTTTAGTGAGATCCTGTGAAAAATGAAAAACCTATAGAATTCATATAAAGGGAAATGGGAATAAAAATATATAAAGGGAAGCGTGAGGAACCAAAGTATGCCACTATGAAATGCACTGAACCACACATTAAACCATTAAGAAAATTAGTGAAAAAAAAATATATATATATAAGAAATATAGAATATGACTTACAAGGTAGGAGTAGTGAGTTCTTCACTTTTAAAATTGTATTAGATTATTAATGCATTATTATAAAGCAAATCAAAACAACTAGAAAAATTAAATCAAAAAAAGAAGGAACTGCCAAGTCAGTTCTGGCAGAGAGAGAGTAGCAAGGAATGGAACATGACCTACTCTTAGGAATCTTCTGTGGCCCTCAAGTCCCAGGCTGCTGGGTAAGATGGGGGACCCAGAAAAATGGTGTAGCCTCTACCCTGCAGACCTACAGAATTACTGCTGTGACTTCTCACTGGTTGACCTAGGCTGTGAAAGACTGGGAGATCTCCCTTCATAACCTGATGTTGGCATTGATCTTTCCAATCACAGGCCCAGGAATCCTTAACTATCAAGTCTCCTGCCCCAATCATGTTCAAATTTGCACTGAGAAAATAGCACCATTGGAAGGTATTTCAAGAATGGTGGCCAACCAAAAGTGCCAATTCCAACAGGGGGATGAATGGATGACAGAAAGTTTGACTAATCAGCACTGACTAGGGCCCTCTATGTCCACTCTGTGCAGGCTCCATTAGAGGACACTTCATCTAGAGAAGGCAAACAAAAGTCTATTCATCTCAGAAGGTGAACAAAGCTGTGGAACATGATGGGTGGAACAGTGAGCACCTTTGGACAGTTGGTGTTTATTCTACCAAAGAGAGACCCTGCAGGGTAACAAACTACTTGACCAATTGGAAGTGCCCAATATTCTTCAGGGAGATTTACTGGGCATTTGTAGAAGAACTGTGTATATATTATAAAACTGCTGCTCTCAACTTGCCCCCAACTACCATTTAAAACTTTTGCTACATCTGTACACTCTAAATTTTAAACAAGTTGCTGATACGTTACAGTTAAATTATGATGTTACATAAATATCTATTTGTTTTAAAAAGTCAGAAATGTCTTCTGGAAGTGACATTGAAATGGAGTTTTTAGACCACCTCTAGGAATGACATTGTCCACGTTTATTCAGGGGGCTAGAGGACATGGAGAAGACCTTGAGAAGGGAGGTTCCTGGGCCAGACTGGTTATGGGTAAATTACATTTTTCATATTATAACCATTGCTTGGTGTGTGCATTTTACTCCCCATTCCTCTATATATAGTTGACAATGCTAAGGTTTTTTTTTAGAAATATTGACTTTTTAGATATTGTAATGTTCAAAGTAGAAGCAGTAAAATATAACACATTTTGTAAATTACTTTATTTTGAACATTTCTAGGAAATGTTTTGGGGAGAACAATGACCAAAACACCTGTAGAGTAATAAGCATTGTATGCTGTTTTTTTAGAGCACCATGCCTGTGTGCTTACAATGAGGCAAAAGTAACCATTGATACAATGTCTGTGGGTTTTGTTTTACTTTGCTCTGTGCATAATGTATATAAAGGACAAACAAGTTGTAATATACACCTAGTTTTTCTAGATGTTAATGAGGTTGCCACTGAATGACAAAAGTAGAAGTAGTAATCAGATTTTGTATGTTTTGTGCTAAAATTCCTAGGAAGGATTTTCTTCTTAAAATTGGATCATTATAGCACACTCGGTTGGTGAAGGACCAGAATGCTCCTATTTTAAAGTCATTTTCAAATTAGAAGTATTGTTATATGTGTGAAGTTTCTTCAAGACTTTCATGTACATAGTGGACATATTGAGTTTTTAATTGAAACATCTAATCTGTCTAGATATGTAGAAGTGCCTGATGAATGTTAAATATACAGGTACTAAAATATCACTTCATAAGTCTGAATGTTTTCTCTGATATGTAGAGGCTAACACACAATAAGGTGGGGGTACACAAAATAAAATTTCATTGGATTAGATAAAGTGAAATTAAGGAAAGGAAGTGGAGCTGGGTATAAGAATGATAATAGAATGAATCAGACATAAATTTTCTATGTTCATATAAGAATACCCAAGCAGTGTATCTCCACATTGCATACAACCACAAATATGGGAAGTTATATTCCATGTATGTTCATATGTCAAAATACATACTACTGTCATGTATAGCTAAAAAGAAAAAAAATTTTAAAAATAAAAATAATAAATCTAAAAGAAATACAAATAATGCAATCTACAGGGAACTCTAAATCTAAGGAAACATGTAGAATGAAAGCAAGGAATATAAAAAACATGGCCAAATGAAAACTGGGATGACCAAATTATGATATAGAAAACAGTTTAAAGCAAGAAGTTATCTGAGATAAAATATATTTTATTTTATTTCATTTTATTTTCAGATAAACTGATAGGAATATATTTTATGGCTTGTACCAAACAACTAGAGTCTTTGTAGTAAAGTAAAACACAAGTCAAAGTTTAGAAGGTCAGTCAAACATGGCAGACCAGATTCTGAGGTCACAGGTATACATTCTCACAGAAAATGGGCTTCGTGATCTCATGTAAATACCAAAGAACAAATTTCAGTTAATAGTTTGAAAATACACTAGATTTTTTTTTTCTTTAGAGAAAACCATAAACTGCTATTATTAGCTTATCTTGAACTTACATACCAGAAAGCTCATGACAACTGTCACATTTTAAGATTTTTATAAAAAGGCTAGCATATAGCGCCTGGATGCCTTACTTTGATAAAGAGGTAAATTTGAAAGTATGTTTATCTCTAGATCAAAAAGGCATCAAGAATTTGAAAAATGGTACTTAGGTCCCAAGTCAAGTTTGTAATTCTTGCAGTTTTTCATCTGGAAGCATACAGTCATGTTTTGTACCCTTTCATAACCAACCACTTAGAGAAAGAATAAATCATATAGCTGTCTGCCTTAAATAAGATTTCCTCCAAGTTCTGAAATACATGTAAATGACCCCAAAATACTGTATTTATCATCCATCCTTCCTTTTGGAAGAAACTTAACACATGTCCTTGCATACTTTTAAATAAAAGTACATAATAAAAAATGGAATTGACTAAAGACAAATTCTGGAAAAAAAAAATCAACTCAATCAAGTACACAGTTTGGTTCTCTGTTTCCTTGAAAAGCAATGAAAGCACTTAGCCCAGGTTTGAATGTACAGAAAGGGTCATGCTGTAAGTTGCAGGGTGTGGGCATGATTTCCTTTAGAGTTCAAATGCAGGGAACCTGGCTTTCATGGGGACCAGCAGGTCAGCCAGGAAATATATTGTTCCAGCCATTCCTTCAAAGAGGGAGAAGGGGGTGTCTGGTGTCCTGCATCCGTGTACTCCATAATCTAAGCACCATTCAGCAAACTTACAGGCCCTGTACAGGTACTTCACATCCTGTGTGAGGTTGTAGAGCGCCAGGAAGGCATAGGCGTTCCCTGCAGCACCATGGCACAGCCCGTATCCCTTCTTCAGCAAACCATATTGCCAGATCACATCTGCACACTGGTAGGCACCACAGAGGTACTTCTCCTCTTTGAACACCTTAAAGGCCTGGATGAGCATGTAGATTACCCCAGGAGCTCCATGACACCAGTGGACAAGCAGATCTCGATTATCATCCACACATGGAGGATAATTGCCGGAAGGGAATTTCAGCTGGCAAACAAAGTCTACACTGGGCTTGACCAAAGTATGTAACTTTGCTTGGCTCACTTGAAGGCTGGGCTGCATCAGGTAGTAATAAATTCCTGCCAGGCCATGAGTAGCCCCCACATAATATTCCTGGTACCATTCATACATCAGTGGAGACTTTGCAGCGAAGTTTCTCTTTCTGGCTAGGTTTTCTCCAGAGGTTAAAACTGTTTCACAAATCTGCTGAATGTGGCTTTGAGGAATCTTTTCAACTCCAAAGTTCTTGTTGACAAAAAGAAGAGCATAGATGTAGCCCATTCGTCCATAGAACATTTCATTTGGAGCATGGGGATCAATTTTATTTAGGTGAATTAGCCGTGTGATGCAATCGTCTGCCTGCTTTTCATTGTTCATCTTGTTATACAGCACAGCGGCCACTGCCAGGGGGCCTGCATCGCCACAAAGGAAGGTGATGGAGCGCTTGGTCAAACAGTTCAGGCTTTGCTTCACATAGCCATGTGCCATCTGGAGGTAGGCAGGGTCCCCGAACACCTCAAAGAGATGTAAGTAAAGCACTGCAATACCTGTCCAGCCAGTGTAACCAGTGCCATCCCGAGGGTCTGCTGACTTTAGGCCTCTTTCCATTTGCTGAAGGAGCTCTCGAATCTTATTGGTCAAGCGCTGTGAAAACTCAGGAGTCAACCTCCCAGCAGAATCAAAGTAGCATTCGGCCAGGGATTTGTTATAATCTGCATAAGGATTTGAGAAGGCCCTTTGAGCCATGCCGCCGGAAGCGAGCCTTCAATTGTTGAAGTTCAGTTCCCAATCCACTGAAGCACACCTTGGCCCAAGTTTGTCCCTCTGTGGTTGCCATCCTAAGCTCTGTTTCAGAACTTTTAAATTTTAACTGTTGCTCTCCCAGAAAAACATATAAATTCCTTTACCTCACCAAATTCATTAAGATTTAGTAGAGGCTTTTAGTGAATCTTAAGCTGGATATTGTTCGTATCTTAAAAAATGGTTGTTTGGAGGAGCAACTCACAAGAAAGAAAAGGAAAAGGAATTAGAGGCATTTGTCAATTTGTTTTCATTAATCATTAAGAGCTTAGCATGAATTTATCTCACTTATGGCCTTTATATGAGCAATTAAAATCAGTGTCGCGGGCTGGGGATATAGCTCAGTTTGTAGAGTGCTTGCCTTGCAAACACAAGACCCTGGGTTCAATCCCCAGTACTGCAAAATGGGGGAAAAAAAAAAAAAGAAAAGCTAAAATATATTTTAAATAAAAAAACTTTGAAAATAGACAAAGTAGAATATTATATGAAGATAAAAATCTTTCCCTAGAATACTACAAAAAGAATGGATATAGTTTCAACTCACACCATATATCTAAGACATAAAAAGTTAAGATTGACAGAAGTAAATAAAGAAATAAAAAGCAACACTTGAATACTAGGGGGCACCAAAATGCACTTGCTGTAAATGGAAAGGCAAACAAAATGGTAATTAAAAAAACTAGAAGACTTTGAAAATAATTTAAAGAAATTTGACTTATAAACTAATTGTTTTCAATAGAAATGGAATATCAAAGTGGATCAACCAACAGGAAATTAATAAACCAAAAGTTAATAGGTATAAAAATATTAAAGTTATTTTCTGATCATCAGAGAATAATGTTAGAAATTAAAAGTGGAAATGATGTTCAAAAAATCCACACAGAGGGGGATTCAAGATGGCGGACTAGAGGGTGGCTGCGTTTCGTGTTGCTCCAGGACTCAGGACTCAAGAAGAGGAGATATAGAGAGCCTTGGGACCAACTCAAAGCAGCCGGGTGAGAGTCTCCCACTGGGCAGGCGTCCCGGACGGGGCAGGTGTCCCGGACGGGGCGGTAGCCCGGAAAGCAGGGATCTTTGCAAAGTAGAACTGCCGGCGAGGCGCCCCTCCCCCGCCGGAGCAGTGATCGCAGACAGGTGGGAGCATTGAAGAGGTGGCTGTTCACCACAGCGCTTGGACTCGGCGCAACCCACCCGGGCTCTGGGAGGCTGCCCAAAGGAGAAGGTGCTTTGTGAGCTGTTTGGACTGAAAGCGACCACCCCTGAACACAGGGGGCTGCCCAGAGGAGAAGGAGAAATACAGGCTCGGCACGTCGCTTGGAATTGGAGCAGCTGCGCCAGGGCTCCGGGCGGCTATCCGAAGGAGCAGCGTGGACTCAGGACTCAAGAAAAGGAAATATTGAGAGACTTGGGACCAACTCAAAGCAGCCGGGTGAGTGTTTCCCACTGGGCAGGCGTCCCGGACGGGGCAGGTGTCCCGGACGGGGCGGTAGCCCCGAAAGCAGGGATCTTTGCAAAGTAGAACTGCCAGCGAGGCGCCCCTCCCCCCGCCGGAGCAGTGATCGCAGACAGGTGGGAGCATTGGAGAGGTGGCTGTTCACCACAGCACTTGGACTCGGCGCAACCCACCCGGGCTCTGGGAGGCTGCCCAAAGGAGAAGGTGCTTGGTGAGCTGTTTGGACTGAAAGCGACCACCCCTGAACACAGGGGGCTGCCCAGAGGAGAAGGAGAAATACAGGCTCGGCAGGTCGATTGGAATTGGAGCAGCTGCGCCAGGGCTCCGGGCGGCTATCCGGTGGAACAGCGTGGTGAGTGGTTTGGTCCCAGAGCATCCGCTCCTGAACACAGGGGGGTTGTCTGGAGAAGGAGGAGGAGCGCGGCGGGGTGCTTGGGCTCGAAGTGACTGCACCAGGGCTACGGGAGGCAGTCGGGACAAGAAGGTGCACAGTGAGTTCTTGGGACTCGTGACGCACCAGATCTCTGGGTGACTGCCTGGTGGAGAAAGAGGTGCGTGGTGGGTCACTTGGTCTTAGAGCGACCACACGGAACAACAGGTGGCTGCCGGAGGAAAAGGCGTGTGGCGGGTCACTGGGACTCGGAGCGATTGTAAGGGGCTCCAGGTGGCTGCTCAGAGGAGGGGCCGCATAGCCAGGCGAAAAGTGCAGAGCAGAGTCCTAGACGGCTTCTTGGTGGAAGGGCCCCACAGACAAACTGAGGGGCGGAGCGAAGGCTCCAGGACTGCAGGCTGCTTCTCTGAGGAGAGGCAGCCTAAGGAGATTCGTTTGCGAAGGGTGAGGCTTCCAGGCCCAGGAGGTAGGTCCGGGTCCCTGGGAACATTGCAGAAGAAGGCTGCCCAGCCCAGGCGGTAGTTGTGAATTGAACGGAACCTCTGGGAGGAAAACCGACCAGCGAGACCTCCCCACTGGGTGACTCCTCCCTGTTGGGTGAGGTTCTCCCGAAAGGACTGTAAAATCACAGACACAGGCCCAAACTGGTCTTGCATCAGCCCACATCCTACTTCCCTTCTGGATGACCATTCATCAGCAAGTGAAGGTACCTCTGCCCACTAGCAGGGAATATACCCCACCGGAAGGCCACCACCCCTAGGGAATCAGCTCCCTTGTGGAGCACTGCATTATCAACTTCCTCCAAGATTTCAGGCTACTGAAGACTAAGAGGGGATATAATAGAAATCTTCAGGGATATTATAAGACAATAGAGGAAATCTGCAATATCACAGCGGACAACTGATACCTGAACAATATGAGAAAACAAGGAAAGAAAATGCTGCAAACAAATCTAGATGTTACATCAACGAAACCCAACGACAGCATGGCAGAAGAAATGACAGAAAGGGAGTTCAGAATGTACATAATTAAAATGCTCAGGGAAGCAAATGACGAGATGCAAGAGCAAATGCAGGCACTGAATGATCCTACCAATCGACAGTTAAAAGAGCAAATACAGGAAGCAAAAGATCACTTCAATAAAGAGTTAGAGATATTGAAAAAAAAACCAAACAGAAATCCTTGAAATGAAGGAAACAATAAACCAAATTAAGAACTCCATAGAAAGCATAACCAATAGAATAGAACACCTGAAAGACAGAACATCAGACATTGAAGATAAAATATTTAACCTTGAAAACAAAGTTGAACAAACAGAGAAGATGGTAAGAAATCATGAACAGAATCTCCAAGAACTATGGGATATCATGAAGAGGCCAAATTTAAGAATTATTGGAATTGAGGAAGGCTTAGAGAAACAGACCAAAGGAATGAACAATCTATTCAATGAAATACTATCAGAAAATTTCCCAAATCTGAAGAATGAAATGGAAGATCAAGTACAAGAGGCTTATAGGACTCCAAATATACAAAATTACAACAGACCCACACCAAGGCACATTATAATGAAAATGCCCAACATACAAAATAAAGACAGAATTTTAAAGGCCGCAAGAGAGAGGAATCAAATTACATTCAGGGGAAACCAATACGGATATCAGCAGATTTTTCAATCCAGACCCTAAAAGCTAGAAGGGCCTGGAACAACATTTTTCAAGCCCTGAAAGAAAATGGATGCCAACCAAGAATCTTATACCCAGCAAAACTTACCTTCAAATTTGATGATGAAATAAAATCCTTCCATGATAAACAAAAGCTAAAAGAATTTACAAAAAGAAAGCCAGCATTACAGAACATTCTCAGCAAAATATTCCACGAGGAAGAGATGAAAAACAAAGAAACAAATCAGCAATGGGAGGAACCATCCTAAAGGAATTGTCAAATAAAGGAAGAACCAAGTCGTCTCAAAATAAATAAATAAATAAATAAATAAATAAATAAATAAATAAAATGAACCAAATGACCGGGAATACTAATCATATCTCAATAATAACCCTGAATATTAATGGCCTGAACTCATCAATCAAAAGACATAGACTGGCAGATTGGATCAAAAAGAAAGATCCAACAATATGTTGCCTGCAAGAGACTCACCTCATAGAAAGAGATACACATAGACTAAAGGTGAAAGGATGGGGGAAAACATATCATGCACATGGACTCAGCAAAAAAGCTGGGGTATCCATCCTCATTTCAGATAAGGTGGACTTCAAGTCAGAACTAGTCAGAAGGGATAAAGAAGGACATTACATACTGCTTAAGGGAACCATAAATCAGCAAGACATAAGAATCATAAACATCTATGCCCCAAACAGTGGCTCATCCATGTATGTCAAACAAATCCTTCTCAATTTCAGAAACCAAATAGACCATAACACAATAATACTAGGTGATTTTAACACGCCTCTCTCACCACTGGACAGATCTTCCAAACAAAAATTGAACAAAGAAACCATAGATCTCAATAACACAATCAATAATTTAGACTTAACGGACATTTATAGAATATACCATCCAACCAAGAGCGAATACACTTTCTTCTCAGCAGCACATGGATCCTTCTCTAAAATAGACCATATATTATGCCACAAAGCTAATGTAAGCAAATACAAGAAGATAGAGACACTACCTTGTATTCTATCAGATCATAATACATTGAAGTTAGAAATAAATGAAAGAGTAAAAAACAGAAGCTACTCCAACACCTGGAGATTAAACAATATGCTATTATATGATGAATGGATAACAGAAGATATTAGGAAGGAAATTAAAAAATTCTTAGAGGTAAATGAGAACAAAGAAACATCATATCAAAATCTTTGGGACACTATGAAAGCAGTACTTAGAGGGAAATTTATTTCATGGAGCGCATTCAATAAAAGAAGTAAAAATCAACAAATAAACAACCTAACACTTCAGCTCAAAACCCTAGAAAAAGAAGAACAGACCAACACCAAAAGTAGTAGAAGACAGGAAATAGTTAAACTCAGAGCTGAAATCAATGAAATTGAAACAAAAGAAACTATACAAAAAATTGACAAAATAAATAGTTGGTTCTTTGAAAAAATAAACAAAATTGATAAACCCTTAGCCACTCTAACAAAGAGAAGACGAGAGAAAACCCAAATCCCCAAAATTCGGAATGAACAAGGAAATATCAGAACAGACACGATTGAAATACAAAACATAATTAGAAGCTATTTTGAAAATCTATATTCTAACCAAATAGAAAATTTCGAAGATATCAACAGATTTCTAGAGACATATGAATTGCCTAAATTGAACGAGGAGGACATACACAATTTAAATAGAACAATTTCAAGTAATGAAGTAGAAGAGGTCATCAAAAGCCTACCAACAAAGAAAAGTACGGGACCAGATGGGTTCTCAGCCGAGTTCTACAAAACCTTTAAAGAAGAGCTCATTCCAATACTTCTCAAAGTATTCCATGAAATAGAAGAGGAGGGTACCCTCCCAAACTCATTCTATGAAACCAATATTACCCTGATACCCAAGCCAGACAGAGATAAATCGAGGAAAGAAAATTTCAGACCGATATCATTAATGAACATTGACGCAAAAATTCTCAATAAAATTTTAGCAAATCGCATACAAAAATATATTTAAAAGATAGTGCACCACGATCAAGTGGGTTTTATCTCAGGGATGCAAGGTTGGTTCAACATCCGGAAATCAATAAATGTAATTCACCATATCAATAGACTTAAAGTCAAGAATCACATGATTATTTCAATAGATGCAGAAAAAGCATTTGATAAAATACAACACCCCTTCATGCTCAAAACACTAGAAAAAATAGGGATAGTGGGAACATTCCTTAACATTGTAAAGGCCATCTATGCTAAGCCCATGGCTAATATCATTCTAAACGGTGAAAAACTGAAAGCATTCCCCCTAAAAACTGGAACAAGACAGGGATGCCCTCTTTCACCACTCCTATTCAATATCGTTCTTGAGACTCTAGCCAGAGCAATTAGACAGACCAAGGAAATTAAAGGAATGCAAATAGGAAAAGAAGAACTCAAACTATCCCTATTTGCGGATGATATGATTATATACTTAGAGGAACCAGGAAATTCCACCAGAAAACTGTTAGAACTCATAAGTGAATTCAGTAAAGTGGCAGGTTACAAGATCAATGCTCATAAATCCAATGCATTTTTATACATAAGTGAGGAATCCTCAGAAAGAGAAATTATGAAAACTACCCCATTCACCATAGCATCGAATAAAATAAAATACTTGGGAATCAATCTCACAAAAGAGGTAAAAGACCTCTACAATGAGAACTACAGAACACTAAAGAAAGAAATCGAAGAAAACCTTAGAAGATGGAAAGATCTCCCATGTTCTTGGATAGGCCGAATTAATATTGTCAAAATGGCCATACTACCAAAAGTGCTATACAGATTCAATGCAATCCCAATTAAAATCCCAATGACGTACCTTACAGAAATAGAGCAAGCAATCATGAAATTCATCTGGAAGAATAAGAAACCCAGAATAGCTAAAGCAATCCTTCGCAGGAAAAATGAAGCAGGGGGTATCACAATACCGGAACTTCAACTTTATTACAAAGCAATAGTAACAAAGACGGCATGGTACTGGTACCAAAATAGACAGGTAGATCAATGGTACAGAATAGAGGACACGGACACAAACCCAAATAAATACAACTTTCTAATACTAGACAAAGGCACCAAAAATATGCAATGGAGAAAAGATAGCCTCTTCAACAAATGGTGCTGGGAGAATTGGAAATCCATATGCAACGGAATGAAACTAAACCCATATCTCTCACCCTGCACAAAACTCAACTCAAAATGGATTAAGGACCTTGGAATCAGACCAGAGACTCTGCAGATTATAGAAGAAAAAGTAGGTCCCGATCTTCAACATGTCGACCTAGGACCAGACTTCCTCAACAGGACTCCCATAGCACAAGAAATAAAAGCAAGAATCAATAACTGGAATAGATTCAAACTAAAAAGCTTTCTCTCAGCAAAAGAAACTATCAGTAATGTGAAGATAGAGCCTACAGAGTGGGAGAATATCTTTGCCAATCATACTTCAGATAGAGCACTAATCTCCAGAATCTATAAAGAACTCAAAAAACTCTACACCAAGAATACAAATAATCCAATCGACAAATGGGCTAAGGAAATGAACAGACACTTCACAGAAGAAGATGTACAAGCAATCAATAAACATATGAAAAAATGTTCAACATCTCTAGTAATAAGAGAAATGCAAATCAAAACCACCCTATGATTCCATCTCACCCCAATTAGAATGGCGATTATAAAAATACAAGCAACAGGTGTTGGCGAGGATGTGGGGAGAAAGGTACACTCATACATTGCTGGTGGGGCTGCAAATTAGTGCAGCCACTCTGGAAAGCAGTGTGGAGATTCCTTAGAAAACTTGGAATGGACCCTCCATTTGACCCAGCTATCCCACTCCTTGGCCTATACCCAAAGGATCTAAAATCAGCATACAATAGAGATACAGCCACATCAATGTTCATAGCTGCTCAATTCACAATAGCCAGACTATGGAACCAACCTAGATGCCCTTCAATTGATGAGTGGATAAAGAAACTGTGGTATATATACACAATGGAATATTACTCAGCCATAAAGAATGACAAAATTATGGCATTTGCAGGCAAATGGATGAAATTGGAGAATAGCATGCTAAGTGAGATAAGCCAATCTCAAAAAGCCAAGGGACGAATGATATCGCTAATAAGTGGAGGATGACACATAAAGGGGGGAGGGAAGGGTTAATGTTAGGGTTAGAGTTAGGGTTAGGGAGGGGGGCAAGTATGGAGGAAGAAAGTACTGTATAGAGGGTAAAGAGGGGTGGGAGGGGTGGGGGGAAGGGAAAAAATAACAGAATGAATCAAACAACATTACTGTATGTGGATTTATGATTACACAAATGGTATGCCTTTGCGCCATGTACAGAGAGGCAACATGTATCCCATTTGTTTACAATAAAATAAAAAAAAATCCACACATATGTGGCAATTGATTGAACAGTTTTGAACACAATCTTTTTCCAGAATTGAAAGATTAAATTAAAGACCTTTGTACTTCTCAAAGTTATCTGGAAACTCCATGTAAATAACTCTCAAACTCCCATTGATATTTTTTGTAGAGACAGAAAAAACTTATTTTAGAAATTTTATGGATATATCAAAAATATTCAAAGTAGAAAAAATTGGGAGAAGGTTGTTTCATGATTTAAAAACATTAAAAACTGTAAAATTTAACTGGTAATAGTGACATCAATTAAGACAGACAGACATAGTAAATTCTGAGTTTAGTATGGCCTCGCATGTACAGCAAATTACATTTGAACACCAAATTTTATTACACCTTTAATCAACAGAGTGACTATGAGGAAGAAAATCAAATAACCCTTGAAATGAGTGGATGGAGCAATTTGGAGGATGGAGCAATTTGGAATATAGAAACTACAGAATATTTTTCAAGATAAAAAGTAATAAATTTTTGCAAACTCTATAATCAGGATAAATCTTCAGTATATTATGTTAACTGAAATGTCACTATCACAAAGAAAAATATGGGAGAACTCTACTTATATATGAAAACTAAAAACAAACACATAAACATGCAAAAAACCTTTTTGAACAGAAATGAGAATGACAGTGATAGAAGACAGAAATGAGCACTTGTTTACATGGAAATATATTTTTTGATTTTTGAGATGTAAGCATTCTACAGATATATTATGTGACAATTTGAATCAATATTGCTGAATAGTATGCATGATATGGTGGCAGAGCAAGTATTGTTTTGTGGCTTTGATCACAATTAAAATTACAAACAACACATAAAAATAAAAAGAACTGTAAAATGTTTGAAAGGTACCTTTAAAATGCTATGGTCTTTATCCTAAATAAGAATAAATTTATATATATATATATATATATATATATATATATATATATATATATATATATAATATGCATGCATACAATCCAGAATTACTATTGTAATTCTTAGGCAGGGAGGTAATAATTTCAATGCAATCCTCAATAACTTTGTGAGAACCTCTCTCCAAATATAAATAGAAAGGGGCTGGGGATGTAGCCCATTATTAGATACCCCTGGGTTTTACCCCTATTACATTCACATATAAAAAATTACATTAATATGTACATATTCAGGATTAAAAAATCAATCTGGATAAAATATAAAATTCATTTAAAAAGGTATACTATTTATACAAGCAAGTAAAAGCATATAAAATTTTATTGTCAATAGAAACAAGAATCATGCATATCTTAATTTCCACAATGTCCTAATTTCTGAAGTAATGGAAATTGTCATATATTCATAAAATATAGACAAAAATAAAAGTATTATGTGAATTGAGGAAATGTCTTCTACAACATGAAATGTAGTCTATAAAATGAAAGAATAAAGGAAATAAAAATTTAACCAACCATAGTTATATTATTTACAATGCTTTCATATAACTACAATTTGCAACTATCACTATATACCACAAAAGAGCATTTATTGTGAATCTTGATTTTCATTTCATGGAAAATCCATGAGACATATTTATTTATAAAGAGCACATGGAAGTGAATTTTAATTAATAAATATATAAATAATATTAAACTGCTTTAGGATACTAATTTATTAAATTGACTTGACCTAGAATTCTCCAAAAATGTGCACATTATCACCTGGAGACCCACATATAACAGAAAATCTTTTAGAGCATGCTAACACTCAGTAGCAAAGGGGAGTTTGTGTGGTTAATTTAAATGAACTTTAACATCACTGTAGACAAACAGAAGGTTTTAAGGAATTTGAAAACATGATAAACATAGGGCAGTACATATTCAATGATAATGGAAGAAATAAATCTAAGCTTCTGAAAAATATTTTCTGCTAGGTAATTTCTCCAACAACGTTTTGAAGTTTGGCTTCTTCCTTGAACTTTGGGCCTATCAACTGTGTCTTCTTATATGTGTTGGCCACAGTACATCACTCAAGTACTCTCAGTATCACTTTTGTAAAGTGAATCATGTATAACATATCAAGAAAAGGAGAGATTGAAGACTAAATGGAATGTCATTAACATTTTATTTATACCCAAAATACAATTTTTCTTGAAATCACAAATCTGAAACACATTCTTATAGAAAATTTCCAGAAGATATTCATCAAGGGAAGAAAATTAAATAATTATAATTAATTAAAAATTGTGAATGGAAGTTATGCATACCCAGGAAGACCAAGTATCTGTAATTCTCTAACATCACAATTTGTATATAAGTTTTGTTGAGCTGGATGAAGGCATTTCCACTCCTTTTCAGAGAAATCAATGGCCACATCCCTGAATGTCAATGGTTCCTGAAATAAGAATAGGTAAATAAATAGTACAGAGAAAGGAGCAGCCTGAATTTCATCTGACAGTAGCTGTGGAACGTGGATTGACTGGTGAAGGCTTCTCAATGCATCAGGCCTTGGACTGCCCAGAGAACCTCTGTTGAAGAGGTGATTGTCTACTGTTAGCCTGCAGACTGACTGCAGACTGCAAGGGGATCTCCAGCTGCCTGCTCTTGCCTGGAAATCCACTGCCACAATACCCACAGGTTTGGTTACACATGGCTGCCACAATTTTGAGACAATAGCCAGGACCTGCAGGACCTGTGGATGGATTGACAAAGCCCCATCTACAGGACACCTCGGCCCAATCAACTGCACCCTGCCATGGGGACCCCCAGATCAACTGACTACAACCCACCTCTGGGACCCTTCAACCAGACAGACCACACCCTGCTCCAAGACCCATTCCCAATGAATCACACCCTGCCTCCAGGACTCCTGGCCAACCACACCCATGCCCTGAGCTGCAGCTCCCCATTTGTCAACATACTTGTAAGTTAGTGTGGCCATCTTGGATTATCCAAGAAGTAGAAGCTCCCATCTTTAGGTGGGACAAATCCCATCTTGAGATGCCTGCTGGAAACTGGAAGCTCATTGTCATGTACCTCTCATGCATCAGGTTACTGAGGACTGGAAGCTTTGAATAATAAATAACTCATAGTGCAGGGTTTTTTTTCCTCCTAATTGAAAAATTATACATTTTTGTTTCTTTACTTTTCTTGCTCTATTTTCCTTTTGTTTACCTGTTTCCTCAGAGTTTTTTTCTCCCTTTTCTCATGCTAACAACCAACTTCTCTGATTATACTTTCATACTTTCTATGATCTAGAACTTCTATATACTCTTTTCTTACCCCATTAACTGTTACATCCTACACTGACCCCATCCTCTTTGTCTCCATTAGAAACTACAGACATTTGTGCAAATCTATCTGTTATACTGTAGATAATAATTGAATTCATCCTCCCTGTTTATTTTGACAAAATTTTTAATTTCTTCCAAGGGGCTATTTGGTTTAGGGCTGCATATTATCTATACTGGGTGCTCCTAATATTGATCTCCCTCTTAAGGAAGAAGTTTTTGGAAACCTATAGAATTACTATAAGCCTAGAGGGGGGAAACTTTATCACCCAAGATCTGCACTGCTAAAGGGGAAGATATGTGAACAACATGAAAAAAAAGGGAAGAAAATCTTTTAAACAAACCTAGATTGTGTATTCATTGAACCCAGTGACAGCATGGTAGAAGAAATGTCAGAAAAGGAGTTCAGAATATACATAATTAAAATGATTTATGAAGCAAAGGATGAAATAAAAGAGCAAATGGAGGCAATAAATTATCACTCCAATAAGCAGTTGAAAGAGCAACTGCAGGAAGCAAAATATCACTTCAAGAAAGAGATATTCTCAAATAAATAAATAAATAAATAACCAGAAATCCTTGAAATAAAGGAAACAATAAACTAAATAAAAAACTCAATGGAAAACATCACCAACAGACTTGATCACTTGGAAGAAAAATCCTCAGATAATGAAGACAAAATATTTAGTCTTAAAAATAGAGTTGACCAAACAGAGAAGATGATAAGAAATCATGAATGAAACCTCCAAGAACTCTGGAACATCATGAAAAGACCAAATTTATCAATTATTGGGATTGAGGAAGACATAGATACAAACCAAAAGAATGAACAACCTATGCAATGAAATGATATTAAAAAATTCCCCAAGCCTGAAGAATGAAATGGAAAATCAAATAAAAAGGCTTACCAAATACCAAATGCACAAAATTACAACAGATCCATATCAAGGCACATTAAAATAAAAATGCCTTATATACAAAATAAAGAAAAGATTTTAAAGGCTGTGAGAGAAAAGTATCAGATTACATATAGGGGGAAACCAATATGGATATCAGCAGACTTCTCAGCCCAGACCCTAAAAGTTTGAAGGGCCTGGAACAACATAAATTTTAAGCTCTGAAAGAACATGGTTCTCAACAAAAGTAACCTTCAGATTGGAAGTTGAAATAACATTCTTCTGTGATAAACAAAAGTCAAAAGAATTTACAAATAGAAAGCCTATGCTACAGAACATTCTCAGCATAATATTCCATGTGGACTAAATGGAAAACAGCAATGTAGGTCAGCAAAGGGAGGAACTACTTTAAAGGAAAAACCAAGCAAAGGAGATACCAACTCAAGTTAAAAACCAAAAATAAACTGAAATGACTGGGGATACAAATCATATCTCGGTAATAATCATGAATGTTAGTGGCCTAAACTCATTAATCAAAAGAGATAGGCTGGCAGATTGGAATAAAAAGAAAGACCCAACAATATGCTGCTTTCATGAGACTCATCTCATAGAAAAGGACATTGAAAGATTAAGGTAAAAGGATGGGAAAAATACTACCACACATAGGGACTCAGTAAAAAAGTGGGTATTTCATCCTCTTATCAGATAAATTGCACTTCAAGCCATAGTTAATCAGAAGGGATAAAGAAGAAAATTTCATACTGCTTAAGGGAACCATAAATCAGGAAGATATAGTGATCATATTTATGCCCCAAACAACAGTGCATCCATGTACATCAAAAAAAAAAAAAAAAATCCTTCTCAATTTCAGGAATCAAAGAGACTACAACACAATAATTCTGGGTGACTTTAACACATCACTGTCACCACTGGATAGATCTTCCAAACAAAAAATAGAACTGAATAAAACTATCAAAACTTCGACTTAACAGAAATATATAGAATATTCAATCCATCAATGAGTGAATACTTCACAGCAGCACATGGATCCTTCTCTAAAACAGTCCTCAGCAAATGCAAAAAAGAGAGATACTACCTTGTATTCTATCCAACAATAATCAAATGAAATTAGAAATCAATGGCAAAATAAAAAACAGAAACTACTCCAACACCTACAGATTAAATAATATGCTACCAAATGAAGTATGGAGAAGAGAAAATATCAGAGTGGAAATAAAAAAATTCTTATAGGTAAATGAGATTAATCAATGAGATTAATCATACAACTTTATCAAAATCTCTGGAACACCATGAAAGCAGTGCTAAGAAGAAAATTCATTGCACAGAGCTCACTCAGGAAAAAAATAAAAAGTCAAAAACTAACAGACCTAATATTATATCTCAAAGCATTAGAAAAAGAACAATAAAACAAGATCAAAAGTATTAGAAGATAGGAAATAATTAAAATCAGAGCTGAAATCAATGAAATTGAAACAAAATAAACAATGAAAAAATTGACAAAACAAAAAGTTGGCTTTTTGAAAAAGTAAACAAAATAGATAAAACCTTAGCCACACTAACAAAGGAGAGAGAAAACTCAAATTAAAGAAATTCATGATGGAAAAGGAAATATCATGACAGATACCACTGAAATACTAACATAATTAGAAGCTACTTTGAAATCTATACTCCAAAAAAATAGAAAATATTGAAGACATTGACAAATTTCTAGAGACATATGACCCTCCCAAACTAAATCCAGAGGACATACACAATTAAAACAGATCAATTTCAAGCAATGAAATAGAACAAGCCATCAAAACCCTATGAACCAGGAAAAGCCCAGGACCAGATTGATTCTCAGTCTACTTCTACAAGACGTTCAAAGAACTCATTCCAATACTCCTCAAAGTATCCCAGGAAATAGAAAAGATGGAAACACTACCAATCTCATTTTATGAAGCAGTATCATTCTGATACCAAAACCAGACAAAGGCACATCAAGGAAAGAAAATTTTAGACTGATATCTCTAATGAACATAGATGCAAAAATCCTTAACAAAATTTTAGCAAATCTCATACAAAAACATACAAAGAAATTAGTGCTCCATACTCAAGTGGGGTACATCCCAGGGATTCAAGGTTGGTTCAACATCCAGAAATCAATAAATGTAATTCATCACTTCAATAGACTTAAGGTAAAAAATCGTATAATTATTTCAATAGAAGCAGAGTAAGTGTTCGACAAAATACAACACCCCTTCATACTCAATGTACTAGAAAACATAGGGACAGTAGGAACATACCTCAACATTGTAAAGGCTACTTATGCTAAGTCCACAGCCAACATCATACTTAAGGGAGAAAAACTGAAACATTCCATTTAAAAACTGGAACAAGACAGGGATGTCCTCTTTCACCACTTCTACTCAAAGTTCTCCTTGAAATACTAGCCAGTGCATTAGACCAATGAAATTAAAGGGATATGAATAGGAAGAGAAGAACTAAAAGTATCACTATCTGTCAATGACATGATTCTTTATTTGGAGGATCCAAAATACTCCACCAGAAAACTTTTAGACCTAATAAGTGAATCAGCAAAATAGCAGAATAGAACATCAACATGCATAAATTTAAAGCATTTTAATTCATAAGCAATGTAATATCTGGAAGGGATATGAGGGAAAATGAGGGAGACAACTCTGTTCACAATAGTTTCAAAAAATTAAATACTTGGTAATCAATCTAATCAAAGAGGTGAACAATCTCTACAATGAAAACTACAGACATTAAAGAAAGAAATGGAAGAAGATTTTAGAATATGGAAAGATCTTCCATGTTCTTGGATAGGAAAAATTAATATTATCAAAATGGTCATACTTCCAAAAGCGTTATACATATTTAATGCAATTCCATTTAAAATCCCAATGACATTTATTATAGAAATAGAGAAAGCAATCATGAAATTCATGTGGAAGAACAAGAGACCCAGAATAGCCAAGCAGTCCTTTACAGGAAGAGTGATGCAGGAGGAATCACAATACCAGATCTTAAACTCTACTATAGAGGAAGAGTTACAAAAACAGGATGGTAGTGGCACCAAAATAGATAGGTAGACCAATGATACAGGATAGAAGACACAGAGACATACTCACATAAGCACAGTTATCTCATACAAGAAAAATGTGCCAAAAACTTACAATGGAGAAAAGATAGCCTCTTCAACAAATGGTGTTGGCAAAACTGGAAATTCATATGCAGTGAAATGAAATTAAAACCCTATCTCTCACCCTGTGCAAAACTCAACTCAAAATGGATCAAGGATCTAGGAACAAGTCCTGACACCCTTCACCAAACAGAAGAAAATATAGGCCCAGATCTCCATCACAGTGACTAAGGACCAGATTTTCTCAACAAGATTCACATAGCATAAGAAATAAAAGTAAGAACCAATAAATGGGATAGATGCAAACTAAAAAGCTTTTTTTCTCAGCAAAGGAAACAATCAATAATGTGAAAAGAAAGCCTACAGAGTGGGAGGAAATCTTTTCCACACATACTTCAGACAGAGCACTAATCTCCAAAGTGTTTAAAGAACTTAAAAAACTTTACACCAAAAATACAAAGAAACCAATCAATACATGGGCTAAGGAACTGGGCAGACACTTCACAGAAGAAGATATACAGGTGATCAATAAATATATGAAAAAGTGCTCATCATCCCTAGTAATTAGAGAAATGTGTATTGAAATCACCATAAGGGTTCATCTAACTCCAATTAGAATGGCTAATATTAACAACACAAGCAATAATAAGTGTTGGCATTGATGTGGCAAAAAAGCACACTCATACATTGCTGGTAGAGTTGCAAATTGGTGCAACCACTCTGAAAAGCAATATGGAGATTCCTCAGAAAACTTGGAATGGACCCACCATTTGACTCAGCTATCCCACTCCTCAGTTTATACACAAATGACTTAAAATAAGCATACTTCAGTGATGCAGCCACATCAATGTTCATAGAAGTTCAAGTCACAACAGCTAGATTGTGAAAACAACCAAAATGCCCTTCAATAAATGAAAGGATAAAAAAAAAACTGGTACATATACAAAATGGAATATTACACAGACATAAAAAAGAATAAAATTATGGTATTTGCTGGTAAATTGATGAAATTGGAAATTATCATGCTAAGTGAAATAGGCCAAGCCTAAAAAACCAAAGGCTGAATGTTTTCTCTGATAAGTGAATGAGGATATATAAAGAGGGGGGATTGTTGGGGGGAGAGAAAAATGAAGGAATTTTGTATGGTGTAGAGGAAAATGGGGCAGGAGTGGGTGGAGGAAAGAAAAATAGTAAAATGAGACAGTATTACCCTATGTCTATGTATGATTACCTGAATTATGTGAATCTATATTGTGTATAACCATAGAAATGAAAAGTTGTATCCCATTTGTGTACAGTGAATCAAAATGCAGGGTATTCTCAGATATAATTATACAACCATGAATCAGAGATTACTAAAATGAAGAATCTGATTCAGTAGTTCTGGGATGGAGCTGGGTTTTCTGAAAATGTAACAATTTTCTCTAACTATTCTAAGATTATAGTGAGATTAGAGAAACTTTTGAAAGGCCATGAGGTTGACCACATAAAGGAAAATATTTACTAGTGAATTTTAGTTCAGATATTTTATGGTATTTATGTATGTTACTAAAATATCAAATAGCAACAACAATCCCATTTGAATATTTTGTTTGTGCTTTGGTTTTCAAGTTAAACTTATTTTAATATATAAGCTAAAAATGATACATATTTATGCAATAACGTTTTGATACATGTATATATTATATTATGTTTATAACAGGATAAACATCTTGCTTTTCAAACAGTTGTCATTTTTATTTAATTTTATTGATTCTTTTTAGTTCTATATACAGTAGAATCCCTTTTCATGAACTTATACAAGCATGGGATATATCCTATTCTAATTGGAATGACAATTGTCTTATGGGTGAAAATCACTTAGGTATTTTTATATGTATACATATCTTTAGATCCAACCATTTACTGGGAAAATTTGTGGAGTCATATTTCTTTATGGCTGATTAACAATGCACTGTGTATATATATGCCCCAGTTTCTTTATCTATTCATTTGTTGAAGAGCACCTATGTTGATTTCATAATTTAACTATTTTAAATTGTGCTGCTACAAATATTAATGTGCCTGTGTCACAGTTGTATGCTGAATTTAATGTCCTTTGGTTATATATTAGGCAGTGGGTTCACTGGTTTAAATGTTGGATCCATTCCTTGAAGAATATCCATACTGCTTTCCAGAGGAGTTATAATAATCTGCAGTCCCACCAACAATGTGTAAGCATTCTGTTTTCTGCACATTCTCATGAACACATGTTATATTCTTGATACTTACCATACTGACCAGACTGAGATGGAATCTCAGGGCACTTTTAATTTGTATTTCTCTAATATCTAAAGATGTTCAACAGTTTTTCAAATATTTGTCTATTATTTCTGTATTCTTTGAGAGAGATCTGTTCAGTTCCTTTGTCCCTTTAATGATTGTGTGTGTGTGTGTGTGTGTGTGTGTGTTTAAGATTTCTGAATTCTTTGTGCTTCCTAGAAATTGACAATATATATAGGTAGCAAATGTCTTCTACCATTCTGTAGGTTCTGTCTTCATGTTTCTTTTGCTGTGAATGTATTTAGTTTGGTCCCATCTAATTTATTATTATTATTATTAATTTTATTTTAGAATCTTGTTCGGGAAATCATTTCCTGTACCAATGTGTTGGAGATCTGGGCCTACCTGCTCTTCTAGTAGGTTCTGCACTTCTAGTAAAATTTCTAGGGCTTTGATCTACTTAGTGTTAACTTTTGTGCAGGGTGAGAAATAGATATTAACTTTCTTTCTATTACATATGGATTTCCAGTTTTCCCAGCACCATTTGTTGAAAAGCCTATCTTTTCTCCAGTGAGCACTTTTCACAATTTTGTCTAATATGAGATAACTATATTTATGTGGAATTAATCTATGCATCTTCAATTCTGTTCCATTTGCTTTCATGCCTATTTAGTATTTTTTAACTATAGCTCTGTTCACTTATTTTCATTGTAGAGCTACTTCACCTCTTTTATTAGGTTAATTCCTAAGTAGTTTTTGTTTGTTTGTTTTTTGGAGGCTATTGTGAAAGGGATAGTTTTCCTAATTAATAATGTAGCTGATTTATTATCAATGTATACAAATTCAACTGAATTATGGGTATTAACTTTGTATGCCACAACTTTGCTGAATTTCTTCATGAGTTCTAGAAAGTTACCAGTTGAGTTTTTGGGACTTTTACATATAGAATCATGTTTTCAGCAAAAAGAAATAGTTTGAATACTTTTTTCCTATTCATATTGAAGCCAGAATTTGGGACAGGCAGTTAGTGTAGAAATAGGGGATCAGGTCAGATAGAGGAAATGGAGGCCATAAAAGCCATCTGCCTCTGGAAGCTGCAGACTGCCCTGGGAGAATGGAATATCAGGGATCTCCAGAGTCCATTGATTACCAAATTTACCTGCCCTTGTCAGGGACTACAGACAAGAACATGCTAATTAATGCCCCCTGAGGCATTACCTGCCTGAATCACTTTGACCCTCCCCCTGCCCATCCGCTTCTCACTTTATGTATCTCACTTGCAAAACTGGTCTAGTCATGTAGACAGGAAGGAAAGAGATGAGGGGGAAAGACAGGAGAATAAAACCTATAAAAAGGGCAAGATTTGCTCATCCTATGGATTCTGGCTTTGGGTCCCCTTCTTCCACCCGGGAGAAACCTGGGTGGTTTTCTTTAATAAAGAAATAAAATTTAAACTTTTAATAAAGAGTAAGATCTTAAACAGAATAAACAGAATAAACTTTTATGTTTATAAACAGAATAACCTTTTAATAAAGAATAAAATCTAAAATTTTAATAAAGAATAAAATTTAAACTTTTCTTTAATAAAGCTTCTTTCTATTCTACGCTTGCTTCAGTGTGCTTCTCTGGTGTTATACTTCAACACCTAAGGAAGCAGGACTCGTCACCAGTAAATGGCGGTATCAGATTTGAAGGTCTTACCAAGATCTACACCAAGGTAAGCTTCTCTCTATGCACCCCACATCTGTTTGAGGTGCATCTTCCTGTCTTTTTCTTTCTGGAGGGCAAAATGGGCACCTGTCAGCTACTTAAATGCAGCTAGTGCAGCTGCCACCCTTCAAGACTCAGATGAGAGGTATCCTGGCCCAGGCAGTTCCCAATCACCTGCTCTTTGCATACCAGGCATGGACTCCACTGAAGCCATTTCCTACTTCTTTGTCCAGGCCCAGAGCACAATTGCTGTCAGTAGACAATGTCCCTAGTCCTGATCTACCCAGGATGCGTGGAGGCAGAAGAATAGTTGGAACTGTAGGGTTCTCTGGTCCAGGTTACTCTTGGGCAGATCCCAAAGGTTTCTCCTCCAGACTCCCACTCCCCACTGCCCTAAGGGGTATCTAGAATGATCGGTTGATGAATGGCACTGAAGGACAGTGCCAATCACCTTTGCCTCCATATGGGCTGTGTAACACTCCCCCACATCTACTCCCTCCTGGATGTTTCCCCTTTGCTAACCAATTAGACATTAAAAATTCAGATGGTAGGATCAAGAGAAAGACATGGGACAATTAGTAAGAAAATGCCCAGGTTACCTTTGTTTGCATATTTATCCTTTACTAGTTTGTTTAAAATTTTCCTGTGCTTAAATATGCTCAGTTTGTTCTAAGCTGAAAGGATGAGGTATTTTAAATCAAGCCGTCCCTTGAATCCCTCAGAGAACAGGGTATTGTGTGCCTAACAACCAACAGTTGTCCCCTCGCCCTCTGGAGATTCCTTTAGTCTACAAAAATAGGCAAGAAGATGTGCAATTTTTCTTTTGTTTTGTGTCTCCCTCTTAATTAGGAATTTATATGGGCAGGAAGGAAAGCAGTAATGCCCTAAAGTCTGAATCCTCCAAGGGTCTCTACACAGGGCAAACTGGGACCCTAGCACTTTGCCAAAGAAAGCCAGAAGTAACTTTGGCAAAGCTAGGTAATGACAGATGGGTTTTCTGTACCATAAAGAAACTCATACTTAGGGAGACATCCCTAAAAATGGTCTCCAGTGTGGGTGCCTGAGGTCTATTTTTCTTTTCTTCCACTCAGATGGAAACTTCACTCTCAACAGTATTGCCAGGTTCACCAATAGCCTTCATACTGAAAAACTGGGATGAATTTGACCCACAGACACTCAAGAAAAAGTGTCTCATTTTCTTCTGCCTCCAGGACTGGCCTCAGTACGAACTCTTTGATGGAGAATTCTGGCCACCAGAGGAAGTATAAATTTTAACACCATTTTAGATTTTGCAAAAGGGGAGGAAAATGGTATGAGGTACCTTAAGTTCAAGCCTTCTTTACCCTAAGGGAAAACCCCAAATTATGCCAACAATGTAAAGTAGACTCAGCCATAACCACTGTCATAAGGGAAGAAAACCTTAAAGAATCACCTACTGAGGGAAAGGAATCATGGGGACCCCCCCAAAGCTCCATTTTCTGCTAATGTCCACCAGCAGGTCTCCTGTCATCCATACCCTGGCCTTTCTCCATCTGCCCCAATGGACAGGTCAAATCTACTACCTCTTCAGGAAATGCCAGGAGAATTTGGACCAATAAAAGTAGACAACCATTTCTCCCTCTAAGATCTAAGACAGATAAAAACAGAGTTAGGGAAATTTTCAGAAGATCCAGATAAATATATTGAAGTATTTCAAAAACCTATGCCTGGTGTTTGACCTCACCTGGAAGGATATTATACTGTTACTCAACCAGATTATATCCTCCAATGAAAAGGAAGCCATCCTAAAAGCAGTTGAACAATTTGGGGATGTCCTACACCTTGCTCATGCTCCAGGAGCCCAAACTATGTCTAAACCCAACTATCCATCGGGAGCACAGGCAATTTGCAGAAATGATCCTAACTGGGATCCAAATGATGAACAGAATGCTTAGAAGATCAGACACTTCCAAATGTTAGTCCTTGAGCCCTTAAGAAAATCAAACAGAAGCCTATTAACTATTTTAAGGTCTCTGAAATTATACAAGGTCCCCAGGAAAGCCCTGCTATTTTCATGAAGAAACTCAGGGAGGCAATGAGAAAACATACCACTGTGGATCCTGAATCCACAGAGGGTCACTTACTTTTAAAGGACAAATCTATCATTCAGTCAGCCCCAGACATTCAAAGAAAATTACAGAAATTGACATATGGCCCTGAGCAATCTTTAGATGATATCCTCTGACTTGCAACTTCTGTTTTTTATAATCAAGATGAAGATGAAAAGAAGAAAAGAGAGCATAGAGACAAGAAAAAGGCTGAAGCACTGGTCTTAGCTCTAAGAGGAGTTAGCTTCCCAGGTGAAAAAAGGAGAAAAACAGAATGTATCTCAGACCACAAAATGGATTTGTTTCCATTGTGGAGAAGAGGGACATTTCAAATGGGAATGTCCCCAAGCCAAACATCCACCTCCAGAGCCCTGTCCTAAATGTCAAGGCAATCATTGGAAAAGTGCCTGTCCTTAGGGGTGTAAGTTCTGGAGGCCAGACTCTTCCATACAGGACTGATGGGGCCCAGGGTCAATTTTAATGACTCCCGTAACTCCTATCATGAGCCCTGGATATCCTTCTCCATAGGAAGCCAAGAGGTCAATTTCCTCTTAGATACTGGTGCCAGTTTTTCAGTGCTCACCTCTTATCCTGGACCTCTTCTCTCTAGTACTATTATGGTGCAAGGGGTGTCTGTATGGCCTATTACTAGAAAGTTTACTCCCCCACTGAGTTGTGAGTGGGATGGGATGATGTTTTCTCATGCATTTCTGATAGTCCCAGAATGTCCTACCCCTTTATTGAGAAGGGACTTACTTCCAAAACTTCAGACTTACATTACAATGAATTTGGGACCACAAGGACCATTATGTTTACCTCTATTAGAATGTGATATAAACCCTGAAGTATGGGCCACTGAAGGCAATATTAGATGGGCAAAAATGCAGTCCCAATTAAAATAGTCTTAAATGATCCCTCTGTCTTTCCACATTAGAGACATTACCCACTATGGCCAGAAGCAAAAAAGGGCTTATTCAAGATTATCCAGAACCTCAAACAGCAGAAACTTTTAGTACCCTGTAACAGCCCATGTAATACACTGATTTGGGCAGTTCAAAAATCAAATGGTGAATGGCATTTAGTCCAAGACCTCAGAATAATCAATGAAGCAGTTGTTCCCCTCCACCCAGTAGTCTTTAATCCATATATTCTGTTATCTGACATTCCAGCAACTGCTGCTTGGTTTACTGTGTTAGATTTAAAAGATGCCTTCATTTGCATACCTCTGGACTCTCAGTCTCAGTATGTTTGCCTTCAAGGAACCAGATGGTGGATCTCAATTAACCTGGACAGTACTGCCCCAAGGATTTAGAGATAGCCCCCACCTATTTGTACAAAGTCTGGCTAAGGACTTAACAAAATACAGAGATAAGACATCTGCAATTTTTCTCCAATATGTGGATGATATCCTGTTATGTGCCTCCACTCAAGAGGAATGTCAAAAGGCAACTACAGAACTCTTAAACATCTTAGCCAATCAGGGTTATAAAGTCTCAAAAAAGATAGCTCAGTATGTCACACAACAGGTTCAATTTTTAAAATTACAACTGTCTCAAGGAATCTGCACACTAGGACAGGAAAGAATAATTCCCATAGGACAATATCCTCTGCCTCAGACCATAAGGCAACTCAGAGGCTTCCTAGGAATAACTGGATACTGCAGACTTTGGATTCCTGGGTATGGGAAATTAGTTAAGCCTCTTTACAGCCTTCTGAAAGAAACTTTACACCAAGGAGCAACCACCCTAATATGGAAACCAGAAAATATTAAAGCTTTAAGACATTAAAAGTGGCCCTACTCCAAGTCCCTGCCTTTAGTTAACCTACTGAAGAAAAATTTAACCTGTTTGTCACTGAAAGAGGAGGAATAGTCCTAGGAGTGGTAACACAGAAGAATGGACCTGTTCTACAGCCAGTAGCCTATCTCAGCAAGGAAATTGACATGGTGTCCCACTGTTTGTGAATAACTGCAGCTGTAGCTCTACTCGTCCCTGAGGCAATCAAAATCATCCTGGGGAAGGACCTTATTGTCTACACTTCCCATGAACTCTCAGGAATTTTAAACACAAAAGGAGGACTATGGCTTTTATATAGTTGCCTTCTAAAATATCAGGCTTTACTTCTGGAAGGACTCATAACTCAGATAAGGACTTGCTCTACTTTAAATCCAGCTACTTTTCTCCCAGAAACATTAGAGGAAAGTCCTGAACATGACTGCCAACAGGTTCTAGCTATGAATTACTCAGCTTAAGAAGACCTTCAAAACCTTCTCCTGTCTAATCCAGACCTCACCATGTTCACTGATGGAAGTTCCTTTATGGAACAAGGAGAAAACAAACCTGGATGTGCTGTGGTGACTTTACATGACACCTGAGAGGCACAATCTTTGCCCCCAGGCACAAGTACACAACTTGCAGAACTGATAACCCTAACAAGAGCCCTCAAACTAGGAAGACAACAGAGAATTAATATTTATACTGACTCTAAATATGCCTACCTAATCCTACATGCACATGCAGCAATTTGGAAAGAAAGAGGATTTCAAACAACTGTGGGAACAGCTATAAAAAACTATGAACAAATCTTAAAACTATAAGAAGCTGTGCATTTACCCAAAAAGATAGCAGTGATCCACTGCCCAGGACATCAAAAAGGAATAGATGAGACAATAAGAAGGCAACAGATGAGTAGATCAGCAAACCAAGAGAGGTGCTAAGGGGACTTTACAACAAATGATGACCTTAGCCACTCTAATATGGACAGGCCCTCTCCAAGAGATAAGACCTCAATACACCCAGGAGGAAACACAGCAGGTTTTATCTAGAGTAGGTAATCTCTTACCTTCTGGGTAGATTCAGATGGAAGATAAAAAAACTTTACTTACCTGCTAATTCCCAATGGAACATTTTACACGCCCTACCTCAATCTTTCCATCTGGAGAAGAAAACACTCTCAAATTAACTCAAGAGATATTTGAAGGAAAACATTTCAAAACAATCCAACAAACAGTCAAAATCTGTGAGATGTGCCAAAGAAATAACCCACTTAACTCTGCCAAAAAGCCCCCAAAGGCTACAGAGGAGAGGGCAATTCCCTGGAGAAGACTGGCAACTTGATTTTACTCACATGCCAAAGATCAATGGATTTCAATATTTATTGGTTATGGTAGATACCTTTACTGGGTGGACTGAGGCCTGTTCCTCCTAAACTGAACAGGCAGGAGAAGTAGTCAGTCTTATTACAGAAAATAATTCCTCAATTTGGGCTGCCCCACAGTCTCCAAAGGGACAATAAAGCTGCTTAAAGCAATTCTCTCCTTAACACAGAAGTAACACTCATGAGGAAAGCTGTCTTAGAAAACCAGATGCCTTTAGATATTCTCACTGAAGTCCAAGGCGGTACTTGTGCCATTGTTAGAACTGAATGCTGTGTTTACATCCCTGACAACTTTGGCAATGTGACTGACATCCTTAAAGATTTACACTCTCAGATAGAGGCCATATCCTCCCCAGACTTATGGGAACAAATTCTTAGCTCCTGGTTCTCTGGAAACTACTGGTGGAAAACATTATTAGTCTCTGTCATCACCATCATATTCATTGGCATGTTCCTATACTGTGGCATTTACTGTTACATTAATCTTATCTGAGTATGCATAACTTCTTGTTTCTCTTATAGACAGCCCATCTCTCAAATGACTCACCAGCCAATTATTTCTCAACCAGACTTTTACCATGGACCCCTCTTTCGACCCAATTTCTAAAAGGTAACTTCAAACTGCTTGCCCCATGCTGCCCCTTTCCAGCTTGAAGCAGCCAGAGCCATCATCACCCCCTTTCCTTACAGAGGTAAGAATTTCCTAAAACTAAAGGGGTAAATGACGCCAAAATTTAGGACAGGCAGTTAGTGTAGAAATAGGGTATAGGGTCAAATCAAGGAAATGGAGGGCATGAAAGCCATCTGCCTCAGGAAGTTGTAGATTGCCCTGGGAGAATGGAATGTCAAGGACCTCCAGAGCCCATTGTCAGGGACTACAGACAAGGACATGCTAATTAATGCCTCCTGGGCCATTGCCTGCCTGAATCACTTTGGCCCTCCCCCTGCCCATCCGCTTCTCCCTTTATGTATCTCACCTGCAAAACCCGGCCTACTCATGTAGATAGGAAGGAAAGAGATAAGGGGGAAAGAACAGGAGAATAAAACCTATAAAAAGGGCAATATTTGCTCATCCTATGGATTCTGCCTTTGGATCCCCTTCTTCCACCCAGGGGGAAGTCTGCTTTTACTTTTCTTTAATAAAGTTTCTTACTTCCTACTCTATGCTTGCCTCAGCATTCTTCTCTGGTATTATACTTCAACACCTGAGGAAGAAGGACTTGTCACCAGGAAACAGCGGTATCAATATCACTTTAATTTCTATCTTTTGCTTAATTGCTCTAGCCAGAGTTTCAAGGAGTATTTGAATAAAATTAGTAAATGAGGACATCCTTGTCTTCTTCCTGTTTTTAGTGGAAAAAATTTCAGTTTCTCCATTTAGAATGATATCAGTCTAGGGTTTGACCATGGTGAACCATCATTTTAATTTTTTTTTTGTGTGTGTGTGTGTGTGTGTTCAATTTGCCAGTATTTTATTAAGAATTTTTTGCATCTATGTTCATCAAGGATATTGGTGTGAAGCTTTCATTCTTTGATGTGACTTTGTCTGATTTTGGTATCAGGGGGCTACCAGTTTCATATAATTAGTTTGAAAGCATTCCTTACTTTTCTATATAGTACAAAAGTTTGAGAAGGATTGATGATAGTTCTTCTTTAAAAGCCTGGTAGAACTTGGCTGAGAATCCATTAAGTCCTGGACTTTTCTTTTTGGTAGGTTTTTTATGGCTTCTTCAATTTCATTACTACAATTTGATCTCTTCAAATTTTCTAGATCCTTCTGATACAGTTTGGTTAGGGCATACATATCTAGGAATATTCTAACACATTGAAGTATAAAAACAATGTACTTTCTGATATTCTCTATTTTGGTAGGGCTTGTGATACTTTCACCATGGATTTAAAAAGTTTGCATTGTTCTCTCTTTCCTATATTTAGCTGAGCTAAAAATATATCAAATTATTTTAGTGCTTCAAAGAACCAACTTTTTTCATTGATTTGTGAATTATTCTTATAATGTCTAATTTATTGAGTTGAACTCTGATTTTATTTCCTGGGATCTAATGATACTGCTATTGATTTATTCTTCTTTTATGATGGCCTTGAGATGTAATGTTAGTTTATTCATTTGGTGTCTACATGTTTGTTTAATAAACAAGCTCAATAATATAAACTTTCCTCTTACAACCTCCCTCATAGTGGCCCAGAAGTTTTGATATGTTATACCACTATTCTCATTTACTTCTAAATATTTTTTCATTTCACCACTGATTCATAATGCAATCCATTCACCATTCAATAAAATGATTTGCAATGATTTAGTCTCCAGGTGTCTGAGTGTTTTCTACTTTGTGTCTTATCATTGTGTTCTAATTATATTTTACAAAATGTTTCACATGCTGTGGAGAAGGTATATTCAGTAATTTATGGATTAAATATTCTGTATATATCTGGTAAGTATAGATTTTTTTTTTTAGTTGTGTAGCATCTTTTATTTTTTGTTTGGATTATCTATTGAATTTTGAGAGGGGTATGTTAAGTTTACCCAGTATTATTGTGTTTTGGCCTATTTGATTCTTGATGTTGAGGAAAGTTTGCTTGATATATGTAGCTGCTCATTTTTGGACATAAATATCAATGGCTGCTATATCTTCTTGCATGATTCCCTTAAGCAGAACAAAAAGACCTTCTTTGTCTCTCCTGATTCAGTTTGCTTTGAAGTCCAATTTATGTGATATGGAAATAGAAACCCCTGCTTGTTTATAAAAACAACATGAAAAATATATTTTCTCCAAAATTTCACCTTCATTCTGTGGATGATTTCTTTTTTATGCATAAGTCTTTTGAAGACAGCATATAATTGGGTCTTGTTTTTCAATTCAATCTCCAAGGCTATGACTTTTCTAATGAGTTTAGACAAATTGTGTTTAGTGTTATTATTTAAAGATGCATTTCTATTTCCTGTCATTTTGGCTTATTTCCAGTTTTTAACTTGAACTGAATCTCCTCTGAGTATTCTTCTAGTGTAGTTTCTGAGTTTGCTGTTATTTGTTTTTTCTTCATGTATTTTTGAAATATTTTATTGAGCATCTTTTAGACTGTTAGCTTTAAGTTGTGAATTATTTTAAACTTAATCATGGAATTTTTTAATTTTATCTTCATATCAAAACCTTAATTTTCTTTTTTATTTATTATTTTAATTAAAAATCATAAATTTACATAGGGCAATCATGTTTGATTCATTCTGTTATTTTTTTCCCTTCCCTCCACCCCTCCCGCCCCTCTTTTCCCTCTATACAGTCCTTCCTTCCTCCATTCTTACCACACTCCTTATCCCTAAACCTCACGGTAATCCCTCCTATCCCCCCTTATATGTCCTCATCTGCTTATCAGTGAGATCATTCGTCCTTTAGATTTTTGAGATTGGCTTATCTCACTTAGCATGATATCCTCCAATTTCATCAATTTGCCTGCAAATGCCAAAATCATATCATTCTTCATGGTGGAGTAATACTCCATTGTATATACATGCCACAGTTTCTTTATCCATTCATCAAGTGAAGGGCATCTAGGTTGGTTCCACAATCTGGCTATGGTGAACTGAGCAGGTATGAATATTGATGTGGCTGTATCTCTGTAGTAGGCTGATTTTAAGTCCTTTGGGTATAGGCCAAGGAGTGGGATAGCTGGGTCAAATGGTGGTTCCATTCCAAGCTTTCTGAGGAATCTCCATACTGCTTTCCAGAGTGGCTGCACTAATTTGCAACCCCACCAGCAATGTATGAGTGTACCTTTTTCCCCACATCCTCGCCAACACCTATTGTTGCTTGCGTTCTTGATAATTGCCATTCTAATTGGGGTGAGATGAAATCTTAGGATAGTTTGGATTTGCATTTCTCTTATTACTAGAGATGTTGAACATTTTTTCATGTATTTGTTGATTGCTTGTACATCTTCTTCTGTGAAGTGTCTGTTCATTTTCTTAGGCAATTTGTTGATTGGCTTATTTGTATTCTTGGTGAAGAGGTTTTTGAGTTCTTTATAGATTCTGGAAATTAGCGCTCTATCTGAAGTATGAGTGGCAAAGATATCCTCCCACTCTGTAGGCTCTCACTTCACATTACTGATAGTTTCCTTTGCTGAGAGAAAGCACTTTAGTTTGAATCTATCCCAGTGGTTGATTCTAGCTTTTATTTCTTGTGCTATGGGAGTCCTGTTTAGGAAGTCTGATCCTAAACCAACAAGTTGAAGGTTTGGACCTACTTTTTCTTCCATAAGATGCAGGGTCTCTGGTCTGATTTGGAGGTCCTCAATCCATTTTGAGTTGAGTTTTGTGCAGGGTGAGAGATAGGGGTTTAATTTCATTCTGTTGCATATGGTTTACCAGTTTTCTCAGCACCATTTGTTGAAGAGGCTATCTTTTCTCCATTGCATATTTTTGGCATATTTGTCTAGTAAGAGAAAATTGTATTTATTTGAGTTTGTGTCCATGTCCTCTATTCTGTACCATTGATCTACCTGCCTATTTTGGTACCAATACCATGCTGTTTTTGTTACTATTGCTTTGTAACAGAGTTGAAGATCTGGTGTTGCAATACCCCCTGCTTCACTCTTTCTACTGAGAATTGCTTTAGCTATTCTGGGTTTCTTATTCTTCCAGATGAATTTCATAATTGCTTGCTCTATTTCTGTAAGGTACACCATTGGGATTTTAATTGGAATTGAATTGAATCTGTATAGCACTTTTGGTAGTATGGCCATTTTGACAATATTAATACTGCCGATCCAAGAACATGGGAGAACTTTCCATCTTCTAAGGTTTTCTTTAATTTCTCTATTTAGTGTTCTGTAGTTCTCATTGTAGAGGTCTTTCACCTCTTTTGTGAGATTGATTGATTCCCAAGTATTTTATGTTTTTCAATGCTATTGTGAATGGGGTAGTTTTCCTAATTTCTGAAGATTCATCAGTTATGTACAAAAATGCATTGGATTTATGAGCATTGATCTTGTAACCTGCTACTTTAGTGAATTCACTTATGAGTTCTAAGAGTTTTCTGGTGGAATATCCAGGTTCCCTAAATATATAATCATGTCATCAGTGAACAGGGATAGTTTGAGTTCCTCTTTTCCAATTTGTATCCCTTTAATTTCTTTGGTTTGTCTAATTGCTCTGTCTAGAGTCTCAAGAACGATATTGAATAGAAGTGGTGAAAGAGGGCATCCCTACCTTGTTCCAGTTTTTAGGGGAAATGCTTTCAGTTTTTCACCATGTAGAATGATATTGGCCATGGGCTTAGCGTAGATGGCCTTTACAATGTTAAGGAATGTTCCTACTACCCCAATTTTCTCTAGTGTTTTGATCATGAAGGGATGCTGTATTTTATTGAATGCTTTCTCTGCATCTCTTGAAAAAATCATGTGATTCTTAACTTTTAGTCTGTTGATATGGTGAATGACATTTATTGATTTTGGGATGTTGAACCAACCTTACATCCCGGGGACAAAACCTACTTGATCGTAGTGCACTATCTTTTTAATATATTTTTGTATGCAATTTGATAAAGTTTGTTGAGAATATTTGCATCGATGTTCATTAAGGATATTGGTCTGATATTTTCTTTCCTCGATGTGTCTCTGTCTGGTTTAGGAATCAGGGTGATATTGGCTTCATAGAATGAGTTTGGGAGGGTTCCCTCCTCTTCTATTTCATGGAATACTTTGAGAAGTATTGGAATGAGCTCTTCTTTAAAGGTTTTGTAGAAGTCGGTTGAGAACCCATCTGGTCCCGGACTTTTCTTTCTTGGTAGCCTTTGATGACCTCTTCTATTTCATTCCATGAAATTGCTTTATTTAAGTTGTGTATGTCCTCCTCCTTCAGTTTAGGTAATTCATATGTCTCTAGAAACTTGTTGATGTCTTTGAGGCTTTCTGTTTTATTGGAGTACAGATTTTCAACATCGCTTCTAATTACGTTTTGTATTTCACTCGTGTCTGTTTTGATATTTCCTTGTTCATTCCAAATTTTAGTAATTTGAGTTTTCTTCTTCTTTCTCTTTGTTAGTGTGGCTAAAAGTTTATCAATTTTGTTCATTTTTTCAAAGAACCAACTATTTATTTTGTTAATTTTTCTGATTGTTCTTTTGTTTCAGTTTCATTGATTTGGGCTCTGATTTTAATTATTTCCTGTCTTCTATTACTTTTGGTGTTGGTCTGCTCTTCTTTTTCTAGGGCTTTGAGCTGTAGTGTTAAGTTGTTTATTTGAGCTGTAGTGTTAAGTTGTTTATTTGTTTATTTCTACTTCTTTTGTTGAATGCGCCCCATGAAATAAATCTTCCTTTAAGTAATGCTTTCATAGTGTCCCAGAGATTTTGATATGATATGTCTTTGTTCTCGTTTACTTCTAAGATTTTTTTTATTTCCCTCCTGATGTCTTCTGTTATCCATTCATCATATAATAGTGTATTATTTAATCTCCAGGTATTGGAGCAGTTTCTGTTTTTATTCTGTCATTTATTTCTAATTTCAATCCATTATGATCTGATAGAGAACACAGTAATATCTCTATCTTCTTGTATTTGCTAACAGTAGCTTTGTGGCCTAAGACATGTTCTATTTTAGAGAAGGATCCATGTGCTACTGAGAAGAAGGTTTATTCATTCTTTGTTGGATGGTATATTCTATATAAGTCAGTTAAGTCTAAATTGTTGATTGTGTTATTGAGATCTATGGTTTCTTTATTCAATTTTTGTTTGGATGATCTGTCCAGTGGTAAGAGAGGTGTGTTAAAATCGCCTAGTATTATTGTGTTGTGGTCTATTTGTTTTCTGGAATTGAGAAGGATTTGTTTGACATACATGGATGAGCCAATGTTCGGGGCATAGATATTTATGATTGTTATGTCTGGCTAATTTATGCTTCCCTTAAGCAGTATGTAATGTCCTTCTTTATCCCTTCTGACTAGTTTTGGCTTGAAGTCCACATTATCTGAAATGAGGATGGATACTCCTGCTTTTTTGCTGTGTCCGTGTGCATGGTATGTTTTTTCCCATCCTTTCACCTTTAGTCTATGGGTATCTCTTTCTATGAGATGAGTCTCTTGCAGGCAGCATATTGATGGATTTTTCTTTTTAATCCAATCTGCCAGTCTATGTCTTTTGATTGATGAGTTCAGGCCATTAACATTCAGGCTTATTGTGATATGATTTGTATTCCCAGCCATTTGACTCTTTTTTGTTTTTTGACATGATTTGGTTTCTCCTTTGTTTAGCTATTCCTTTAAGCTAGTTCCTCCCATTACTGATTTGCATTGTTGGTTTTCATCTGTTCCTCATGGAACATTTTGCTGTTAATGTTCTGCAATGCTGGCTTTCTTTTTGTAAATTCCTTTAGCTTTTGTTTATCATGGAAGGATCTTATTTCATCGTCAAATCTGAAAGAAGTTTTGCTGGGTATAAGATTCTTGGTTGGCATCCATTTTCTTTCAGGCCTTGTTAAATGTTGTTCCAGGCCTTCTAGCTTTTAGGGTCTGGATTGATAAATCTGCTGATATTCTTATTGGTTTCCCCCTGAATGTAATCTGATTCTTTTCTCTCGCGGTCTTTAAAATTCTGTCTTTATTTTGTATGTTAGGTATTTTCATAATAATGTGCCTTGGTGTGCATCTGTTGTAATTTTGTATATTTGGAGTCCTATAAACCTCTTGTACTTGGTTTTCCATTTCATTCTTGAGATTTGCGGAATTTTCTGATATTATTTCATTGAATAGATTGGTCATTCCTTTGGTTTGTTTCTCTAAGCCTTCCTGAATCCCAATAGTTCTTAAATTTGGCCTTTTCATGATATCCCATAATTCTTGTAGATTCTGTTCATGATTTCTTACCATCTTTTCTGTTTGGTCAACTTTGTTTTCAAGATTAAATATTTTGTTTTCAGTATCTGAGGTTCTGTCTTCCAGGTGTTCTATCCTATTGGTTAAGCTTTCTATGGAGTTTTTAACTTGGTTTATTGTTTCCTTCATTTCAAGGAGTTCTGTTTGGTTTTCTTTCAATATCTCTAACTCTTTATTGAAATGATCTCTTGCTTCCTGTATTTGCTCCTTTAACTGTTGATTGGTGCTATTATTAAATGCCTGCATTTGCTCTTTTATCACCTCCTTCAATGCCTGCATTTGCTCTTTCATCTCCTCGTTTGCTTCCCTGATTGTTTATTAATTATGTACATTCTGAACTCCCTTTCTGACATTTCTTCTGCTGTGTTGTCATTGGGTTTTATTGATACAGTATCTAGTTTGTTTGGGACCTTTTCTTCCCTTGTTTTCTCATATTGGTCAGATGTCAGTGGGACTCTGTGATATTGCAGAATTGTTCTATTGGCTTATATTTTCCCTGTAGATTTCTAGTGTATCACCTTCCTGCCTTAAGTAGCCTGAAGTCTTGGCATAACTTGATAATGCAGTGCTTCCATGGAAAGCTGCTCCTTTCCCGCTACTGGTTCCAGGACTTGGAGCTGGCTCTGTGTGGAAAGGCTCTCACTGGGGGTCTACTCCGAGAAGCTAGCCTGGACAGGCACTTCCCGCCGGAGGGGCTGGACTGTGGGCTGCTTGGGGAAGTCCCTGGCTGCCCTGTCCTGGTCCCTGAAGCAACCTGCAGGAAGGAACTCGCCGCCCTGGTTCAGGGACTTGAAGCTTGGTTCTGTGCAGGAAGGCTCTTACTCGGGGGCCTGCTCCGAGATGCTGGAGAATCTGGCCCTGTGGGAGGAGCACACCGCCGGAGTGCGCAGGGCTGCCTGGGAAAACTCCAGCTGCCCTGCCCTACTCTAATAAGCCACCTTAATCCGGGCCTGCCTCCCCAGCAGCGCTTCACTGGGTGGGGAAACTCACCCCGTGGCTCTATTTTAGTCGAAGTCTCTCAATGCCTCCCCTTCTTGAATCCTGGGTTCTGGAGCGACTGGAGATGCAGTCACCCTCTAGTCTGCCATCTTGGTTCGCCCTTAATTTTCTTTATATAGTATTTTTGGTTGGCATCCATTTTTCTTTATAGTTTGGTATATAGTATTCTAAAGCCACCTACCTTTTAGGGCCTGTGTAAAAAATCAGCTGAGATTTACATTGGTTTTTCTCAAAATGTGACCAGTCTTTTTCTCTTGCTGCTTGTAACATCATATTTCCTGTATGTTAAGCATTTTCAAAATGTGTTCCTTTCAATGGGCCTCTTGCAATTTTGTATATCTGGAGTTCTGTATGCTTTCTGTATTTAATTTTCCATTTTGAAGATTTTTGAAATTTTCTGATGTTATTTTATTGTTTAGATTGTGCAGTCTTTTGTCTGTATTTCAGAGCCTTTATCTTAAAATTTGTTAATAGTACCTTAACATCTTTTATCTGTAGTATCTATTTTTATGATTATATACTTTGTCATCAAACCCTGATAATCTATCTTCCATGTGGTCTAGTCTGTTGGTGATGCTTTTCATTGGATTTTTAATTTGGTTTATCAATACCTTCATTTTGAAAAATTTCAATTGATTCTTATTCAGGATCTATATCTCCTTATTGAAGTTACCTTTCAATTCTTGTATTTTCTCTCTTTATTTATTTTGTCATCTTTTACCTCATATATCAGTTGATCCATGAACTTTCAGAATTCCATCTCTGGCCTTTCCTCCATGGTTGTGTCAATGGAATCTGATGTTGAGGTATTCTATGTTGTTTGGTATGGTTTTTTCCCTTCATTTTTTATATTGATTGTGTGTCCACCCATCTCTCTGGATGGATCTGAAACCATAGAGTTTCTACCTTATAAGTCTATAGTGCCCCTCTATGTTATAAGCACCTCAGTTTAGGGGCAGAGGCCAATGATAATAAAAATCTATGCTAAGAATGTACAGCAGTAGATTAAGTACTTAGTTCCTATTTTGACATCTAGTGTTACTTGGTATAGCATGTAGAAATAAAAGGATCAGCAATTTTCATTAGTAAAAAAAGTAAGTAATCATAAATTATGTCTGGCACAGACTCAAACAATAGGTGTTGTTTATGACTTCTGCCATATTAGTTACTGCTCTGGCATTGGATATTATATACATCAAGTACCATTAAAAGATGTTAAGGATACAATTCAGTATGAGGAAAAAGAAGATAAGAAGGTAAAAAATGTTTGCAATTTTAAAGGGTAAATAGGGCAGATGAAATGGTAACATGGGATGGCATGTTAATGAGGAAGAAGGAGACAAAAATAGAAGCAATAATATAAAGGAAGAGTGGGATAAATTTGGTTGTTTACAATAGAAAAGGGAGGGGGGAAGAGAAATGGAGAATACAGTGGTGGAAAAAAAGTATACAAAACAAAATTAAACTAAGATAATCAAAAACCTTGACCCTCAAAAAACTGGCCATGAAAAATAACAACCTTCAACAAAAAGGCTAGAAATTAGGAAGCGTAACAAGTCTTTATATGTATCGGTGTTCTTGAGCCAATCATTACATGTTCAATTAAAACTAAACCCCAAAAACAAAACATAACCAAAAATAAAAAAAGTGAAAAACCTGGATGAAAAGTTAAGAAATTATGCAGTTGTTTTGACTGTGTTGGACAAATACTGAGCATACGTGTTTGCTCTCTGTCCCCAACTGATTTTGTTTCTTCTTGAGGTGTGAACTGAGTGTGGGTGTATGGGGTGTGGGTTGTCGAGTGCTTCCTTTTTATTGTGTTGCTCACCAAGTTGCCAACTGGATTCTAAGACTTCTAAACTTCTCTTCTTGTGAGATAGATAAGGGGTGGAATGGGAGGCACTGTCCACCAATTACCAGTGTGCACTCCCCATTGGGTTCTGTGAGAGAAGGTCCTCTGAGTGGAGTTCCTGGTTGCAGGGATGTAGTTTTATTGAGCTTCTGGTTGCTTTATTTTGTGGTGATTTGCTGGCATTGTTGAATTGATATTCTTCGAAAGCCTGGCAGATGCCAATCTGTGATGGACTGGGCACATCAGGTGGTGAAATGTTGTGCTGGTTGGGCCAGGCAATGGGCCAGAGAGCAATGAGAGTGTCTGGGTCAGATTCAACTGGCAGGGACATTGCATTAAAATAATTTTTTTATGTAAAGAAAACTTTAAAAATTCAATTTTTAAAATCAAAAATCAATTTGTGATAGAGATTTTATTTTTTAAAGAAATGATTGAGCCAGGCACAGTGGCAAATAGCACTATTCCCAGCCATGTGGGAGGAGGAGACCAGAGGATTTCAATTTCAATGCCACCCTGTGCAACTTAGCAAGACCCTAGGCAACTTAGTGAGACACTGACTCAAACTAAAACCAAGAGTAAAAAGTGCTGAGGATATGGATACATGGGTACAATCCATGGTCAAAATAAATAAATAAATAAATAAGGCTATATTGGTCAAAGGGACACTGAGAAGGAAGACAAATATTTTCTCATACAGTATTTTGTTTAAGCAGGTGGCAATACTCTGTGAAGAAACAATACATCCTTAAAAGTGAAGTATTAGTAGGATTGAAATATCTTGTGGACAAGTTCTTAAAAGATGGATTTGGCTGTATTTGCCAAACACTGTGCAATAACCCAATCTCCCATTTAAAAAAAAGTAAAAATTTTAAAAACCCACTGATGTATACTATTTTGGGCAAGATCTGAAAGCTAAAACTAACATAGTTTCAGATATTCATCCAATATTACCAAATCCATATTCTTTACTAATAGTAATGCCAGGTAACAATGACTGGTTAGGAACAATTTTAAAAGATGAGTTCCTTTGCATTCCTCTGATAAGGTATTCCTAATAACTGCTCTTGAGTGACAGGACTTAAATACAAAAGTAACAATCCAGTATTGCTGGGTTTTCTTACATAGAGATTTAATTTTCTGTAATTTTTTGAATAGAATTCTATCAAAATTGTTAGTTGAGGGTTATGAGTGGATTAATAAATTCTTTTTCAATATGAGGATTATCTGCATATAGCCAACCCCAAGTATAAACTCAGATTTTCAAATACTTTATTGCTGCAGTAAAACACCTCACCTTATATGGATATAAGGTGTTCACTAAAATGGCTGAGTTTTGTAAACATGTCACCTATCTGGGATTTCAGATTATCCAATGACCTGAACCTGAATTTTGATGTCAGATTTAAAGAAGGCTATCTAAGCCTTATAGAATTCAGGAACTAGAGACAGGTACATAGGTTCCTGTAAATGTCAGTGTTATGATTTGGATATTAGTTGTCCCCCAAAAGCTCATAAATGAGACAATGCAAGAAGGTTTAGTAGATATTAAATTATTAGGTTATGAGAGTCTTGCCTATTCAGTGCATTAAGCCTCAGTTAGGGATGGAATGGTAACTCCAGGCATGTAGGGTATGGCAGGAGGAGAAGGGTTCCTAGGGGCAGGCCTTTGAGGATTATCTTTTATCCTTGTTGAGCAGAGCATTCTCTGCTTCCTGGCACCATCTTCCCAGATGCTTTTATATACCACACTCTCCTGCCATGATGTTCTGCCTCATCCCAATCCCTGATGAATGGAGCCATCTTTGAACTGAGACTTATGAAACTGTTAGCCCCATAATAAACTCTTCCTTCTCTAAAATTGCTCTTGTACAGAATTTTGGTCATAGCCATAAAAAAATCTGACTAAAACAGTCAGATACTGGTCACTAATTTTGGACTAATATGTAAACTCCTGTATTAGGCCTTAAAAGGAATAAATAAAAGATTTGACTTGTACACAAGAATTTCAAGCTGCCTGTGAGAAGTTAAAAGAGACTCATGACACTCCCTGCCCTACATCTGCCCAAAACAAAAGGTTATAAGACTATATAATAGAGATGAGAAAAAAGGTACAATCCTAGAAGTTCTCAGCTTGACCATACAATGAAAGGAGGTTTCTCCTTTTTGGGGGTGTGATTGCCACTTGTGATCTACCATAAGAAGTTAAGAAACCAACTGTCAACCATTTCTTTGGGGAAAAATACATCTCAACAGTACAGCACAGATGAGAAATTTCTAAAGATTTCACAAAGGAGGAAACATTAAAAAATGGCAAAAAAAAAAAATACCCATGAATATGAGTATAAAGCAATACTGTTTAAGGACATTAAAATTCAGGCTAAAAGACAATTGTATACTCGCCAGGAAGAAAAAACAAACAAACAAACAAACAACAATCACACACATGCAAAAAACTAATGGTCACACAGGTGTTAAGTAATTGGAATTGTCAGACCTGGTATGGTAAGGTAAAAATTAAAGTCACTTTGGAAAATGGCATGGTGCTATCTCCAGGCACATACTATGAACCATTAATTATTCCCTTACATAGAAAAGAAGTGGAAAAAATGAATATATAAGAATGCTCTAACTGGGACTCACCACTGCTGCCTTTACCACTGGGATAGTTTCCTCCAGCTGCTACCACACTGTGCAGGTTAGGACCCTTCAACCTGGATGATGGGACCCAGTTTGCACATAAGTACAAACAAAGCCCCAGCACCATCTCAGAGAAATGCGTACAGCAGTTGTCTAATCAGCACCAAGGACATGAAGGATAAAGCAAAATGGAAAGACAAAAATAAAGAAGTGGTAGAGGAGGCTAAGAAGGGGGCTGAACAGGAAAAAAGTACCTGCTGAGTATGAAGAGGGGAATAAACAATATGCAGAAGATAAGGAAGAACAGGAGAAAGAAGATAAAGTGAATTCCAATTGGCAGAAATCAGAAAATGGAGTGACAGCAGGAGAACCCTTCCAATGGGTTTGGGATGGAATGCCCCTTGGAAAGTGAGAGTGGGAAAAAATTAGGGTGCAAACATTTTATCTGCTTGTAGCTCAGAGAACTACACAAGGGATGCCATTCTTTTTACTCCAGGCTTCTCATTTCCGTCTGTCTAGATGCTGACACTCCCCGCTAACTCTCCCATTGTTACACCACCTGGCCTGCTCCATTTGAGCTTTCCTCTGGTTACCAGTTGTACTTCTCCCTTGCTTGCTCTTTTGCTCCCTCATACCACTTATACTCTGGTAGCCTTTCGTAGCAGCCCCCAGTCTTGCATCCTGCTCCAGCCCTCCTCTTCCTTCTTCATCTCTAGATTTACCTCACAACTTCTCCTATCAGAGAGCAGATGCTGGGGTGAGGTCAGGGTCAGAAAGAAACCCACAGCTTCCACTTTCTCCACCACTTTTTGCATTAATAAGTTCAGAGGGACTGATGCTTCTCTTTTATTTTTTGCTTGATTTGTTTTTTAAAAAAGGATATATATTACTTATATAGAAAAGGAAAAGAGTACTTACCATCAGACATTATGGAGGGGTACTAAGAGGAAGAGGGCATGAAGGTGTTCTCAGGGCATCACTAATGTTCTATTTCTTGATGTAAGCAATGGTACACGGTACTTTTCCTTTGTGATAATTCAAGGAACTCTATAATTTCAGTGTTTGCCTGTTCTTGCTGTGTTTAATAAAATCAAATTTATTACATGAATGGCTGTGAAGAAGAGCAAAAGAAGGGATTTAAAAGGACATTTTGGAACATTTTATTTTTAATTTATTTTATTTTTTCTAATTACTTGTACATGGGAGTAGAACGCATTTATACATTTTGTAGAGCATGCATAAATGGAATGTAATCTCTGGGAACATATTTTAATAATGGACATGACAATTTGGTTGATTGTGGTGCTGGTTTCATGGATATGTACATATGCCACAAGATAAAAGTATACACTTTAGATTTGTGCAGGTTAATATGTGCCAATTAAACCTCCATAAGACTGTAAAAAAAAATGGGATGTATCTACAGCTGATGTTAAAAATGAAATATAGACACATAAATTAGTAATCCATAAAATGACTAGGAATTTCTTAGCAAATAATCCATCTCAAGAGTTTGAAACAAATAAATTTTATAAAAATAAGAGTAGAGCAAATAAAATTCTAAGCAAAAGAGTAAAAGTAGAAGATATTGAAAATAAACATAACACAGAATCACCAAAGTCAATGATGGTGCTTTTAAAAAGCAAATGAGCCAGATGTAGTGAGTGGAGCAAGAATGTATTCCAAACGACTCAGGAGGATTAAGCAGGAGGATCAAGAGTTCAAAGACAGCCTCAGTAACTTAGTGAATCACCTAGTAACTCAGAGAGACCCTGGCAAATTCAATAATTCAATAAGTAAAAATTATATCAATTATATACTATGTAATTGCATATGTATGCTTATATATAATTATGTCTCACTTGAAGTGAATATATTCTGGGAAATTCATTCTAAGATGATTTTGCCATTTTCCAAATACCTGAGTGTAATAACTAGAATCTAGTTGGGAAAGACTACTACATGGTGAGACTCTTCAATATATCCATTCCATTGTTGTACATGAAGTCTACCACTGACCAAAACATGATAAAGCCACAATAGACTGATGTTATAAAGTTAAAGCAATCAGTGTAGATCTCATGATAAAATTAATACGTGGTGGGACTCAAGACAAACATCTTAATAAGTCTCTTGCTACTTAAACAGTTTTAAATCATAGAAATTGTAGTGTAGGAAAGAGGAAAAATGGCATTCTTTCCAAAGAAAGATGCAAGGATATGGGGATATTTGTATGATAGTAAAAATGCTATTGTACTCTGTGAGTACAATACTATATCCCATTTTCACATATTAAATATGAATATAAGAATTATGAAAAGTGAAATATAAAAGAAAATATAAAGCATCCAAAAGTTGACATAAGAAAGTGAGACAGGATGCATATGGTGGTGCACAACTGAACTATCCAGTACTCTGGAGGCTAAGGCAGGAGGATCACAAGTCTATGTCCAACTCAAGAAACTTAGCAAAGTGTGTCTGAAAATAAAATTTAAAAAAGAGCTGAGGATATAGCTCAGTAATTGTACACCAATTTCAATCTCCAATATCACAAAAGGGAAAAAGAACAACAAACAAGTTATTTCTTTTCAAAATTACACAAAATAATATTTTTAAATTTATAAATTGTATGATATTAAAATAAAAATTCCATTCATCAAATGTTTTCATAAAATGGTGCAAGGACAAATGACCTAATTGTCTCCTATATAATCAAACACTTAGAAGAAAAATACAGACTACATAAAGAAAAGCAGGCAAGAGACTTGAACAGTCACCTTAAATAGGCCATATATAACTGTTCCATAATCATGAAAAACTAAACATCTTTAGAAGTTAGGTAATGTAAGATAAAATCACATCATATACACAAAGTTAAATAGCATTGCTGAGCATGTGGAAGAAAGGCATTGTCATAAAGGGCAGATATAGTTTAAACTGCTGTTATCCATGTGCAGAATTTTTCTAATCAAACATACATAATACACCACCATCAAAAACAGACTGAAATTACAACACCTGGACATATGAAGACATAACCATATTCCTCCTGAGTTGAAACCCAGGGGTATGGTTAAAAGGGATGTATATTTAGGAAGAAATAAATAATAAATTGTTAAAAAAATAATGGTTCTAGAAGCTAGACACATTTTTTGTTATATTCAGTTTGACAATACTAAAAAACGCCATGTATATTTTATAAAGTTGTCACATGAATGCTGTATTTCATATGTAAGAATATTTAAAAATGTGCAGAATTTGAGAAAATAAAAATACCCAGAAGTCGAAGAACCAATTGCTCAACTTATGTATAGATGGTAAAACTATCATAAGAAACACCATTTTCTCCAAGTCAACTATAATAATACCTCAATGAAATTGAAGAAGGGAACAATGCAAAAGCATCCAAAATTCTCCAGGAAGTTTTTACATATATATAATTAGCCAAGAACTCTCTGAAATATAAAAGCAAAGTACCAGCTATCATTACCTGATACTAATATATGTTATAAAATTATAATATTGTGATAATATAAAGACCAAGAAATCATAATAGAGAAAATTAGATAGGTAAATCCATATGTATCTAAATATTGTTTTTATTGTTAGTTGCAATAAAAAGGCCTATATAAATACAATCATATCAAGAAAAGTATTTAATGTGAATGAATGATACAATCCAACCAAAAGGTAGATATTAGAACTAGAGGCTCAGACCACTGGTTGAGATTGGGTGCAGAATGTGTGTGACACTGGAATTATACCCAGCACCACCCACCAGAAAGCAGATATTAAGAGGAATGATTATAAAAATACAGCAAAATATAAACCTCCTGACTCTTGATCTACTCATGGATACACCAAATCAATATTTACTCCTGTTTTGAATCTGTCTTAAATTTATAAATTAATTAGAGACATATAAAACAAAAAAAGCTACCATCAGATGGGTAGGAAAGGTTGGGTTATACTAGGACATTAGCATTCCTTGAGCAATGATCCTTATAACTGGGATGGGATACTTAGATCCACTGTCACCCTGAGTAGAGGAAGACAGTTTGGTTCATAAATATAGCACATTTAATTCTAAATTTCCTGTAGTTTGAATTTTAATTTAACTTGTGCACACAGAGAGAGAGAGAGACTAGTTATACATGAGTATAAATTCAGAGAAAAGGAGTGGTTTTCTAGGAAAATGTAAGAGCCCTGGGTTTTATTTCATGGAACCAGGGAAGAAGAGGAATTAAAACTCAAGGGTCCCAATTTTCCCTAAGAAAATTGCCAGCATAATCTGCAAAAGCCTGTTGTTAACAGTTGAGCTTCTATCTATCCAGCACCAGAGTTAACAAGGGAAATACAGTCCATGACTGGCAGCCCAAGTGGAAGTGAAGTACTTCATGAGCCCTCTTCCTTGGCTCACCTCACTAATAACTCTAGGACTAAGCAATTCTTTCTGTAAGGAATTTGTCTGAAATTCAAAATTTTGCATTCAATGGACTACATCCTAAACCTCCTGTCTGGGAACAATGACAAATGCACATCTCAGTATATCACAAAGAAGAGGCTCCATATTGGTATGCAAGCATTACAAAACATCTTCAAGGAAGGAGTGGATGTTTTTGTGAATGTGTCATTCAACAATTTGCTTAACAAATGATGTTGAGGAAATATATTCATTTTCATGCTGTCATAGGGAAGTGAGATTTTCCTTATTAATATTTCCTGTTAGAATTTCAAAAGATAAGCCCTAGAATTTCATTTGAAATAACCTCCAAATACAAAACATACAAGATATCTACAATACAAACTCAGGGGAATAAAAATGTAAATTTTTTTATTAATTAAATGCAAATTTTTTTTTCTTGAAATTCAATTCTATCTTCATTTTTGGATACATTTTCTTAACTTTGAAGCCAGAAAACACAAAAGAAATGCAGGCAAATGCTTTGAACTGCCAATTAATACAGGGGATATCTATATCTAAATCTTCAATAATCATAAAAAATTCAAAATCTAAAGATATGTTAAAGTATTTACAGAAATATAAAATTCCATCACAGACAAAATATTGATGATGACATAAAACACATGAATATTCATAAACTCAAGGAGTTTATTATTATTTGTGGAAACTCTCATTATTGAAGATAGATAATGTTCACTGTCACAGAGACTTCCTAAAATTACAGCATATGTGACCATGATAACAGGTAAGAACACAACAGTACTCATCCAAACATCAACCATACAATCCCAGGGGCATGTTCAACTTACATGGTTCAAGTGAATGTGAATTTTGGAAGAGATAAATGATTACGTGTGGAAAAAATGGTTACTAGGAGCCAGTCAAATTTTTAGTTATAGTATATTCAGTTTAAGAAATAGTATAAAACACCATGCTTAAGGTTTATATGTGTACAATATGCATGTGATATTTCATATGTATACATGTTTAGAAAGAACATATGTAGAACTTATGAGAAAATAAATATCAGCAGAAGCACATGAAACACTCACTTACATATCCCATGTGTAAATGATAAAACTCATCATTACAAGGAAGATAATTTTCCCCTAAGTTTACCTACAATATTCCCAGTAAAATTGCTATGTGCCTATATGAATATATCACAGTAAATTCTACTTTTATGTGTATCTATAAAGCAGTAATGTATAAAACTATAAATAAATGGAAAAGAGGAGAAGGTAGGAGTTCCTCTCGGGAAAGAGAAACTACTAGGTAATGAAGTGGAGCAAACTGTATTCCATGTTATATGATTATGTCAAAATGAACCCAAATATTATGTATAACTATAGTGCAAAAAAAAAAATCAACGTGCTTTACTTTTAATGAAATAAGAAACCATAAACTTCTAAAATTCATCCTCAAAATTATATAAAATTTTAGCCAGGAAATTTTTCAATTATAAGAGGAAAAGGAGTACTTCTCATTACCTGATATTCATGTATATTGTGAAACTACACTACTACAATAATCAACAAGGAATCATAATATAAACTAAATCCATATATGAATCCATATGTATGTAAAAATCATATATTTAATTGAAATAGAAAAATCTAGATAAATCAAACCATAACAAGCTAATCTCAGCAAATAAGCTAGACCCTGTCTCAAAATAAAAAATAAAAATTACTAGGGATAGATCTCAGCGTAAAGTATCCCAAGGACCAACTTCCAGCAACACATGAAAGAAAAAGAAAGAAAGAAAGAAAGAAAGAAAGAAAGAAAGAAAGAAAGGAAGGAAGGAAGGAAGGAAGGAAGGAAGGAAGGAAGGAAGGAAGGAAGGAAGGAAGGAAGGAAGGAAGGAAGGAAGAAAGGAAGGAAGAAAGAAAAAGGAAAGAAAGGAAAGGGAGAGAAAGGAAAGGGAAAGGGAAGGAAAAAGAAAGGAAAAATGAAAATTTGCTAGCGCAGGAGGAAATGTGGTCCCTACAGACCACAGTTGCTCTCCTGTGGGAAAATGGCATGTGGAGATTTGGGAGATTTGATAACAATAATGCCCCCCATCAATCACCAACATCTGGGAAGATGCTTGGCCACAGGCACACACCTGTGAAATAGTATTTGAGGATGTTCCGCAAGGATAAGGAAGGCAGTGAGGGGTCTCTGCCTCTGACATGTTCTCCGTCTGCATGGCCATTAGAACAGAGGGTGCACTGCCCCCAAGGAGGACTCAGGTCTGCAGACTCCAGACTGCGGAGAGTCCCAGTGTGCCAGGTCTGGTTTCTGTCACAGCCAGTCCCGCCTCCCTCCCCAGGCTCGTGATGCCACTGCTCACTCACCATTTCCCCGTGTTCAGGAGCCAGTCCTTCTCCCTAGGGATCTTCAGCCCCTGCACAGCAGAGCAAGCTGGGGCTCCTAAGGAGGAGAGTGAAGCCTAGAGCCGAAAGGCCAGATATGGTGGACTCAGGAGAAATGGAGAAGGCAGCGGAAGCCCACCCCCAATTTCCTGTCAGCACACAGGATTGAACAGTTCTAACTGCTCCTGATTGGACGGGGTTTCAGACCATGCCTCTGGGATATGAGACCAGGGAGCCTACTCTGTGAGTGACAGAATAAGAACATGTCATGTGAGTGACATGAATAAGAACAGAATGATAGGTCCTTGGTTGCATTTTTTTTTTCCTTTGAGGTCTGGGAATTGGACCTCAGAGCCTCAGGCTGCTGCTATTTTGAGACGATATTTTCTTCCATAAGTGGGATCTAGTCCAACCAACAGAACATTTGTATTTAACCGGGTGCACGTTTCCATTTCAGTTTATGGATTATATACACCAGTATACTATTCATGAATGAAAATAATATAATGGCAATTAATGTAAAATGTTATTTAACTATTCTGCTCTCTGTTCTTGTTAGGAGACAGACTAAACTTTAAATGGAACAACACCTAAGGCAACAATATCCAATGAAAACAACACCTAAGGTGCAAGGGTAATTTAAATATTTCTAATATACTGATAGCATAAAAAGAAAAATTGGAATTGATATTAATAAAATAACACAGACTTTCAAGAATATTATCTTCATGTGATTTATAAAATACTACCAATGAAGAACATGTGCTTTTGGAACTATACCCTCAAGTTTGACTCTCTCCAACATACTTCATTTTATCGTAGCCACATGATAGGTTTGAGGAATATGGGTCCCCTGATGTCAGGGACTTAAAGGGCCTGATCTATCACTTTACATGCTAGTGTTGAGGGATAGAGTTCCCTAATAATATTTCTCCTCAGGCTCAAAATTAGAAGAAACAATACCCTGAGTAGGAGCAGGAAGTTCCAACCAGGAAGTGTCCAAAAGTAGATCATTCTTTCTCACTTCCTGCTGGCCACAGGTTTTTCACATTGCAGATATCATACAGCAGAAAAATGAAGATGCCTAGGGGTTAGGGACACATAGCCTGCAATCTTCCACAGCCCTGATTCTGTTGTTTAAATACATGGCATGCAAACTTATTTGACAATTTGAGGTTAGACCTGTTAGCCAAAATGTAATATATGTTTCCTCCTGTGGATGTATTCCCACAATTAATAAGTAGGTGCACTGGGACTCGATAAGCTGTATGTGATTTCAGAGTCAAATAACTCCACCAGATCACAAAATTCTTGCAGTATTTCTTATTCTCATCAGACTTGAAAGGTGACAAAAATTTTAAAAAGCAGGATATGTGATATATGTATATAAAATCCACTCCTGTGTATTACATAGTACAACACAAAGAGAACGTTCTCATATAACTGTATCACCTTGGGGCTCCCATTCCAGAATCCAGGGAGTCCTGATTAAGTTTACTTCAAGGGCAAACACCAGCTAAAATTTATCTCAACACCTCTTTACATATCAAAATATAGGTTGATGTTAAATATGTGGGAAGTTAACTAAGGGTTTATTAATTATAAAACAGGCTGGTTTAGAGGAATGTAAAGGCCCACCAAGCCCTATGTTTTCAAAACAAAGAGGGGCATGCACTATAGAGTCATGCAGCAGAATTTTTTTTATTGAGGGCACAGAGCAAAAGGAGGTCAAGGAGGCATATACAATTATTGGAAGTACCATAAATTATCAAAGAAATGGTATCTGGATTTCAGACAAGCAAGAGTTGGCATATTGTTTCTGGGCATGTGGATGACATGAGTGACCCTGATGAAAAGATTATAAGATTTTGAAAAATAAAAGTGGTGATATGTCAGAAAATGGTTAAGCACTATCTACACAGTAACTTCAAGGTGTTTTGACAGTTGTGGGAGCAACTTATATCAATTCTTCCATGAATCCTTGATCCAAATGAGTCCTCTAAAAACATCCAATTGTAGAGATGAGAAAACACAGGCTTCTAGATAGCAAATGGCTTCTCAGCAACATATGTCACACTGACAATGGCCCAGGACAGAACTGTATAAAATTCCTTCTAAGATTCTCAAAGTCTATTTTACTCTTGATAGAGGGGGTATTTGTCTGGAGAAATACTATTTCTTTTTCATTTTAAAGAAACAGCCTAGCAAAAATACCCCAGGAGGTCCATTTGAATTGAGAGACTCTTGTTTGCCCTTGTTTCATGTTAAGGAAAGTCTTCAGTAACAGGTCAATCCAGGTTCTACATTAGGGCAAATGCTTTGAGACTACTTGGTGCAAGAAAGCACAATATGGGGGCCCAAAATCTGAGTAGGACTGAGGGAAGAAAATAATCTATATGACTCATAAATCAACTAACAAGTAATTCAGTTTATCAGTTGGGAAGTTGAAAAAAAAAATGGAACCACGTGAACTTATTTACCTCATGGACAAGAGATCAACCAAGAAAAATAACTTTTTAAATGTCAAAACCAAGAGAATTCTGGCTGAGAGAAGCTGCTATGATCAGAGATTTCTTGTGCCAAATAGACTTCAGCAGCCCATCTGTGATGCTATCTGCCTGTATCTATTAAAATGTTGCATGCTCACATCCCTTCATTCAGTGTTCCTTTTCCTGGGAGTCTGTTTTCAGCAGCCCACTAGTATATATTACCAGCTCAATTGTATCCTCACTCCAAATCTCACATGTTGATGTTTCAAATACTTGGTGCTTCAGACTGTGACTTCATTTAAATATATGGTTCTTTTTTAATTTTAATTTTTATTTTATGTGGTGCTGGAGATTGAACCCAGGGCCTTGTGCATGTGAAGCAAATACTCTACTAGCTGAGCTATGTCCCCAGTTCTATATATGGTTCTTAAACTCTTGGTTAATGCTAATCCAGGCAATTGATATAAGGCCTAATCCAATTAAAATTTTCTCCTTATAAAAAGCAGCAATAAGGATACAGAAAAATAGAAAAAAATTGTCATGCAAAGAGTCAAAAGATGGCAATATGAATGTCAAAGTGTGGGACTCAAAGGAAACCATTCCTGGAGACATCTGGATATAGAGACTCTGGAATTGGCATAAATATATTTCTGTTTCTGCCCTATCTGTGGCTTTTTCATGACAGCCCAATAATATTGATGGAACCTACTAGTACATATATACAATGTCCCTGCTGCATGGGTGAATGAAGGTACAAATGAATCACATCACATTCCAACAGCATTGAAAGGCTAAACTGCTGCAAGAAATAAAATTTTTTTCCGGAATATTATAACAGCATTGAGAATACACTCATTACCTGATGGGGCTATAGAGATTTGTGGCTACCCTTGCCTTTGTTAGAAGAATAACTGTTTGGATTATTATCTGACTTCAGGACTTTGCCCAGGTAGTTTGGTGGTAGTGGGAAGTAAAGAAAAATAAAAATCTGAAGAGCATGTGATGGAGACTTACTTTCTAACTTGTAAAATGAACACTTGAGTTGGGGCAGAGCTGCTGAAAATTACAGGTGTGAGACATGGTTTACTCACCCTGAGTTGAACAGTCCCAAATAAACAAATTCAGATTAAGAATATGAATATTCTTTATTTATACATCTCCACAGTCTCATGTAGTAATATGACTTGAAAAACTAGTCACCAACCAAAATCTAAATTTGATGTTCATTTACACATTTCATAGATACCAAATCAAAACTGGAGATAATATTTTGTAATATTCATTTTATTTGTATATGAAAAACCATTTGGTTAAAAATACAAATAGTATAAACTAATTACTCAAGCAATCAAAATATGTTATAAAACTTGCCTCTGTGAAGGTCTGCCTTAGTAAGTTTTAAAAACCTGTGACATCTAAAAGCTCAATGTGTAAAGAAAGCAACAATCCATTAGAAAAGAGATGCAGAGGAGGCAGATTCCTAGAGATCCTACCACTCTATTTGATATTCATATTTCTAAAATTATTGTTCAGACAAGTTGGTTTGGTACTTTAAACTCTTTTAAAATTACTGTTGAAAACAAAATAAGTGACTGAAGTGTTTCTAATATTGGCACATAAATTTCATGGATTTTAATCCAAAGGTCTATTGGAGAAAAGAAGAGGTGCATGAGTCTTTTTGTTAGGTATGTGTTTCAAAGATGTTGAAACAAAATCAGAATAAAATTTTTCAAAAATTATAGCAACAAAATGTGAGTGACTCTTCTCTTTTTTTCATAGACATTATTACAGTGGTGAAGTTAAGCAAATACAAGAAAAGTAGCACATCATACCTAGAAGTGGCCATGTAGTTAACTGTGGGCTGGCCCAAGACAAACAATGCTACAAAATTGATGTTGCCTTCTCCCATTTCATCCACAGGGCTTGCTGTTCACATATCCATTAGTTTTATTCTCTGTTTCATATTTAAGTTATTATTTCTAGAAAGATAAAAACCAAACAAAATTATTTATATTGTATTTATTAAATTTTATAGAAACTTCTGCATTTTTTATCATAGGACATTTGCAAATAACCATGGTCAGAGAACGTCTCTTGTGTTCATCTTCAGTGACTAGACCAGTATGTTGTAGCATGGTTGGATACCAAGGTCCAAGAAGGCCTTTGAAATATTTGGGGAACTATTTCAACCTCATGCTTCTGTTTATAGAAGTTTTGTTTTTAATTTTTTAGCATAACTATTTTAGTCTTCTGTATGTAATGCATTTGGATCAGACACCTAACTTAAATGTATTGTGGTTATAAAAATTCATCAGTTATTTCCAACTTGCTTACTTTCTAAAGTCTTAAGTGGTTGGAATTACCCAGTTATATTAAATTGTTTACAAATATATATTAAAATAGATGTTCTAAATATCTTCAGCTTAGAGAAATTTATCATATCATTTACCATGATAAATGAAATTTATTATATCATTTTCAGCTTCATGGTTGTAAGATATTCTAGTATTTACAAGTGTAGTTCATTTTAAATTTTACTTTTTATGATTTTATTAACTTTCCCCTCCTACATTCTGGCAAAATTCTGAAAAAAACATGGCTTAAAACAGAGTTTAAACTAAGCTAGCAAAGACAAAAACAGGAAGAATACAGTTGACAAAATCATCTTTCATCTCTTTGAACATCAATGGTAGCTGCCTTTTGAAAAATCATAACTAAAACTGCATTTTGAAAATTTCTAATGAATTTTCATCATGCCATTAATACAGGTAATTGATTTTATGGACAGCTTTAATTCTCATGATGGGTCTGAGACTTAAATACTTAGAAGACAGTGAGATGGACAAAAATACTTCTTGATGAAATCTAGGTAACAGAAGAAAAACTAAAATTCCTTTTCTGGGAAACTATTTTTTTTTATATTTACTTTTTATTCAGGTCTCTGAGTTAGATATCATGTGCAAACTTGAATATTTATTGACCTAGAAACAGTCATTTCAATAGTCCTTTCTCTACATCAAAAAGTGTAAAGGGTACCCATTCCTGATGTCAGGAAAATTGATTTTAGCAAGTGTAACAGTATTTTCTATACTCAATAAAAATGATAGCTGGTATTTTTACCTACCAGATGCCTTTATGTAAAGCTCTACAGTGTTATTTAGTTTAATTCTCAAATATTATTTGCATAAATAAATGGAGCCGTAGAAAGATTAACTTGCCAAAATTAAACAGCTTAGAGCAGAAGTGCTAGAATCTGAGAAGGGAGAGAGCACAGTTCTGAGCTTACTTATGTTCTGAAATCCTACACACCTGCAAAAAGGCCTGAAAATTGTGATCCCTATGTAACAAATAGATGGAAGTCAATTTTCAGTCTTAGATCTTCTGTTTTCGGCTACCCCATGATACAAGAATTTCTGACATGATTATTTTTATTATGAGTTTGGGAGAGAAAGATCATGAAGAGTTATGGATGTAAAGGTAGAATGTCTATCTCACAAGTACTAAAAACAAGTATTCCAATAAAGCTTTATACTAAAGTGAACAGTACGGGGGTCATACTGTACTTCAAATTTTAACTCTCAATCTGAAATAGTATTATTCTATGAACATTAAGACACATGAATCTGTCTTCTGGCTGCAACAGTATTGCTATTATTATCTGGAATTTCACTACACTAAAATAAATAAAATTCTAATATTTTAGTTTTATGTAATGTGATTACATTATAACTTTATGTAAAAGTGGTTCTCATTGTGATATATTCCTTCATGCACGTGTTATTATTTACTGGAATTCATTCCCTAGTACTTCCCTTGTCCTTTTTACCTTCCTTGCCCTGTTCCCCTTCCTCTACTTTTCTGGTCTTACTTTAATTTATTTACATTTTTTGTTGGTGCATTATAATTCTACATAAATATAGAATTCACAATGGTATCTTTACAATTTATACAGTATATTTTTCAATAGTATTGCCCAGTTCTTTCCTTTTCTTCCCTACCTCCATCTTTTTTTTTTTTTTTTTTTTTTTTTGCAGTGCTGGGGATTGAACCCAGGGCCTTGTGCATGCAAGGCAAGCACTCTACTAACTGAGTTATATCCCCAGCCCCCTACCTCCATCTTGATCCCCTACCTCTCCTCTACTGACTTCCCTATTTAACTGAGATGCTCTCTTTTCAGTCCTTTTTTCTAACTTATGTATCTGAGGATAAACTAACTGACTAAAATAAAATCAATAATCTCCCCAAATAAATTATTATTTTCTACATGTAGTTTTTTGCTTTCAGATTTTAAGAAGATGGGTAGGTTAGGACCAGTATCATGGAAGGAAGTACCATTAAATATTGTAAAATAGTACTTTCCTTCCCCTTTTTATATAGAGAGGTGTTATGGTTATATTTTGTGATAGAAATTGAAAATTTGCCCCAAATATCCATTTCGAATTATAGTGAAAACTAATAATCAGTATCTTTGTCAAAATCTCTCTTATGAACACATAATTTGTTGCTGTTATTTTGCTTATTGAATAAAATATAAGATTAGTGATGGCTTCAGTGAAAGTGAGGTTGTTGTCAGAAGCTCAGTCCTTGTCCCTGATGCCAATCCAATAGTGAGCATATTTTTTTGGAAAAGAAAATGATGGTTTATTGCCTTGCTAGCAAAGGAGAAATGCAGGGGACACCCATTCCAATGACTGTGATTTTGCCCATAATCAGGAACTGGGGATTTTTATAGAAGTGATTGAGTGAAAATGAATTCAGGAAGGAGAGTTCAGGAAGGAGAAGATCAAGAAAAAGAAGATCAGGGAGGAGAAGTTTAGGGTTAAGATCAGGGAGAAGTTTAGAGAAAAGAAGATTAGGAAGAAGGTCAGGGAAATGATAGGAAAAAGAAAAAATATATATAATTTTTAAAGTGACAAGGTATATACTCAAAGCATCAAGTGATCCTCTACTACATTGTCCCACTGTGAATTTCTAACTTCTATTTCTATGGAAAGTGGGCAAAAATATCTCCAAACTATTTTCTCCTGAAAGCAGGGAAAATTAGGGGAAGTATTCCAAAGTCCTTGTTCTCTATCAGGTGGGGCATGGACAGTTAAGAGCATTCAGCACTAGAGCAGTCCAGAGGTTCACAGTGGCTGATGGCATGTATCTGAACAAGGCATACATAGGGCAGGGTTCATGCTAAGTTCACAATAAACAGGGCAGTAAATCATTACTTTTTGTAAATAATAAGCAAAAAAGAGTTAGTATTTCACTCAGTATCTGAAAACCATGTGGACCACAACTAATAAACTTATCAGTGTAAAACAGATCATATTCATCAATGTAGGAGGTTAGGAAGATTTTTAGGTCTATGAAGTCAGACTGAAATTAACTCAGGAGAAATTTGCAACTCTTGTCATTATTATTAGACACTCTTGCATAAGAGCATTTCCATGATAACCTCCAGCTTTACTTACTTTTGGTAGGGCTCACACAAGTGTACCTCTTAAGTTATATTAAAAACCATTGCTTTTCCTTTTAAATGTTCACATAGGACTGTGTTCAGGCTTTACTCTCCTGCCAGGTGTTTGAGAACAAGTGTGTCAAAACTGACCTTTGTCCTATCTACTCTAAAATGTCAGCTGAGATTCCTCAGAGATCACCCTTGGGGACAAGGTGCCAAGCATCCTGGCTTCTTTAGATTTCCTCTACAAGATGTGCCAACTGTCAGGATGGGTCCAGGTCTGGCTGACCATACGTGGCTTCTCTTGGATGCATCAGGTTTATTTCCTTTGCCATTGACCCATCTCTTAGTAGAATATGTACTGGTTAGCTTCCTGTTCTCTAGTGTTATCTCAATCTCTCTTGTCAGCCGATCAGGTGACTCACCAGAGGTGCAGGTCCCAGAGAGGTGTCCTGTCATTCTTTGAATCCTGGATGACTTTAAAAAGCCAATATACTGGCTGCTTTTTCCTTGGCTCTTTCATTTTTTTGCATTGTTCACCATATTTTTGAGCTTAAACACCAAGCAAGACACTTTCACCTGTTTAAAGAGAGAGTAACAGGTTATAACTTCAGTATATATAATTATACAGATACCCCTTTAATTTAATTGGAGTTAATATTAGTACTGGAAGTAGGCATTTTATACTCTATAGATTACATGGAAAATACAAAATGAAATTAACAGAGAAAAAAAATCTTCAGTTTTTGTGATGGTATTAACCAAGAAAAATGACTTTTATACTCTTGAACCTTTAGATATATATTATATTCCCTGTCAGAGATAAAAATAATCTTTAAAAAAATCAATTTTTTTGAACACAACTTTAAATAAGCTGACATCTAGACTATTTTGGAGACATTCTAATATGGAGTAAGTGAGAGGTAGAGTCTTATCTCTAGTAAGGTGGGACTCTTCACAACTAACACAACATTACATCTGAAAACATAAATCAAAAATAGACTGAGACAGCTTTTAACTTTATTTTTGTATAAAAAGTGGCAGAATCCTTCCATGTTTTACAATATCATCTTTAAACACATCGGGCTCTCTTTAATACCTTCCAAAAATGCATTTAAATTCCAATTCCAGTGTGAAGAATCATACAAAATTGGACTTATAACTTATTGACAACAGGTTACTTTAGCTATAAAACATCAAATGCATGAATACCAATCAAATTTGTTATTTACATACAAATGCAAGCTTTTGCTACACCTAATTGTACTTTGGAGAATACCAATAAGGCAAAGTGATCTCTGATGAGAAGACTTTTTACATTTGACTAAGCTTAACTATTAAGGTAGCATTTAGAATATAGTGTATGGTAACAATAATCACAGGTCTGCATGGGTTAACAAAAATCAAAAGATAGCGTTAAATCTCTTATACCTTTACAAAATAATGTTAATGTTGATCAGAAATTGACAAAGTCAAAGCAAGTAGATATAAGACAGGTCTTCAAATGACAGTGTGGCCTTTCTATGTCAGATACAATCTATCAACAAGAGCACTTATTGGTACCTTGCCAGTATATCTTACTATATCTTACTAGCTTATATAAACTTTCATTTTATAAATTTTTACAGAAAACTTAGAGCTTAGCGAGATAGGGTTCTCAGATGCATATATATACCATGTCACATATATTTAACATGTCTACTATATTGTTATAAACTAAGTAACAGTTGTTTGTTTAACCAGTTATTGATTCTGCAACTCTCTCCAGGCATTTAGTTGGATGAGAAACTGTTATAGCAAGAATTGCTTTTCCCCAGTAATATTACCCGGCAAAATGGGGTCCCCTGTTAGATCTTAAAAGGGGAGAATATTCCTGCACCCAGTTCAGAAACTGAGAGTTGTGGAGTGTACTGCCACATCCTTTGTGGACAGCAACTTCTACCCTCCATGGGAATTGGTCCTGGAAGGCAGGGCAGAGGCCAGGTTCTCTTTGACAGGGCAGAGGCCAGTTTCTCTTACAGCCTAGGTTGTAAAGCACCCAGCTTATGTGTAGTGTGCTTGACTTCAATGAGATGATCTGCAACTTCCTGGGGCCAAACTGAGATTTGGCATCTTCAACTTAGAGCTTGAGGCTTCAGACCCCTTTCATTCAACTGCACAAATTCCTGTACATAAATAATCTCTTTCATATACTTTAACCCTGACAGACCGACTTCAATGTCAAGATTGTATAATAATCCAGAGAAAACATTTAAATTTAGATTGATTAACAGTAAACACTCTTTCTCTTGGACAGGCTTAATCCCTATAGGATCAAATTCCATATTTATTTACAGTAAACTATCTTTCTCTAGACACACTTGTACCTGTATGTACAGACAAGAGAGGATTACCTAAACTAGGGCTAACATATGGGAACCTTTTAAACAGACAAACCTGCATGTACAAATTTCTTTCATTTACTTTAACTTGAACAGATCAACTCCAACTGAAAGATTGTACAATAATCTAGGAAGCTATTTAAAAGTCAAATTATTATAGTAAAAAACATTGTTGTAGACTTAAAGGTGGCCCTATTTTAAACTCACTTTACCTCCAACAGACCAATTCCAACTGCAATATTGTACAAAAAAGATATAGAGAGAAACAACCAGAGAGGAACCCGAAAACCATGACCAAGAGATGGAAACCTTTAAATTGACCAGGCAAGATCTTTCCCAAGAGACTAACATACAACCAGTGAAGTACAAACCATATCTCAAAAGGGGCATTAGTATATACAAATAAACACAAAACTAGAAGGAATTCCAAAAACCAAGACCAACAAACAGATGAGAAACTAGAACAGATAAGAAAGGAGTATTTATCTCTAGGTTCTTAAGTCTCACTGAATCATGACTCCCACACAACTGGAGCCACAGATGTCCCAAGAAGAAGCAATCAGATGTTCCCACAAAGAAGAATTAGGTGTATGAAATTAAGGGTCTTGGTGTGCACACCAAATGGCCAAGGTCAAGAAAAAATGGCAAAGGGTGTCACAATTTCTTGTATTCAGTTTCCATTTTCTCAAAGGAAAACAACTGATAGAGCAACTTGTGCAGTTCAGGGAAAGAAGGCGGAAAGTCCCTAAAGCTAAAAGAGCTTCAATAGCTCTTGGAACAGTCCTTAAGTCCCACCCTCTACCACAGAACAGCTCCTCTGGTTCGGTCTGAGAAAATCTTACACCATCACCAAATTTTTTCAGCAGTCTGCTCTCAACACACTCACCAGTCATCTTATATTCTCATCATGGATGCGGGAGTCACTTGAAGGCCAAGCCTGATGAAGAAAGCTGGAGCAAGAACTGCTCTCAAGTCCCATCTAGGGTGCCAAATTTATTGCCAAAAACTCAGTTCTTATTCCAAATGCCAATCTAATATTGAGGACACAGTTTTGAGCAAAAAGAAGCTAGAAAGGGAGAAATGAGGGACTCCTGTCCTAAAGTCTGTGATTCTCCATATCAGCAGAAAAAGGAGACTTTTACAGGGGTGATTCAGAGAAAATGAGTTTAGGGAGGGGAGTTCAGGAAGGAAAAGATCAAGGAAGGGGAAATACAGAGGAGAAGTTTAGGAAAAAGAAGATCAGGGAGCAGCTGGTCACTTATTTATCCCAATTTAGTTTATTTCTGTGAGCTCATCCTAGTGACTGAAAGCAGTTTCCTAAAGAGTCTAAAGAACTGATATAATGAAGAACTGAAGGCTGCCACTTGCCTCTTATGGATGAGAACAAATGGTCTTAGTACTGAATACTAACTGCTGGCCTCAGATTATTTCAACAAATTAAATAATCAAGTACATCACCCAGTCTTTTGTCCAAGTGTGAGACATAAAAAGACACATGTTTGGTATTTCAGGGGCTGTTTCTGTTTGGTTGTTGCTTATTTTACAAAATTATTATTTCCATTAAGATGATTTGTGAATATGATTAAATGTTTCTTATGAGAACAGACATGTAGAAAACATTCTGAAAAATTCAGAAATTTTGCAAGATAGCAGCATTTAATAATTATTATTTCATCAACTATTTCTGTTTTGGGGTTTTGGGTTTTCACAAATAATAAATAATAAATAATAATAAATAATATACATGACTCATATTTTGAAATATTTAATAAACAAAATTTTTAAAAACTTTTGGGAACTGATTACCTAAAATAATGTTCACATCAATGGATATATAGTTTGCGACTTCATGAAAACATTCAAGCGGCCTAAAAAGTCATCTCACAAGCTGTTCATCTGTGAAAAGAGGGTTTAAATTACCCCGTGTTTAAAAAGAAGAAAGGAAAAAATGAATAATGGGACTCAGAATGAGAAGTCCAAGTGCGACCTTGCTCTCTGGGAAAGAAAGTGAGGGGTCGTGAGTGTCATCTTCTGCAGTGAAGCATTATGAATTTGTCATCTCCAGTGGAAATGGGCCTTGCAGGTGTCGGGAGGCGGGTGGAGTCACTGAGATTAGGTGGCAGGAAGGAGAGAAGGGGGCCTCCAGAGTGGAACGCAGGGAGAATAGAGGGGCAACTGGGGCATTCTGGCCAGAGTCTGGTCTGAGACTGGGGCTGTCCTGGAGGCTGGGCTAGGGAGGAGTCAGAAATTGAAGGAGAAATTTTCACAGCCTAGAGGGAGATTCAGCGTGGCTTTGGGCAAATGCTAGGAAATGTCTTTCTCCAATAAGGTGGCATCACAGGCCCTACTGGGTCTTCAGAACTTGCATTTGGTTTTCTCCTATTCAGTCTGTTGGGATATCAGTGCTGGGCACCAGGGTGGGGTGGAGAACAGACTGGGCTAAAGAGCACGTTTCAGTGCCAACCTGGACCAGGTAGGACCACATCCGGGTATGTGTGTATGTGGGGAGGGGAGTGGAGAAAAGGACCCGGGCAGAGCAGGAGGACAATACCACACGTGGCCACAGTGCAGGGTTGGGGGACAGGACCATCTAAAGGTGTTTAGGCCTGGGGTTGTTATCAATTGGAAGATCAGAGAAATCAAAGAACTTGATCTGGCCACAGAGGACAGAGGTTTGTGGGCAGATGCTCCAGGTAGAGGGGACAGCAGAAGTCCAAGCTCAGACAGACGCTGCTTAGTGAACACAGGTGGGCCAGTGCTAACCATTGCTCCCAGGCCACTGCCCCTGCTTAGAGACCAGGGCGATGCTATCTATATCCAAGGGACTCCAGAGCTTGAGGGCATAGCCAATTGGACCAGAGGCGAAACCCTGATCTTTACGGAGCCAATCAGAGCCCCACATCTGGGAAGTTAGAATTCATAAATTAGATATTTCTAAATTAAGAAGCATTTCTAGTAAGGAGCATGACTTGTGATCTGCTGGCCCTGGGAGCAAAGCGGAACAAGCTTGGGCAGAGCCAAGCGGCTCCATGCTCTTGATTGCCCAAACAATGGGAATATAAGCAATGTAAGTGTGTGCAGGCTACAGGAACAGCCCTGTGAGAGGCAGGTGGGACTGCAAAACAGATGCCTGCTCCAGGCTGAGTCCCTGCTCCAGAGGGTCTATAAAGATGGGATGAGCCTCATGTGGCATGGGGTGCTTCAAGTATGGCAGGTCAACTGAGGCTCTGAATTTTATTTTATTTTATGATATGTCATTTTATGTTCTGGTATTTTATTTGGTGATACCATGGATTGCACCCAGGGGAGCTTAACCATAGAGCTACATTCCCTAGACCTTTGTTTATGTTTTATTTTGAGACATTATCTCTCTAAGTTGCTTAAGGGCTTGCAAAGTTGCTGAGGCTAGCTTAAAACTCGCCACCCTCCTACCTCAGCCTCCTAAACCTCTGAGAAGTCAGACACATGGTATTGTGCCTAGAGATACCCTGGATTTTACTATCATTTACTTTTAACCATTTCCCATCTGATCAGCACATGAACAGCAGTCAGTACAAGAAATGGCACAGTGAAGCAGAAGCAAAGTATGGCTCCACAGCACAGGCCCAGCCAGCCAGGTTTTGTTTCCAGATCTGAAACTTGAGACCCTGATGCCTGTTTGTGATTCTTGACAGTGGGAAGTTTCTCTGGAACCCAATAATCACTTGCTACTGCCAAGGGACTGTGAGGGTTATATTAGATCACCTTCTGTAGTGTGCTTACCTGAAGAGAGGTCCTCATTCCCATCATTACAACTGTAAAGCAGGGAAACAGGAGCCCCTGGCCTGGTGTTATCACAGAGCCATGCTAGTCCCATCTTACAGCTCTAAAGCAGAAACACTGTTGCCCCTGGTCTAGTGTGGTCACAAGACCATGCTTGTCCCATTTTAGACCTCTGAAGAAGGGGGAGAGGAGCCCCTGGTCCAGTGTGGTCATGGAACAATGCTAGTCCCATCTTATATCTCTAAAGCAGGGACACAGGGATCCCTGGCATGATGTGGTTACTGGACTAGGCTTGTCCCAACTTACATCTCTAAGTAGGGGCACAGGCCCTCTGTGGCCAATGGGCTGCATTCATCCCTACCTTGTACTCCTGGCTCCATGGCTCATGCACTGGTCCAAGTGGAGGTACTGGTGGATGCGTTGAAGCAGTGCTCTGGAGGACCAGGTGGCCTGTAATTCTTCCCCTAAAGAGGTGTTGTATGTGAGCTGTGCAGGTTGAGTCTTGTGTGACAGGGTAGAGCATCTTTGTTCTTCAAGGTTCTGCTGATGTGAGCAGCTCAGCTCAGCTCTGTATGACCAGGGATCCTGACTGGCTAAGAAAATATTTCTCAGGAAGTCTGTGGATAAAAAGTAAGGACATGTGGGAAAGTGGTCCCATCCTAAAGTTGGTCATCAAGGGAAGGATAGATATTTAACATTATTGTGAGACCTAGCAGCACCTTCCCACCTTGCACATCACTGCTATCTCTTTGCCCTCCATGAAAACAGGGTGGCTCCCTGGTAATCTAGCTCTTACTGCTCTGGAATAGCCTGAGGGGGTGTGACTCATGTGGTGTGTGGTCAGATCTTGAGCAGGGAGGACCCCCATTCTAATGCCAGCTTTGCTGAATCAGCTCCATCAGCCAGGACAAACTATGTAGTATGTATCCTGCTGTGTATATGACCCAAGTTCCTCCTGCCTGCCCGAGAAATACCCTGGGGACAGGAAAGCACCCTCAAAAACAATCCCAGAAACAAACTCCATATGTGATACCAAATCTTCATATTTCTTCTGGGAACTGTTTCCCCTTTGTGAGCATCTTTCCTGGATCCCTTTAGGAAAGAGTGGTCAGGAAGTTATTTCATGCCACCTGAAGTCAATATTCAAACAGTGTCTCTCCCAGTCTTCTATTGATCCTATAGCCTTTATCCTGGGTATGTTTGTGTGGATTATTAGGGAACTGGAAGTTTGCAAAGGAAATAAATATCCAGGTGTTGCAAGAACATTCAAAAAGAGAGCTGGGTGTGGAGGCACATGTTGTTTTCTCAGCTCTCATGTGGTAGGAGGCCTGGAGCCCAGATACTCAGGCCAACCTGCATTACAACTGGAGAACACACTTCAAAAGCTGAAAAGACAAAATTTTCATAAAGAAAAATACTCCATCTGCCAAAAACTTTCAGCTGAAACAAGCCACAAGTGTTGTAATGGTTCCCTATGCATCCCTTAACAAATGAAAAATAGCAGGTTGTGTCTACTGAGAGCCATGCAGGATTTTTCCCATGGGACTGAGAGATGCAGGGTCTCCTCCTCTACTGAATCATCTTTCAGGAACACTAACCTCAGCTCCCAAAATCTCCATGATGCACTGATGAAGCAATGGGTGAGAGAAGAAAGCATTTGATCCAATTCACAGAAGAAATCATAACCTTTGACAAAGACTTGCATTGCATCATCTGGGAAGTGATGTGGATTTATGCAAGTTTGCCCCAGAACCCGGAGCCATATGGATCAGTGACAGGTGAGCCAGGGCCAAGGCAGGACCTGGTGGAAGAGGTCAGGGGAACTTCCTGTTCAAAGGGTCAGAGGCATGGAAAAAGAGGTCAGGCATCACAACACAAAATCAAACGTGGTTGTGGGAGTATCCTGCTATTACCCACCTGTGAGACCTGGAATCAGTTCTGGTTAGGTCTAAGCATTGTTGTGGCTTGTTAGTTGGATTTATACTATGTCTCTGCTTTCAGGGCGGAAGCTCAAAGAAGAGCTGCTGTCACACCCTTTTGTGACTATGGAGGACTGGTGCGAGAGCAGGCATCTCCTCACCAATGACAGGGGTGGAATGTGAGTCAAGTTGCAGGAAGGCTCTTGACAGGCCTGGCAATGGAAAAGTGTTTCCTTGAGGGAGTTCTAGGCAATGAAACCTGAGTGCCTGTGCCAATGCAGCCCAGGTCAACAGAAAGTTCTTCCCTTCTGCAAAGTTTCAGTATTAGGCAGGAAAGAAGCGCTGTTAACTTTTCTACAAAAAGCAGAAACTCTTTGACAGAGCCATTACTGCAACAGGCTCTTAGATGAGCACTTGTCAGATGCTGAACACTTGCTCCCTCATAGCTCCCAGCTCAGCTGGGAACCCTCACTGATGACTTAATTTATGACTCTTTTTTTAAATAATATATTTTCTCAGTTGTCAATGGACCTTTATTTAATTTAATTTATTTATTTATGTGCAGTGCCAAGGGCTGAACCAGGGCTTCACACATGCCAGACCAGTGCTGCACCACTAGCCCCAACACCAGCCCCTACGTTTTGACTCTCATGTAGAGGGTTTTTTAACCACTTTGTACTTTGTATGAAAGCTGCTAACTTGAAACACACTGGATTCTTCACTGACAAGGAAGGCAAGCCTCTTTCCCTCTTCAGAAAGACCTCACAGTACTGAAACTCTCACATGTAGCTAATGCCCCCCATCTAGAAACTGAACCTCCAAACAGCTAAGAGAATTTCCTCATAATCAACATGTCAAGAGCCCAAGGGAACATATTGTTTAGAAGACAGAGAAACTGACAACTCCTTGACTGTTCCAGTAACAATCTTCCTGGTCATTCAAAACATCCCCTTGCTTAGCGCTTGGTGCCTAAGCCAGCATCCCTGGCCTAGTGACAGACTCCCCAAGATCGCCTGATTGATGCCTATCCATACACCATGCTGTCCCCACATCAACTGACCTTGGCATCACTTGCTCAGATCTGCAGCATCACCAACTACAACACGGTGGAAGACATGTATGGAGAACGAAGGAACTTCCCACCAGAGAGAGCACAAAAGGCAAGTTAAAACTCACTTTGAAAAGCTGAGTTACTCTTCACAAAATGTGAGAGGAAATGGGCCCATTATCCTTCTCCTAGGAAGACAAAAATCAGAGTTCCACAGCAGCACTTCACTCCAAGCCCAACTGGTCACACTCTTTCTAGGACCTGGTGTAACATCAAAACACAGTGCCCTCTGTCCAAAAGTTACAGGACCTCAGGACCACAGCAACAAGCATTGGCATGAGCGCAGCCCTTCTGGGCCTGTGTGGCAGCCCAGGGCACAGCCCAGGTCCAGAAGACCTGAACCTTGTTGGTCCCCCATAACCTAAGGAATTTCTTTTAAAAAAAATGATAAATAATTCGCATGGTGTAAATGCCACCATTTCAAAATGTAAATTCCTATTGGTTTTAGTACATTCACACTGCTGCACTAATGTCATTGCGAAGTCCAGACTGTCTGACTACACCAAAGAGAATCTTGTAATCAAAACCCAAAGCAGGGTGAGAGCTAAAAGTTTAATTTCATTTTGTTACATGTGGCTTTCCATTTTTTCCCAGCACTATTGTTGAATAGGCTATCTTTTCTCTAGTTAATGTTTTTGGTGCCTTTGTCTTGTACAAGATAACTGTATTTATGTGGGTGTGTCTATGTGTATTCTATCTGTACCATTGGTCTAAGTGTCTGTTCTGGTGCAAATACCAGTCTGTTTTTATTACTATAGCTCTGTAGAAGAGTTGAGGTCCGGTATTGTGATGTCTCCTGCTTCACTTTTCCAAGATTGTCACATAGAAAGAATAGCTATCTTCTAATTGGTTGACTATCATTCATTCAGACATTTTGAACATTCCACTGAACTCACAAAATGTACATTGACAGCAGCCTACACAGGTGGCTGACTACTCATAGATTTGTTCACCTCTTCAAAGGAATTGGAATAGAAATCCATTTCTTTATCTTAGAAGTAACTTCAACCATAGAAAAACTTCCTCTAGAAAATTGGACTCTTGTCAAAAGATCTTCAACAGTACCCATTTGAACCAAATTTCTCAGAGAAATCATTATAAACTATAGTTTAACAGTAGTCTGTGCCTACTGACAAATTATCAGATGTATGTTTATTTTTTATTAGTTACATTGAAAATACAAAGTGATACAACATTCTTAAAATGTTACATAAGATTTTCCTAGAATAATGACATATAATTATTTATCTCTCAACGTACTCTTTTTTTCTTCTTGATGCTGGAGAATAAATTTAGGGGTGCTTTACCCTGAGTTATGTTTCCAGTCCTTTTTTATTTTTTATTTTGAGACAAGGTCCTTAAAAGATGCTGAGGGTGGTCTTGAACTTAAGATACTTCTACTTCAGCCTCCAAAGTTGCTGGGATTACAGGCATGCACCATAACTGGCTCAAAATAATTCTGAGTGAGAAAAATGTGAACGATATTTTCAATAGCATACCGGGGAATATATGGTTTGTATAAGTGATTGTGTATGCCTGAAAGTGGACAATATTTAATGCATGATAGTGTGTGGCGTGGAAATTATAACATTTTAATATAAAATATAAAAGATATGACCATAAAATGAATTAAACAAAAATTTCAAGAACTCTTAAATGATCTCTGAGGACCAAATCAAGTTATAAATGATACTCCTGCTTCACTAAGAAGTTGAAGTTTTAAATGAAGCATTTAGCCAAATCTTTTCAATTATTAAAGCTTGCTTGCTTACTTAATAATTAATAGTGAATTTTGTCTGATGACAATTAGACAATAAGTTCAGTTTTTATGTTCAATGTGTCATAATATTCTGGTTTTAGCATTGAAATGATACACATATTTTATTCACTGTGGCAAGAGATCAGATATGCAGCCGTGTTTTTTCCTATTCTCAAAGAAGTGTTACTATAATAAATAGAATTTTTAATGAAACACTGTATCAAAAAAAGAAATACCATAACTCAAAATGGAAAAAGAAGTAGGCACCTTAATCTAATAAAAGTAAATACTTAATTTTCTTTTACCAGAAGTTCTCAAATTAGATTCTTTTCTCTACCTCCTGTGGAGCACTTTATCTTTTATTCCTTTAACCCATTCACAAGATCCAAACAAAATTCATTATGAGATAGTCTCCAGATTTATAATGCTTCCTGCGTTTTCTTAAAAGATTCATTAAAAAAATAGCATTCACTATGTACCATGCCTTTACTAAGTGGTTTCTGTTCATCACCTTACTAAAATCACGTGAGGCAGATACAATGAGGATTTATTCCACAGAGGAAGACAGGAAAGCTGGGATAAATTAAATCTTTGGCTAGTAAATACTTCATTTTTTAAAAAAGATTAATTGTAAACAAATGGGGTACATATAGTTTCTGTGTACATGAAGTAGAGTCATACATTTGTGTAATAATACATTTACATAGGGTAATGGTGTTTGATTCATTCTGTTATTTTTTCCTTCCCCCACCCCTCCCACCCCTCTTTTCCCTCTATACAGTCCCTCCTTCCTCCATTCTTACCTCCCTCCCACTCCCCATTATGTATCATCATCTGCTTATAAACGAGATCATTCATCCTTTGGTTTTTTGAGATTGGCTTATCTTACTTAGCTTGATATACTCCAATTTCAGCCATTTGCCAGCAAATGCCATAATTTTATTATTCTCCTTGGTTTCAGTTGTCATGGAACATCATTAAAGTTTTTGCCATGATATTCCACTTAGATATTTTTTTATTCTGTTACCCCTAAAAAATTCTGTGTCTAATTATTATCTCTCTTATCTCCTACCACCAACTTATATTATTTGCGTACCTTCAGAAAAGTTAAAATTTGTGTGTGGCATTGTAATACAATGCGTAAGTCATTAATTGCACTATGCAATTAAAGTGTGCAGTGGATAAAAGGCTTTAGAAAATTTTAAAAAAGGAAGAAATCTTATATTGGTGAGAAAACTAAAAATGAAGGTATTTCCTTTTGGTAGGAGACAAGAAGATATGAATGGTGGAAACACAAATTAAGGGAATCATTCTGTAAAATGGGACCACTGTACCGACCCCCACATACTTTCTTTTCCAAGAAGCAATTTACCTGCAGCCCTACATGGCTTGAGTGGAAAGAATGTGTTACATTCCTCAGCAAACTACCTGTTATATGCAGGAGAAATGCAGGCCCAAGATAATGTTGACAACAGGAATCCAAGTAACCCTGAAGGGGGTGCTTCTTGTGAGCCTTTTTATAGACCAGATCCTGGAACTCAGAGAGATAAGAATAATTCCCCCTAACCATGAAATCTATAAGAATTTATGCTTAAGAATCCAATTGGAATCTGGTCAGCATGGGTAGAAGTGATCTAGAGTTGTCATGGCATTAGGGACTTGAAAGTCTGATGTCATGCTGCTGCCAGCCAAAAGTCAAGAGATGGACCTGGGTGAAACTCTCTGAAATATTCTCTGGGGTCCACAATAAAACTAAAGTGCAGAAGACATAAGCTATTCCTCTCCTCTCTGAGAGGACCCACTCTCTCCCTTGAGAATGTTCCCTTTTCCCCTTTCCCATCCCTTCTAATAAAACATGTCCTGAGTTACATGTCTGAAAACTTTCTGATTTGATCACAAGAAATGGGGTTTGAAGGGGGAGGCTTTCATGCTGCCTAAGTTTCCCAGAAGGCCCCAGCCCTGTAATACTTTCAGTTAAAAAACTTAGATTATATCAGTCACAATGTAGTTTCAAAACTTGGGTTGACACCTGTAGTTGATTTTTGAATAGGGGAAGTATTTTTATTACATGTATTCCTCCACTTTAAGCCTTTTATTAAGATTATTAGATAGTTCTTATTAGGGGACTATCAGTAAGGCCTAAAATAGACACTAAATATTAATATTGTTTTTGAAATAAAATTATTTCACTCATTTGAAAGGTGTTTGATACCAGTGACCATAGAATATGTAAAGTAAAATAAATTTAAAGTGAAAATTTAAAAAGAAAACAGTAAATGATAGTCTTATTTATATGTCCCTTTATCAAATCATGGCGATTATCTTTTCATTGACTAAGAAAATCAAGAATTGATGCACCAGTCTCATTCAGAATTTCAATTCTCTATCTGGAATATACTCTCAAAATCTCCAATATAGGGAAAACTCAATGCTTCCTCTGTTGCTCATGTTTGCAGTGCTGCTTCAATCTTAATTTTAACATTCTCAAACAGAAGGAGGAAAATGACTTCAATAATAACTTTTAGAATGAAGCTTTTTGTAATGTTGCTGAGATTTCTGAGCCACAGTCACAAGAACTTCTCCTTAAATTCTCTACACATTTGATATCTTGGCTGCTTGTCTGCAATCCAATTCACTGGTGCCAGACTTCTCAAAATTTTCAGGCTGAGATAATGTCAATTAGCATCTAGGGATTTTTGTCACTGACTTCATAGCAAATGGAAGGGGACTTGAAATTGGAGATAGATGGTAGATGCAAAGAGATGCTGCTTTTTAATTGACCTGTGTCTTTACAGGGTAATGGATTCTCTTTCTCAATCATCTTGAGAGCAATGACTTCTTTTTTTTATTTTAATTTTCTGAAGTGCCCAAAGGGCTTGTAGTAGAAGTTGTTGCTTCAGACCCGTGTCTCCTCTCTGCATCTCTGCACCGCCATCTCCCACCTGTGCATTGCCCCATATGTACTGTGTGTGTGTATTTAAAAAAATCCCACCACACAAACTTCCATTAAGCGGGTAACACGGAAGAACAACAACAAAAGGTAAACAAGCCAACTGCTCTTTCTTTGGGATATGATTATTTCCCTTGTGCATGAATTATTCAACAACATTAAGAGAAGGAAAAGGAAAAGAACGATTTCTTCTGTATATTCCCTAAACACATAAGCTGAGTTTACTGGGTCAGATTAACTGTGAGCATTTATATGCCTATCTCCAGGCATCATCATCTGATGTTTCACTGCCACTTGTTTCTGTGTCTGAGTTCTTGAACTCTGCTTTACAAGTGCTTCTCAAAGGGGAGAACAGGCTGGAACTGTGGTTCTGCAAGAAGCCATTCTTTCCAAAGCCGTTTCTTCTCAGATGCTCTGTCTTCATGTGGAACTCTTTTAGCTCTGCCTCTGTGAGAGGAAGGCAATTATCATTTTCAGGATATTCCTGCCATCCCATTGTTTTCAATAACCTGCGCTCTGCTTCCAGGGAGTGTGACAAGACCTCCCCTTCTTCTACCACAGGGAGAGAAAGACCATTTTGAAGCCAGCCTTCCTCCCCATTTTTCTTTGGTTCAGGTGTGCTGTTGTTCTCCAAATCCTCCAGCTTGTCACAGTCTCTGTTCTCTGCAAAGTCTCCATTCTGGTCATCCTTCAGAGTCTTCAGGAACTCACTCTTTCTGTCAGTGGTTCATCAGGTCAACTTGGTCAGCCAAGAGGAGCTGATCTCAATTGGAGGGGTAATGCTGGAGGGACTCTCTTTGGGAGAGCTGAGAACGGTGCCACCAGCCAGTACCAATGGTTTGGTAACAGAGATTGGATTGGTAAATGCAAACTCCCAGCTAGAGAAAGGGATCCTGATTTATGTTCCATTCTGCTAGATTTCCATGCATTGGGCTTGGAAGGAGGTGGTGCAGGCTTAGGAACCAAGTTCTTATAAATACTTGGAACCATAGTGACGATTTCTTCCCATTTGCATGGTGAGATCCTTGTGAGGTGAATGCAGGAGAGAAGGCAGTAGCAGGATCCTCTTTGGAAACTTTTTTGATAACTAACATCTTGGAGGGTTGCTTGGCACTAGGTGGATTTTCCCACACTCCAGAAGGGGTCCCAATAGGTTTGCATGGCTGATTCTGTTTGCCAGCTTCTGGATTCAAAGAAGGAAAGTCTTCCTCTTCTAACTGCAACTTATCCACCATGTCTTCTTTCTTTTCTTCTCTAATCTCTGTAGGTGGCTTTTCCTGAAAGGCACATCCTTTCCGGGAGTGAAAGCTGTCATTCCAGTGTCGATGGTTCCCTGTGCCACCTCCACTATGCTGGCTCATGCCATCATAACCTCGGGAAGAGCTGTGCCAACCAGATAGGTTCCCTGTGATTGCAGCATATGCTCCCTTAGAGACACCAGAGTGCATAGAATCATGGCGGTACAGGGAGGGCTGGGGCCAGGAATCTCCTGTAGTTCCTAGGGTCCCATTGTTAAAAAAGCCATCAGAGAAACTGTGTCAACAATGGCTCACTCCAAATCTACCTTCTCCTTGGGATAGGTGCTCTCCATGCTTTTCAAAGGTGGATGTAGGTGACTTAGCTGACTGTGGTGTTGAGAAATTTAGTCAAGCAGGAACAAATTCATGCTGCGTCATTTAGGTCCAGTGTCTTTTCAGCAAGGTGAGGCATCCAACCTCATAGCCAGGATTCCAGAGTGAAACTCTGTGGTCCTGTTTTCTGAACTCCTTGACGCAACCAGTTGGCTCTCTCACCAGGTCTTCTTGTTAAAAAGGTGCTTAAGCAGTCTGGTCAGCAGCAGGACTTGTGATGAAGCACAAAGAAGCCTGGCTCTATGTGGCTCACTTTCTGCCTCCCTCTAATTGCTCATCCTAAACTACCTAGTTCCTGACTCACTTCCAAAAGGGGGAAGGGGAGAGGGGAAGGGAAAAAGGGAACATAAAAAGTATTTGTTACATTTAAAAGGGGGGGGTAAGGGGAAAGAGCTATGTCTATGTTCACCTCATTCATTTTCCTTGAGTAATTGCACTATGATGATGCTTAAATAGGTAAAACATGGACATTTGCACAGTGAGTGCACACTGTTTATAACAAGGTCATAGCTACACAGACAGGTCGCCTCACCTCACATGTGGGCAAGTAACATCATCATGGTGATAGATCAAAAATAAAATATGAAAGCACTATAAAAGATCTGAGTAGTCACTCCAGTGGCAAATAAACACATAACAAAGCCCTTAAAACATAAATGTCATTATTCTTACACAACTGCTAAAAATAGTGTGCAGATATGTATTTATATTTGTCTTAAACGTTAAAATCTATACATATATGAACTCTTGTTTAAAAAAAAAAAAGAATCAGACAGGAACTTGATATACTTTTCCCTCCAAGAATAGCAGCTTTCAAGGCAAATTTCTTGGTATAAATCTCCTAAATGCCTATTCTATTTCTTTGGTCTTCAATATTTATAAATTCAGAACAAAATTTTAAAAAGTAGAAAGATGGGGGTAAGGAATAGTCAAGGAAGTTCCAAAATGAGGTTTTCTTCTTCTCAGTTTTCTGTATTTCACTTGTTTTGCTTCTTCCCCAAAACTGAATTCAGCTACTGGAAAGTGATATCGAGAATCTTCTGCTGCTTTGGTAGAGAAGTCACTTTTTATTTTGGATCCATTTCCATCATTACTCAATCATTAAAAAGTCCACATGAACCTACCAATCGAGCAGCGGTGGAGCTACACCTAAGAACGAGACGCGGCGTCTAAGGACATGTCCCTAGTTTCTTGGCCCTGCAAAGGTGACTAGCCCACAACCATAACAAAGCTCTTTCCAAAATGGCTGCCCAGCCCACAAGGCCCAGGAGGGGCAGAGTGGATGGAACAGGAGCGACTGAGAGCAATGACTTCTGAGTCAAGATGGTAGATGTGTCATGAGGCACAACTTATGAACAGATCAGTCACCACTGAGAAGTCCAAATTTGAGAGTCTTTATTGCCAGCCAGCTGACTGTCTCACACAATGCTCCAAAAATGGCTATCGGGAGAACAGCCCCGACCACAGGGTTGCAGGGGTTTTTATACCATAAGTCAGTACATCAATCATAAGTGTCTGCTGCTATGATTCAAAACTATAAACTAACATCATTGGATCTAAAATCATAAACAGAAGGAGAATTGGGTCAAAAGGACCTTACTTAGGTACAAACTAAAGTATGGTTACTAACATCATCTAGACAATCACTGTTGACATTACTGTTGACATGGTACATTGGGTGTGATGCTCCCATGGGAGAAGTATTTTCTACACAATATGGAGTCTCAGGGTAAAATGGAGTCTGTTTAGTCATTGCCTTTATAGCCTGGCCTATAACATTTCCATGGAGTCAATTCTGTCAGCACATCACATCACAGTGTGGTGGCTTCTACCTGGAGCCCTTATAGCAAGTCTGCTGCTGCTGCTGCAGATTCATTGATACCGGGAATAATATCTGCTCCCCATTTTGGGGGGGTGTCATGCCAACTACGAAGGCCGGGTGGGTGCTGGGTTCTGACACTGCTCAACTGAGCAGAGCCTAGGCCCAGACCTCAGGATGCTCCTCTGGGAGTCAACAGTACACACAGGGGACTGATGTGTGTGTGAGGTGGGGAGGCCCTCAGGATTGGAGGCCACCAAGCTCAGATGCCCTAAAAGGAATCACTGCTTTGGGGTGAAGGTAGATTTGGTCCTGGAGGTGAACTGTCCTAGATTTGAATCCTGGCCCTGCCATGTGTGAGGGGAAGGAACTCTCAACTCCCTGCCATGAAGTGGTTGTAGTTAAACCTCACAGGCAAAATGGATGGACAGCTAGACAGAGTATGGCCATAGCATTGCCCAGTAAATGGCAGTGATCCATATTTCCTGACCTTGCTAGCCTCCAGGGGACTAGTGAGGGGCAGTGACTGAGGCTGACTCCATGGCAGGCAACTGACCTGTGTCTCCAACTCCAGGATCTGGCTCCCATGGGCTCTCTGATTACATCCCTCCTCAGTTTCCCCACCTATAAAATGGAGATGATCAGGGTGGATGTAGACGCTGTCCTCACATGAGGGGATGGTAATTGTCATGTTACCAGCTATGACTAATTGTGCAAGGAGCAGGGATTTGCAAAAGAGGGGACATAGGGCGCAGGCCCTGGGTTAATATCTCAGCACTATTTACTATATCACTAGTTGTGTGACCTTAGATAAATCACGTCACCTCTCTGTGTTTCTGCATCTCATCTGAGAATTGTGCCTGGAGTTTCAATCTGGATTCCATAACTACTGTGTCTGATCTGGAGGGAAGATTCCAGGTCTTAGGTTTCTCTGCCACTGGAGGGTCAGGGATAGTAAGTGAAGTGTTGTGGATTGACAGTTTATAAAGATGCATGTTGCAGCTACAGCAGGAAGCTGCAGGAGATGCTCAGTCACCACACACATCTCTTGTCCCACCCTGGACAATTCAGAGGGCACTTCTCAAATACACCACCTTCCAGGCCTTCCAATGACCACAGGTATGAGATTGATCCCCACAAAAGGTAGATAGGAATTGTAAGGAAGCTCGTGCCCTAGGAACAACTTGGAATCAATGGCCTGTGAAGTTGTGGAGGAATATTTCAACTTCCTGCCTTCAGAGTGCTGCTCATAACCTCCAAGGCAACCCCAGCATGATTGACCCCGTGCTCATCAATGCACCTGCATAAGTTTCCTGTTCTTCCTTGCCTTACCTGCAAAGCACCTGCCTTTAACTCATGGCAGCCAGGAAGCAGGGGGCAGGGAGGTAGAGTCCCATTGTCCCCTTCAGACACACACTTCCAATGACTTAACTTCCTTCCATGAGTCTCCACCACCTTATAGGCTAGAGACCAAGCTTTCAACACATGTGCCTTGGGGAGCATTCAAGATTCAATTAGCAAAGAGTTTATAAGGGTGGCATAAAGGGGTCCCAGGCAGGAGAACAGCCTGGCAGAGGTCCTGTGGTTTGGGGCAGAGGGCACCATTTTGGCAGAGAATTAAGGGGCACTATGTGATCTAGGAAATCACATCACATCCCTGAGCTTCAGTTTCTTCTATCAAGTGGTCCCTATCATTGCCTCTGCAAAGCAGGATGCAGAACTTAGAGGTTCTAAATGGGAAAGGTGACCGAAGAGAGGGACCCAAGAATAACAATGCTGACATTGAGCATTTACCACCAAGGCACCCATGCAAGATCCTATGTTTAGTTCACTGAATTTTTTTTTCTCCAAAGTCTTTGCCCTTCTGGAGTGACAACAGCACTGTGGGGCAGGGGAGTATCTGAGAAACTTATATGCCAGTGGCTGCAAAGGATTTACACAGTAAGAAATTTAGGGAAGAAAAATAAAGCAAGAGCTGACAGTGCAGGACAAGGGAAATATTTTAAATAAGGCCCCTGAGAATAGGGACTTGAAACAGGCAGATGAGCTCACCATGTGAATAATGCAGTAAGAGCAAGCCAGGAAGAACAAGCAGTATGTGCAAAGGTCCTGGGGCGGGAGGGATTCATTGGAGATATAGCAATGAGGCTGGTATGGCTGGGATATGGTCATTAAGGTGGAAGGAAATGATGGGAGAGAAGGATGAGAGATTGTGGGGTCAGATACTCCAGGGCTTTGTGGACCAACAGTGAGGAGTTCAGTTTTTAACCTGCATGAGCAGGGATCCAGGAGTCAAATCTGGCCTGGATGACATCTCTGATTCACAGTGAAGGGTCATCCCAGCTGAGGCATGAAAAATGACCCAGTAGTGGTCAGAGAAGCATGCAGGCAGGTGACTGATGGACCCCACCACACTATCATGGAGTCTGCTCTCAACACATGTCCCTACGGTACTCTATCCTGAGGACGTGTGCCAGCCAGGGGTGATGAGCTGCAAAGGATTAGCTGGCAAGAGCTTCTAATTTCCACCGGCATGGTAGGTAAAGGCTGTGGTGACATGCAATTAAGCCCTGAGCTCTAAAAATAGGGTAATAAGGGGGATAGGGGTGTAGGAGGCTGCCTGGTAATTTAAATGATATCCAGCTCAAATATGGAGTATTTAAATGGTCTCTCTCAGAGCCTTCTATGAGAGAGAGCTGCCTCATTCATTTATTTTGTTAACTAGCTACTCATTGGCACTACCTCCAGTCACTCAGTGGAAGAGACAGGAACCCAGTGACCATTGGTGACCTCTGTGCAGGGGGCCAGCCATAGAGGACTAACAACTGTACTCATTGGTGGCTGGTCCTAGAGACCCACTGTGTGCATGGGATTCAGAACATCAATCATGTAAATTAGAAATGATGCTGAATGAGTCCCTCTGAAGGTCAATCTTGTGAATTAGAAGTGATGCTGTATGAGTCCCCATGAGGAGCCACGTGGGGAAACCCAGGCACAGGGCAGAGAGGACTCATTCAAGTTCACAGCTGGTGAGTGACTTGGTGCAGCAGCCTTGCCATAATGGAAGGCTGAATGTCGACTCCTTGGCTTGGTCAGTTTCTCCACACCAGCTCTGGTGTGTATGGCTACCCGGCAGCCATCCTGAGGGTCCTGCACACCACCTACCGCCCCATGCAGACCTTCCACATTAGGAGGGCTGGGCTCAGGCTCAGCACGTGCACGGGTGGTCAGTGGTGTGGGGACCTCTGATGCTGCAAGGAAGAACAGGCAGCCAGTCTTGGGACTGGCTCTCTTGAGTTTCTCGCTTTTGTTAGAGTTGTGGCTGTTGGAAGCAGGCCACTTTCATCTGCACAATGACAACAGTAACACTGGTGAGAGTGTGGTGGTAAGTGGGACTGATATCCCCTTCAACTTGGGCGAGCAAAGGGAGTGGTGGGGACTGTGGCATTCTGGAGGGTGCACGGGAACAACAGATACCCAGCTCTGACCCAGCATTGCCCCCTGGAGTCTGGTCCCACAGCTGACAGAGCTCCAGGTTGGTGACAGGTGTTGGCAACTGAAAGAGGTCTCTACTGATTTCCCTTCCTGACTGTGAGATATACATGTTCAAAGACTTGCCAAAGAAAAACTTTTGTCTACCTGGCGGGATTCTGAACAGGGGCCCTTATTATGCCCTTCTTGTGCCCTCTAAGGCATGCGTCTTGTGGGGCCGATGGCTGAGGGTCAAGCGGTGCCATGGTCCCAAGATCAGGCCAGACTTGAGAGGTGGGGCCTGCATCTTGACACTGGCAGCCCTGCCTTGCATCAAGACCGCCATGGCCCCCATGACCCTGCTGCACTCGGCCCTCACAGCCCTGGTGCTCATGCATCCTTCTGGTTCTCCCTCTTCTGCCAGGAGGCCTACCCAACCACCAAGGCTTATCTCCAAACGCCTGCACCAAGACATGCCAACATTCATTCATTTGGGGACCTTCTTCTAGACTTCCACTGTGTCCCAACATTACCCGGACCTATCATTTACTGAAGCTTTTCTTTAAACTCCTTTTTCTTAATTGTTCAAAAAACACTTGGGACCAGTGCTACACACACAATGTCCCTTTTTCATAAAGAGAAAACAAGAGAGGAGCTCCATACAGTGAGAGCCATGGGATGTTGTTACATTCTAACCAGATAGATTTTCACAAGGCTCCTCCTCCTGACCTTTGCTCTCTCTCTGTTCAAAAACAACCAAGCAAACAAATGCCTACCCAGCAGGACATTCTAGCTCCACTCAGCTGAAACAAAGTTGCCAATGACCCCCATAAAAACTATTTTTCCAGCTTTATTCCTAACAGTGCCAAAGACCAAAGTGGAAATCACCCAAATGTCCAGCCGTGGGCCAGCCACGGGGGATGAGTCATATACAGAGATATGTTTATTTTAGGGAATATTAGACAGCACTGAAAAAGAATGAACTGTGAACACAGTGCAGCAGAGAGGAAATTCATGAACATAACAGGAAACAAATGAAGCAAATTCAAAAGGTGTGCATTTGTCCACCCGTGAATGAAGAGGTAAATAAAATGTGGTGTATTCACACAGTGGAATATTATTCAGTCCATTAAAAAGGAATGACTAAGGATCCAACAATGGATGAACTTGGAAAATGTTATGCTCAGTGAAAAGAGCCAAACACAAAATACCACATATTGTGTAATTTAAAATACATGAAACATTCAAAATAGGTAAATCCTTAAAGACAGAAAGCAGATTAGTGATACCAGGAATGGGAGAGGTCAGGTAACTTTGGGGGTGATAGGAGGAATACAAGTTTTGTTTTGGAGGTGATGAAATATTACAAAATTGACTGTAATGACATTTTCCCAGCTTTGTGAACATATTAAAAGTCACTGAATTTTAAATGGATGAATTATGCGGTATGCAAATTATATCTCTATAAAACTAATAAATACTTTAGTAGTCCATTTAACTGACGTTCAAGAAATCTTTGGGGCCAGCAGTGAGGACTGTGGGCAGGCTTGCTGAAGGCAGAGGCTGGGAGGGTGGAATGCAAACCAAGACTGAGAACACTCCACTTTCCCCTGCAGATATGTGAAAAGTTTTGCACTATCCACCTAAGATGTGTGCACCTTGCTTTTTTTTGTTTGTTTGTTTGTTTGTTTAAGAGAAAAGTAGCTGGTATTGAAAATGGGATGGTAGCAGATGAAGTCCTTCTCCTTGACATGGCGGGGTGGCTGGAAGGGAGTAACTTCCTGACACTCAAGCTCCACACAGGTTAATGGCATCCTCTGAGCAACCTGGACAGGCCCCCTGTCCTAGAGACAAGGTCAGCCAGGAGCAATCCTGGGCCCTGGGCCAAGTGCTGCCCCCCTTCATCTCATTGAAATGTGCATCTTTGAGACCATTATCATGGTTCCCATTTTGCAATGAGGAAACAGGCCCAGGGAGGCTAAGGAACAGCCAGGGTCTCCCAGGTACTGAGTTCTGGGGCTGGGGTTGGAATTGGCTGGAACCCTAAGACTTTGTCACTCTTCTTCTTTCTCTGAAGCTTGGTCACCCCCAAAAGCCCTGCCAGGGTGTCACCAAACTCTTCTCAGTGAGAGCAACTTACACCCCTCCAGATAACTTGTTCCACCACTGGACACTGTGGGTCCCCACAGACACCTTGAGCCTTGGCTCTGGTGCCTTCTGGTGGCCACTCTTGCTGCTATGGCCTCTGGACTAACTCTAATGACTGGACAGAGGAAGGTTACCCAGCAGACTCTACTGTTGTGCCTGCATCCAGGGTCCTCCTGCTCCAAGGATGCTGTCCTGAACAACTGGGGTCCTGATGCCAAGCAGGGTCCCCTGCAGCCTCCCCATGGTTTCCATTTTGGGGACATCCAAAGAAAGCAGCACAGACTGTCTGCCACTCAGAAACTCCTTGCATATCAGATGACCTCTTGGGTTTGTAGAGAATAACTCTCCCCTTTGGAAAAGGAGGGACACTGTGGCAGTGCTCTCAGTGAATGATGGTAAGGATCAACTGAGATCTTGGAGAAGAGGCAATGCTGTCTTAAGTACCCAGAGAAATTGGGGAAGACATGACAAGCCTAAGATTTGGGATAGAACAGACCTGGCTTTGCACCCAGCACAGGGTCTGGGGTGCAGATGGCGACCAGGGAGCATTTGCTGGGCAAGGGTTCAGTCAAGGTCAAGCTGTCTAGACCTTGGATGACCCACTCTGAGCCTGAGGCGCCTGTTAAATCCCGGTCCCTCTCCATCACTCTGTGTGAAGCTTAAGTGTGGTCATTTCTCAAATTTGCACTTCTCAAACTTCAACCTGTTCAGGAATCACCTTTCTAAATGCAACTTTGAGGGCAATGGCTTTGGATGATGGTGGTGGCGAGACCCTGCATTTCTAACCAACCAGATCTACAGGTCTGTGGACCATACCTGAGCTAGCCAGGCTCTAAAGCACTTTATAAACAATAGGTGCTCAATAAGTGTAGGTGCTTTCTGAGAAAAAGTCACAGCATATCCCCAGCCTTAAATTTCTATCTTTCCAGAGTTCCCTCCTCTTGCCCAGCCTGTCCCTCACACTCTGCTCCCTAATCTTCCCCCTGGGGAGGTCCCCCCACATCCCCTTTGTCACCTCCTGATCTTGAACTCTCCCTGAGAGCAGCCCAGGTCGTGGTCTCAGACTGGTGCCTAGTGACACCGGACAGATGCATTGGTTCCAGAAACCAGTTTGGGACACTGACTGTGGCAACCCGGCATGAACTCCTCCCCTCCAGCACTAGATCAGTGACACATGTTCAGAAAACTTCTGCAATTCAACAGTGGACTCCAGCTCACCAGCCTATTCCTGCTCCAAGCCTCAAGTCTGAGGAAATGAACATACAAGATGAAACTAGCTATTATAACATCAGTGAAAATGTGCCCACTCGCTGCTCTAGGTGAACTGACAATTTCCACATCGTAAACATATCCACTTAATTATTTTTTAATGAAGAGTGTGAGTCTGGCTAACAGTACCACAATCTTCCTTAAACAGTGTTGCCCCAAACTCATGTGTCAATGCTTCTGAGAGCAGAATAGATTCCTAGTTATGTGTATTATAAATTACATTATATATTTATACTTATATTTTATGTATATAGTTTGACTCATTCAATCACGTGAGCTTTTTGAAGTTAATTTTTCAGGGAACAATTTAATGGTATTTTTCTTGGCATAGCCTCACTGTCCCCTGTCTCCTGAATGTGCTAAGGTCAGTTGCTTGATTGCTACTTGTTCAATTTTAAGAAGTGCATTCATCAGACTGCTCAAGCCTTCCTGAATGCACCCTGGAAAGTGTCCTGTGGGATTTTCATATCTCAGTTCTCCTGAGTGGAGGACAGGACAACTGGGTGATCGGTCATGTAGTGACTCTGGGATGTCACCAGGAATGTCAAAGAATTCGTATCAAGACCTGTTGAGTAATGACTGATGAATTCAATGTGTTTTCTCACCCTCTTTCCAGGACACCAATTCATTCTTCCTTGAACACAACCTGTTTTTCAAGTGAAATGCTGAGTAATCAATCATTATGAACACAGTGAGAAGCTGTATGGACCATGAACATAACTCATTTTACTAAGAGCCACATGTATGTAATTGTGATCCATTAGGAGAAAATATATATGCATGCATATGCATATATATATGTGTGTAAATATGTAGTTTATATACATCTATTTGTATACATAATTTTTCATTGACTAATGATGAGGGAGAAAATTAAAAACAAAACCCCAAACTATACTGGGCTAATGAAGCACATTTCAGTTATTGAACCACTCTATGTAAACTCTAAGAAATTAAATTTTGAAATTTTGAGGACTCCCAGTAGTGGTTTCCATTTCTCTGTCAGTTCAGAAGTGAGCTGGATGAAGTATATCCTGACATATTTTCTTTTTGGTGACTGGTTTTTTCAGCCTCCCTTTAATATTCTGGGTCTCTTTATGATAGAACGTGAGTGGTTCGCATGATGTGTTAATATCCCGAGGACTTAGGAGATGTCCACATGGAGGTGGGGATCCAACCAGCCCTATGTTGTCCTCAGCATCCCAGGGACAGGGTTGTATTGATCAGACCTTGTGGGTGAATGCAGAGATGAAGGTAGCATCTAAGAGGAAAGAAATTGAGAGTATTCATGAGAGCACAGTTGGAATGTGGGCTGGGGAGAGGTGTTCGCAGAGAGAGCTGCATCACAAAGAGTGAGTGGCTGGAGAAAGTCAGTATTGGGACACAGAACATAGAGAGTGGAGGTGTGCACATGAACCAGGGCAAAGGAAAGGGCTTCCCCAGAGTCCAGGACTTGATACCTGGGCCTATCATGGTGGAGCCTTCCTGGGTAGTGACATCATCTGGGGTATGTGTAGGTCTTTAGATACAATCAGACTGAGGGATGTTATTAAAGTGGGGAAAATGGGGATACTTCAGCAATTCTGGTGCTGGCAAGGGATGAGGTTTGGGTGAGATTTCTGGCCTAGGTTAGAGTCCCTGCGTAGAGAAGCATGGTGAGTTGAGGAAGTTCTACAGCAGTGTCTGAGAGACCTGGGACATTGCCAAAGGGCATGGGTGTTCCAGAGAGAAGTGAGGAAGAGTTGGTGCACCACTGCTGGATTTGTTCACCAGGAGCCACAGGAAAAAGGCTTCTGCTCCTATTTCCAAGGGGGGAGGAAGGCACAGGAAGGAGACAGCAGCCTCCAGCTGAGCTCTGGTATTCAGAAAGGTGGAATGGCTGAAGGAGTCACTTGGGAAAGGGCAAGGGGCTTCAGAAGTTTTCTGTAAAATAGAGTCATAGACTTAAGGAGATAACAGTTCTCAGAGATGGAGATGACTTCCAAAGGGGAGAGAATTGGGAGAGGTGGCTATGAGGACTCTGAGGGAGCAGGCTGTCTTCATTCCCAGTCCAGCAGACACAAGAGGATAAACAGAAGCGTTGGTGGCACCATGGGGATCACCCTTCTGTAGGAGACAGCACAGAGAGACTTTTAATAATTCTATTGTACTCGGGAAAAATGGAATTCCTACTTCTGAATTCTTCTCAAAAAGCTACCAGTTTTATTTTTTCATTTATTGGTGATGATCCAAAAGTTTTCCCATCCATGTGAGAGCACATGGCCTGTCCGGACCCTGGAAGTTATATCTTGGTTCCAGAGGCAGAGTTGGGTGGTGTTCTCTATATCACTTCTCCTAAAGTGTCCAAAATGTTAATTTTGTCTACCAAAAAGATTTAAGAAAAAAAAGTTGAGAGACTTTCAGCCTGTTTTATAGAAAAAAACTCAGAAGGTTGGGAATGTTTCTGTATTGAACTCTGTGTTATGAGGCAATTCTATTGTTTGTAGTCACTTGTCTTTTAAATGAAGTGCTTATGTTTGAAAACTTGACCCTATTTGTTGAGAGGCAAGAAACCTACTATTTTCTATAATTAAAACCTCCATTAATTAATTATAAGATATTATGCACTTCGAATTCATGATTACATAAGTCAAAAGAACCAAGTTTCTACATCAGAATTTAAACATCTCACCTTTTCCCACTTTGGTGAATGAATCAAGTGATGGGTAGCTTCATTGCCTTCATCTAGCATCTCAAATGTCACTGACTGCTAAAAGAAAATGAGTATGACTGTGCTATGAATATGTCCAAGAATTCGTTGACATTTTACTTTTGTATTAAGAGTAATTGTAAAGTATTCATAGTCAGCCTTCTTGGCTTCCTCTCCTTCCTCCTTCCCTCCTTCCTTCCTTCCTCATCCCCTCCCTCCTCCTTCACTCCCTACCTCCCTATTTCTCTTTTCTATCCTATTTGTCCTCTTTCTTCTTCTCCTTCTTTTTCTTTTTCTTTTTCTTTTTCTTTTTCTTTTTCTTCTTCTTCTTCTTCTTCTTCTTCTTCTTCTTCTTCTTCTTCTTATCTTCTCTCTCTCTCTCTCTCTCTCTCTCTCTCTCTCTCTCTCTCTCTCTCTCTCTCTCTCTCTCTCTCTCTCTCCCTCTTTCTGCTCACAGCTGAGGTTTCATAGAGTTTAACTGTTTAATGGTGATACATTCCCTTCTGGGGTTTTGGCCAGGTAAGGGAGGGAAGGGCAGAAGGCAGGAGTGCCAGTCTTGGTAGGTGACACAGAGATGGGTGAGACTCTGAGCTTTGAGAAGGGAGCTGGGGACAGGTGGAGCTGAAGCAGACATCTCTTGTGTCCCTGGACATCTCCTAGTGTGTTCCTCCATAGCATTGCATCAGTGATGACCATCAGTGTTCATCTCTACTAAACCTCTCTGTCCTGTGCGGTCTCACTCTTGCCCCCCAACACATGTCCTCCCACTCCAGCTCCTCCTCTTGCAGCACTGCTTCCTCACCTTGGTGTTCGCAGTGTTGAAATGATTAAGTGGACTGGCAGTAGGTCAATTCAGTCTGAGAGCTGCCTTGAGGTCATCAGGTCTGGGATGGGATGTGAGGCTCTCCAGGCCTGTTATGGTCAAGGGACAAAGTCTGTGTTAGACCTGCTCCTCTGAAGTTTCCCCTTGCAGAAACCTCCTAGCAGGTTCCCTCTCTCTTTTCCTTGGTCTGCTCTCTGGTTCAGCCCCCAGGAGAGCAGCACCAAGGGCGTTAACATGCTGATGCACTTCTTGGCAAAGTTATGTCTGGCACACTCACCTGAGAGGATGAGAGGGGTGCCAGAGAGACATTTGTGCCATTCAGAACTGGGAGCCCAGTGCCCAAGTGCCATCAGCTCAGGGGGTGTGAGCAACATCTCTCAATCATTGCACATGGACGCAAGTCTCCTTCTCCTGAAACTTTAGTGATAGACAGTCACTATGTCTAGCAAGTATCTCTAGCCCTATCTGATCAGCTGTGATAGCACAACTGTCCTAAGATAGTTTTCCAAAGTATTTTCATGAGAAGATAGAAGATAATTTGAGTTTTGCTTGATAGGCATTTTCTAATTTAGTGGCCCCGGTACTTAATTTTCCATGGTAAAATATAAATTTGATGTCATTGGGTAAGAAACTGATGAGGGATTCTTTGGTTCTACCTCACTGTGGTTCTCTTCCTTGCAGACAATCAGGCTGAAGAGCATGGCTGAGAAAAGTTTCATCTGTGTGTGGAGGTTGAGCAGATGCCCACCTGGAGGGCAGGTGCTCTTTTTACATGAATTAGTTCTAGAGACCCACATGGACAACCCGCTGATTGCTCCACAGTTCCTAATATGGAGAATTGGAAGATGTCACAGACTGGTTTTATATGAGAACTGCAAACTCAATTAAGAATGAAATGCTAAAGCAAAGGGGTGTCCGAGATGAGCATGGTAACAGTGGGTATGGTAAGTGTGATTTGTCACAACAGGAGACAAGACATAAAGACAAGAAAGAAAAGAAAACAAAGCACATTCGTAGCATATATAAATTTAATGAATATTTAAAAAATCAAAAATACTGGTATTTTGTAATTAATATATTCTGAATTTATGCAGTTCATTTTCTCCATTGTGAGGTCTGTGGAAATCTATTCACCTGCTGAAGCAAAGCCACTTCCTGCCCTCAGTTGATGACTGGAGTCTCCTCCAACATATGTAAGAGCACAGCTTCAGGAAGAAAGACTTCCCTCACAACTGGGATAATGTCCTCATCAGCAGGGAGTCCTCAAGGAAAAGTGTGGAGTGCTTCACTTCCCTGATGAAATCACGGAGAGTGTGGACATGCAGTGTTCTGTGAGGTCACTCACTTGGTCTCTCTGTACTTGTGATGATCAGAGACGCAGGAGTAATCAAGCCCTGGAACTCTTCAGGTTTTTTTTTTTTTCTTTCTTCTTTCTGTTTTCATTTTGGAAACAATGAGGGGAATCAAGTTTGGTGGCTTTTAGGTAGACAAACTTCATTTATATCTATTTTCATGTTTGATATTTATGAATTTTAAAGAGGAACACAGATATTCTGAGGAATCTGGGTCACTAGGGGCATGGCACAGATGACACCAGTCTAGAAACTGGCATGAAAGTATGTCTTCTACCCAGGAAACTGTGGAAGGGAGACTCCATAAGGCACAAGACTTCTCCATGAAAGGTCTGTGAGTCTCTGGGGAGTCTCCTCCTGCCCCTCTCCCAGGAGTTAGCTGGGTTAGACAATGTCAGCATCTGACTAGACATGACATGCAAGCATGTGTGGTTGAGCTCTGAATGGCTGTGGAACCAATCTGGGAGGATCTGTCCTTGAGCAGAATATAACAATCCCTGAACATGTAGGGAGGAAGTCTGAAAACCCCTTTCTTTTTTTTTTCATTCATTTTTTTTTATTGTAAACAAATGGGATACATGTTGTTTCTCTGTTTGTACATGGCGTAAAGGCATACCATTTGTGTAATCATAAATTTACATAGAGTAATGTTGTTTGATTCATTCTGTTATTTTTTCCCTTTCCCCCACCCCTCCCACCCTTCTTTTCCTTCTATACAGTGCTTCCTTCCTCCATACTTGCCCCCCTCCCTAACCCTAACTCTAACCCTAACACTAACCCTTCCCTCCCCCCATTATGTGTCATCATCCACTTATTAGCGATATCATGCTTCCTTTGGCTTCTTGAGATTGGCTTATCTCACTTAGCATGATATTCTCCAGTTTCATCCATTTGCCTGCAAATGCCATAATTTTATCATTCTTTATGGCTGAGTAATATTCCATTGTATATATATAACACAGTTTCTTTATCCACTCATCAATTGAAGGGCATCTAGGTTGGTTCCACAGTCTGGCTATTGTGAATTGAGCAGCTATGAACACTGATGTGGCTGTATCTCTGTAGTATGCTGATTTTAAGTCCTTTGGGTATAGGCCAAGGAGTGGGATAGCTGGGTCAAATGGAGGGTCCATTCCAAGTTTTCTAAGGAATCTCTACACTGCTTTCCAGAGTGGCTGCACTAATTTGCAGTCCCACCAGCAATGTATGAGTGTACCTTTCTCCCCGCATCCTCGCCAACACCTGTTGTTGCTCGTATTCTTGATAATCGCCATTCTAATTGGGGTGAGATGGAATCTTAGGGTGGTTTTGATTTGCATTTCTCTTATTACTATAGATGTTGAACATTTTTCCATATGTTTGTTGATTGCTTGTAGATCTTCTTCTGTGAAGTGTCTATTCATTTCCTTAGCCCATTTGTCGACTGGAGTATTTGAATTCTTGGAGTAGAGTTTTTTGAGTTCTTTATAGATTCTGGAGATTAGTGCTCTATCTGAAATATGATTGGCAAAGATATTCTCCCACTCTGTAGGCTCTTTCTTCGCATTGCTGATAGTTTCCTTTGCTGAGAGAAAGCTTTTTAGTTTGAATCTATCCCAGTTATTGATTCTTGCTTTTATTTCTTGTGCTATAGGAGTCCTGTTAAGGAAGTCTGGTCCTAAGCCGACATGTTGAAGATCTGGACCTACTTTTTCTTCTATAATCTGCAGGGTCTCTGGTCTGATTCCGAGGTCCTTAATCCATTTTGAGTTTAGTTTCGTGCATGGTGAGAGATATGGGTTTAGTTTCATTCTGTTGCATATGGATTTCCAATTCTCCCAGCACCATTTGTTGAAGAAGCTGTCTTTTCTCCATTGCATATTTTTGGCCCCTTTGTCTAGTATGAGAAAATTTTATTTATTAGGGTTTGTGTCCGTGTCCTCTAGTCTGTACCATTGATCTACCTGTCTATTTTGGTATCAATACCATGCTGTTTTTATTACTATTGCTTTGTAGTAGAGTTGAAGATCTGGTATTGCAATACCCCCTGTTTCACTCTTCCTGCTAAGGATTACTTTAGCTATTCTGGGATTCCTATTCTTCCAGATGAATTTCATAATTGCTTGCTCTATTTCTGTAAGGTACATCATTGGGATTTTAATTGGAATTGCATTGAATTTGTATAGCACTTTAGGTAGTATGGCCATTTTGACAATATTAATTCTTCCTATCCAAGAACATGGAAGATCTTTCCATCTTCTAAGGTGTTCTTTAATTTCTTTCGTTAGTGTTGTATAGTTCTCATTGTAGAGGTCTTTCACCTCTTTTGTGAGATTGATTCCCAAGTATTTTATTTTTTTCGATGCTATTGTGAATGGTGTAGTTTTCCTAATTTCTCTTTCTGAAGATTCATCACTTATGTATAAAAATGCATTGGATTTATGAGCATTTATCTTGTAACCCGCTACTTTACTGAATTCACTTATGAGTTCTAACAGTTTTCTGGTGGAATTTCCAGGTTCCTCTAAATATATAATCATGTCACCAGTGAACAGGGATAGTTTGAGTTCTTCTTTTCCAATTCGTATCCCTTTAATTTCTTTGGTTTGTCTAATTGCTCTGGCCAGAGTCTCAAGAACAATGTTGAATAGAAGTGGTGAAAGAGGGCATCCCTGCCTTGTTCCAGTTTTTAGGGGGAATGCTTTCAGTTTTTCACCATTTAGAATGATATTAGCCATGGGCTTAGCATAAATGGCCTTTACAATGTTAAGGAATGTTCCCACTATCCCTATTTTTTCTAGTGTTTTGAGCATGAAGGGGTGTTGTATTTTATCAAATGCTTTTTCTGCATCTATTGAAATAATCATGTGATTCTTGACTTTAAGTCTATTGATATTTTGAATGACATTTATTGATTTCCTGATGTTGAACGAACCTTGCATCCCTGGGATGAAACCCACTTGATCATGGTGCACTATCTTTTTAATATGTTTTTGTATGCGATTTGCTAAAATTTTGTTGAGAATTTTTGCATCGATGTTCATTAAGGATATTGGTCTGAAATTTTCTTTGCTTGATGAGTCTCTGTCTGGTTTAGGTATCAGTGTGACATTGGCTTCATAGAATGAGTTTGGGAGGGTACCCTCCTCTTCTATTTTATGGAATACTTTGAGAAGTATTGGAATGAGGTCTTCTTTAAAAGTTTTGTAGAACTCGGCTGAGAACCCATCTGGTCCCGGACTTTTCTTTGTTGGTAGGCTTTTGATGACTTCTTCTATTTCAGTACTTGAAATTGGTCTATTTAAATTGTGTATGTCCTCCTTGTTCAGTTTAGGCAATTCATATGTCTCTAGAAACCTGTTGATGTCTTCGAAATTTTCTATTTTGTTGGAGTATAGATTTTCAAAATACCTTTTAATTATGTTTTGTATTTCAATCATATCTGTTGTGATATTTCCTTGTTCATTTCCTTGTTATTTTAGTGATTTGGGTTTTCTCTCGTCTTCTCTTTGTTAGTGTGGCTAAAGGTTAATCAATTTTGTTTATTTTTTCGAAGAACCATCTCTTTATTTTGTCAATTTTTTGTATTGTTTCTTTTGCTTGAATTTCATTGATTTCAGCTCTGAGTTTAACTATTTCCTGTCTTCTACTACTTTTGGTGCTGGTCTGTTCTTCTTTTTCTAGGGCTTTGAGCTGTAGTGTTAGGTCGTTTATTTTTTGAGTTTTACTTCTTTTATTAAATGCACTCCATGAAATAAATTTCCCTCTAAGTACTGCTTTCATAGTGTCCCAGAGATTTTGATATGATGTTTCTTTGTTCTCATTTACCGCTAAGAATTTTTTTAATTTCCTTCCTAATATCTTCTGTTATCCATTCATCATATAATAGCATATTGTTTAATCTCCAGATGTTGGAATAGTTTCTGTGTTTTACTCTTTCATTTATTTCTAACTTCAATCCATTATGATCTGATAGAATACATGGTAGTGTCTCTATCTTCTTGTATTTGCTAACATTAGCTTTGTGGCATAATATATGGTCTATTTTAGAGAAGGATCCATGTGCTGCTGAGAAGAAAGTGTATTCACTCTTGGTTGGATGGTATATTCTATAAATGTCCGTTAAGTCTAAATTATTGATTGTGTTATTGAGTTCAATTTTTGTCTGGAAGATCTGTCCAGTGGTGAGAGAGGCGTGTTAAAATCACCTAGTATTATTGTGTTATGGTCTATTTGATTTCTGAAATTGAGAAGGATTTGTTTGACATACATGGATGAACCACTGTTTGGGGCATAGATGTTTATGATTGTTATATCTTGCTGATTTATGCTTCCCTTAAGCAGTATGAAATGACCTTCTTTATCCCTTCTGACTAACTTTGGCTTGAAGTCCACATTATCTGAAATGAGGATGGATACTCCAGCTTTTTTGCTGAGTCCATGTGCATGGTATGTTTTTCCCCATCCTTTCACCTTTAGTCTATGGGTATCTTTTTCTATGAGGTGTGTCTCTTGCAGGCAACATATTGTTGGATCTTTCTTTTTAATCCAATCTGCCAGTCTATGTCTTTTGATTGATGAATTCAGGCCATTAACATTCAGGGTTATTATTGAGATATGATTTGGTTTCCCGGTCATTTGGTTCATTTTTTAAAGTTTATATATTCATTTGTTTGACACAACTTGGCTCTTCCTTTATTTGACAATTCCTTTAGGATAATTCCTCCCTCTGCTGCTTTGCTTCTTTGTTTTTCATCTCTTCCTCATGGAATATTTTGCCGAGAATGTTCTGTAATGCTGGTTTCCTTTTTGTAAATTTTTTTAGCTTTTGTTTATCATGGAAGGATTTTATTTCATCGTCAAATTTGAAGGTAAGTTTTGCTGGGTATAAGATTCTTGGTTGGCATCCATTTTCTTTCAGGGCTTGAAAAATGTTGTTCCAGGCCCTTCTAGCTTTTAGGGTCTGGATTGAAAAATCTGCTGATATCCGTATTGGTTTCCCCTTGAATGTAATTTGGTTCTTTTCTCTCACAGCCTTTAAAATTCTGTCTTTATTTTGTATGTTAGGCATTTTCATTATAATGTGCCTTGGTGTGGGTCTGTTGTAATTTTGTGTATTTGGAGTCCTATAAGCCTCTTGAACTTGATTTTCCATTTCATTCTTCAGATTTGGGAAATTTTCTGATATTATTTCATTGAATAGATTGTTCATTCCTTTGGTTGTTTCTCTAAGCCTTCCTCAATCCCAATAATTCTTAAATTTGACCTTTTCATGATATCCCATAGTTCTTGTAGATTCTGTTCATGATTTCTTACCATCTTCTCTGTTTGTTCAACTTTTTTTCAAGGTTAAATATTTTGTCTTCAATGTCTGAGGTTCTTTCTTCCAGGTGTTCTATCCTATTGGATATGCTTTCTATGGAGTTCTTAATTTGGTTTATTGTTTCCTTCATGTCAAGAATTTCTGTTTGGTTTTTTTTTTCAATATCTCTAACTCTTTATTGAAATGATCTTTTGCTTTCTGTATTTGCTCTTTTAACTGTCGATTGGTGCGATCATTCAATGCCTGCATTTGCTCTTTCATCTCATCGTTTGCTTCTCTGATCATTTTAATTATGTACATTCTGAACTCCTTTTCTGTCATTTCTTCTGCCATGCTGTCATTGGGTTTTATTGATGTAACATCTAGATTTGTTTGCAGCATTTTCTTTCCTTGTTTTCTCATATTGTTCAGGTATCAGTGGACCGCTGAGATATTGCAGATTTCCTCTATTGACTTACAATGTCCTGAAGATTTTCTATATATATATCCCCCCTTAGCCTTCAGTAGGCTGAAGTCTTGGAGGAAGTTGATAATGCACGGTGCTCCCAAAGGAAGCTGCCTCTCTAGGAGTGGTGGCCTTCAGGTGGGGTATAATCCCTGCTAGTGGGCAGAGGTGCCTCCACTTGTTGATCAATGGTCATCCAAAGGGGACCTAGGCTGCGGGCTGAGGCAAGGCCTGTTTGGGCCTGAGTCTTTGGTTTTACTGTCCTTGTGGGGAAACCTCACCCGGCAGGGAAGACTCACCCGGTGGGGAGGTCTCGCTGGTCAGTACCCTCCTAGAGGTTCCCCTCAATTTATAGCTACTGCCTGGGCTGGGCTGCCATTCCTCTGCAAAGTTCCCAGGGGCCCAGCCCTACCTCCTGGGCCTGGGAGCCTCACCCTTCGCAGATGAATCTCCTTAGGCTGGCCCCTCCTCAGAGAATCTGCCCGCAGGCCTGGAACCTTCGCTCTGCCCATAAGCGTGTCTCTGTGCGGCTCTTCCACCAAGAAGCCTCCTAGATCCTGGGACCCTGCTCTGCACCTAAGTCGCCTGGCTATGCCGCCCCTCCTCTGAGCAGCCACCTGGGGCCCCATACAATCGCTCTGAGTCCCAGAGACCCGCCTCACGCCTCTTCCTCCAGGACATCCGCCCCAGTATTCGGTGCGGTCACTAGGAGTCCAAGAAACTCACTGCGCGCCTCCTCCTCCCACCAACCACCCGTAGCCCTGGGCAATCAATCACTCCGAGTCGAAGTGACCGTCCCCGTTCCTCCTCCTTCTCCAGATACCCCCCGGGTGTTCAGGAGCGGTCGCTCTGAGTGGCTCTGAATCCACGTGACCGCTGCATGGGTCCTCTGGGCACCGCCCGGAGCTCAGGTGCGGCCACTCAAGACCAAGCGTCCCACCACACTTCTACTCCAGGCAGCCCCCCTGTGTTCAGGAGCTGTCACTTAAGTCCAACAACTCACCACTCGCCTTCTCCTCTGAGCAGCCGCCTGGAACGCTAATGCAGTCACTGCGAGTCCAAACGACCCGCCGCGCTCCTCCTCCTCCTACTCCTCTGGGCAGGCCCTGGTGTTCAGAAGTGGTCTGAGTCCAAATAGCTCGCCACGCAGCCCCTCCTCTGGCAACCGCCTGTAGCTCTGGTGTAGTCACTCTGAATCCAAGCTGCCGCACTCCTCTTCCTCCTCCTCGTCCTCAGGGCAGGCCCTGGTGTTCAGAAGCAGTCGTTCTGAGTCCAAACAGCTCGTCACGCGGCTTCTCCTCTGGCAACTGCCTGTAGCTCTGGTGCAGTCACTCACTCCCGAATCCAAGCGGCCACGCTCCTCCTCCTCCTCCTCAGGGCAGGCCCCGGTGTTCTGAGTCCACACAGCTCTCTTCGCCACTCCTCCCCTGGGCAGCTGCCGGAGCCCCAGTGGTTGCTCCGAGTTCCAGCGCTGTGCCGAGCGGCCTCCTTTACGGGGCTCCCAGTTGTCCGAGTTCACTGCTCCAGTGGGGGGAGGGGTGTGTCTCGCCGGCAGCTCTACTTCACAAAGTTTTCTGCGTTCCGGGACACTGTCCCATTCGGGACGGCCTTCCCAACGGGTGAGAGTCACCCGGTTTGCTTGAGTTGGTCCCCAAGTGTCTCAATAATCTCCTCTTTTGAATCCTGAGTCCTGGAGCAACATGAAATGCAGCCACCCTCTAGGCTGCCATCTTGAACCTCCCCTAATTTACATTTTAAATGAGCATATTATCTTTTTCTTCAGAAGAGTATAATGCTTTATCTTCTTTTTCATTCTTTTACCTTTCTTTACTGTCATGTCATGTTAATTTCATGTCATTCCACTTTATGATGCTGGGCATTGAACTTCGGACCTCCCACATGGTAGGCAACTGCTCTACCACTAGTTATTTCCCCAGCTCTAATTTATATTTCTTATATCCAACTTAACTTTTTTTGAAGTCTCTCCGTGGAAAGGAACCTGTAGAGAGTTACTGGTAAAAACCCAGGAGAAAGTAAATCTTTGAGGCTACCTGAGCAGTAGAGGGATAAGAAGTATAAAGATATCTATGATACAAAGTAACATATGGCAAGTCTCAAAAAGATAATAAAATTGGGTACATGAATGTTGTTGGGGTACTTTATATAAATTGTCCCATTTAGGTTTCAATGAAAACCCTAGTAGGCAGGTTTATCATCTCATTTTGCAAATGAGGAAATTAACAGAGCAGTTATCCCAGTAAGGCAGAGCAGACATTTGAGCAGATATTCAAACCCAGCACTTGGTGCCATGGCCCATCTTTCTAAGAGAACTTCTCTAAGTATCTAGAAGCACTGGAGTGTCACCTTATTCAGCAGAAAGACCATTTTTATATCTGTCTGTTCTGAATCCATTTATGAGTGGATTTTTGAGTGTTATTAGTAACAAAGGGATATTTATAATGTTGACTCATAGTAAGAATCCCAACAGCTAGGTATGTTTCAATATGTTTGTTAAAGTTATATTTCTCCATTACTATATTGTACATTCTGGAAATAATTTCCTTTGATTAGTGATTCAGCCCACTTTCATTCGTTGAACCAAATCCACCTCACTGACATTCTGCATTGAATAAGCATTTTTAGATGTTTGTGTATATACAAACCTGTGTCTAGTCTTCCAAAGGAAAAGGATCTAATCTATTTTGAATGGTACTATAGTATGGACACTCAGCACCTATGTCATAACCACCATCCCCGCCCAACCTCCCTGGGACCCTATCTCCTTTAATCCTTAATGCATCCCCTGCTTCCATTGCCAGTGCTCTCCTTGGACTTCCTGCCTGCTCTTTGGATCCCCGGATCACTCTTCACCTTCACCTCTCTCATCAGTGTGAATGGCAGTAATGGACTTCTAGTCTTCTGAATTTTCTCTGTAGCTTCAGATAAAGAAGCCTTCCTTTTGTAGGCCAGCCTCCACACAGATCTTTTAATTTTTCAGGAATTGTCCTTCTTTATCCACTGTTTTGCTTGACCCACTTAGTTTTACAAGTACACAAACAATGCGTGGATCCATAATGTTACATACAAAATTGAAAGTTAAAAATTGTATTAAACTTATACTTAATTGTTCTTTGCATGGTTTTCACATTTTTAAAAAGAATATTCAATATTTATATCTTTGTTTTATTATTACAGGTATTTTTGCAGCATAGTATTTGTCATCTTATAATCTATTATTGGATATTTATGTTATTTTTCAGTTTTTTGCTATATATATAAGTATCCCATATTAGAATCTCATCCAATCCTTTTCCATATTTTGGATTGTTTTAAACAGCTTTCCACCAGTAGCATCGTGTTTAAAATATGATTTTATGACTGAATTATTGAGAAATTGCTGTCATAACCTACTATACTACAAAACATGCTCTGGCAGCAGCCAGGAATGAACTCCACGTTAACAAGTTCAGTGGCAGCATCTTCCTGGACATCTCTGTGATCCTGTTCACCCACTCCCCCATTTTAAGTCTCTTGATTTCCTTTATGGGTTGACCTCTTAGCTCTACCTTTATGTTCTAGACCAATTTACCTAACCTTTCTGAGTTTTTAGTCTCCCTTGTTGGCACAATTATGGTTGCTTATCTTATTCTTTTGGAAATTAAATAACACATAAAGCCACAAGCACAATGTCTGGTACATAGTAATAATATAAATGTATCTTTTCTTTTTGTCTCTGGCCCCTTACTTCCTGCATAGATCTTTCTCATCTAAAAAGAAAAAAGAAAAGAAAAAGAAAAAGCACTTGGTAACCTTGAGATAAGAAGGTCATGATTCCAGGTATATTTCTAACAGAGTGAGCCTTACTGTTAGTCTTTCTAACAAGTCACAATTTTGTAGTAAGATGTGGTTGTAAGATGTGTGTTTGAGCTACACCCAAAAATGAATGTTTGGATTTTCTCTCACAGCTTCACATGGAGTATTCTTGTTGTTGGATGAAGCTCACAGATTGAAAACCAAAGCTCTCTGCTGCATAAGACACTTTCAGAGGTAAACCACAAAGGATAGTCTTAGTTTTTATATAACCCTCCTTCATTTTTTTAATTTACTTTATTTTTTAGAGCAAGTTAGGTTTCCAACAAAATTGAGTAGAAGGTATAGAGTTTCCATATGTCCCCTGCCCTTTACAAACATGCTCCCTGTATTCTCAGCATCTCCCTGGAAAAGAGATGTTAAAGCTAATGAACCTGCATTGACAACATCAGAATAACTCAGAGGTCCATAATTTATTGGATTCACTATTGCTATTATAAACATTCTTTGAGTTTGGACAAATAGGTAATGACACATGTCCACCATTATAGTATCACACGGAATGGTTTCACAGGCTTAAAAATCCAATATCCCATCTATTCATTGTTCCTTCTCCCCCCAACTCCTCCTTTGAGAACATGTACTTTAGGTACTGAACATAGTCAACTAAATTGATATGTTTTTAGGAAAGATTTCTGCAGAGCTAAATGAACCTTTTTGGGGGGGTTATGGGTAGTGACAAAAGTAGTATTGAATATGGGCTAATTACTTTTCATTTCTCTTTTATATAGGAGGTTATATTTACTAAAATCCAGTTATCAAATGAGCAAGACCCTACTCCAATAAATTACATTGTATTTTGGAGATGTTTCAACTCTCTTGAATTTCCTGGCAAACAAATGATCTTATAGTTACTGCCTGCAGTTGCAGATGTATGGGACATACCTTACCACCCCTGCACCCCATTAACCTAGTCAAAAATTTTGACCATTCACCTGCACTCATGAAAAGACCAGACAAATTTCTTATAGAACATTGCCTCCAATCTCTCATCTGTCATATTTTTTTTGTTATGATACTCTTGATTTCATGCCCTTCTCTCAACCTCTTGTGGTCATTCTGGAAAAGTATGTGAGAAACATCATTGTAACCTAGTGTTGCCCTTTTTTTCTGAGAAGCCAGTGGAATGTGAAGACTATCTTCTCCTTGTTGACCTAGTGAAAGTTTGCTCACTCATTGAGACCACACTTGGTAATTTCTGAGATGATAATTGAAATTTGGTCCTCATCCTATAATAAATCAACACTAACTTTGAGTTCATTTAACAGAAATCTTAGATTTGAATTCTATATTTAATGGCCTAGAAGTTGCAGTTTTTAGAGTTTTACTGAAGATGTAATCAGGTTTTATAGTTTCAAATATTTTTTATCCCCTGCCTGGTAGGGCATCCCTTTCTCTCTGGTGTCCTCTCAGCCTTCTTTGTAGGGACTCTTGATTGTGTCTCTTTGCCATTAAGTTTGTACTTTGATATTTAAAATAATATACATAAATATACATAAATAATATACATAAATAGGATATGACTCTTCCACTTCCTGTATTATTTAATTCTCCTGGTATAAGCTCTTGTGTCAGTTCAGAGGTTGACCTTACTTGGCCTAATATTGTTATTGTTGTTGTTTTTTTTTTTTTTTTGTTTTTTGTTTTTTGGTGATGCTAGTGATTGACCCAGAGCTTCATGAATGCTAGGCAAGTGATCTGCCAGTGAGCCACATCCCCTGCCCTGTTCTCAAAAATTTACATAAGTCCTTTTCTGTATTGGACTTCTTATGACAGAATGTCCAGAAACATCCAAAGATCTGATGCCTTGCATCTGATATACCTGCAAAGTTTATAAACAGATATGTTGTTTGTATACATCTTGTTCTTGCTTGTCGATAGAGGCCTGATGCTGTAATTCTGGCTTTCAACCTCCTCGAGTATATGTGTTATTCAGATGCCCCAATAATTCTCCCTTGTGGGTCATAACCATAGTGTGAATCTTTACATAGACTTGAATAATAATAACCATAGTGAATAACTGTGAATACTCAGAGTCACAAAGTGATTGTTACTTACATTCCTATGACAGTGTCTTCTTACAGATTATTATTCCCTTCTTTAGTTAGAAAACTGAAGAGATATTATATTCTAAATTAAACAGAATGTAACCACCTTGAACTTGAGCCTAATTCCATTAAATCATGCCACTCTGCTTTTCAATAAATGTTGTCATGAGTAACTCAGTTTGCTTCCAATGTTAGAGATTTTTAACTGTGTTTATTTACATATATTCTAGTTCTCAGTGGTCTTCAGTCTCCTGTTGACTGGAACTCCTATCCCAAACAGCCTCAAGAACTCTACTCTCTCCTCAGTTTTGTGGAACCTGAGCTTTTTTCTAAGGAACAGATGGAAGATTTTGTTCAACATTACCAGGATATTGAAAAAGAGTCCAAATCAGGTTAATCCCCATTTGATAAATCATCCCCAAGAGATCTTATCACTCAGACTTCCCTAATGCATAACAGTTACAGATAGGAAAGAAAGAGAATGGATAACCAGAGAATACCTGCGGTTCTTCAGACAAAGAACCAGAAACACAAGGCAGATGTTGGGTCCCTCATGTTGTGTGCAGTTGCCTGCTATTCGTGACTTTTGTTTGTTACATGATTCTACAATGGGGATTTTTTGGTTCATTTTTGGAAGAAGGTAGAAAGTACCAACCGATCTGTATACTTTCTTTTAAAAACCAGCTTGTAATTTTCTTTTTAATATTTTTCTTTTTGTGGTATTGGAGATTGAACCCAGGTGTGCTTTACCCCTGAGATATATTCCCAGTGCTTTTGTAAAAATTTGGAGATAGCGTCTTGCTAAGTTTCTTAGGCTGGACTTCAACTTGCCATCCTCCTTCCTCAAGTATATGTTACCATGCCTGGCTTCAAATTTTAAATTTTTATGAAGACTTTTACTTTCCATGCCACTTCCCAGTGCAGAAAAGTAAGTGCATGCTGTAGTCCCAAACTGCCCTTAAGAATTCTGCAACACTGTTATTTCTCTTTAACACTTTGTAGAAACCACAAGTCTGAGATGAGTGGAGAGTGGAAGTGAAAAGGGAAGCCCTCATTCATATAACCAGTAACTTTCTCTTATACCTTTGCCCCTCTGCCTTGTGGAATTATCTGAATATTCCTGTAATATCTGAATATCCTAGGCTGATTATCCAAAACAAATGGCAGGAAGCCAACTAGTGATTATGTATGTACTGGTTAAATATGAGCTGCAAAGTCTTCTTATAGCACAAATTCCCATACCACAAGATAAAGATTACCTTGAAAACCTGCTCTGATTGATTACTCCATGTTTAGCACTGCCAGATAAAAAATAGGACAACCAATTACATGTGACATGGGACAAATTTGTATTGAAAAACTATTAATTGTTTATCTGAATTTCAGATTTAGCTGGTTGCTTGTATTTTTATTTTCTGTTTTTGAAAATACTATGTGAAGTATAATTCTAATTTAGCAGAGTTTTTGAATTCCAGGATACCTGGTCAAGGAAGAAGAGATTAGAAGTCAAAAACTCAAGTTTGAATGCCTGTGTGTCCTTGAATAAGTTGCTTAATTCCTCTGAGCCTCACTTAACAGTTGTAAAAATGGTAACAGTATTACTTGCCGTACATTTCTATGCTGTTATGCTACTCAGTGAGATTAAATGTAAGAATACCCTGGTAAACAGTTTCTTGCAAATGAGATTATTAGTGAGAAGAATCAAGCTCTTTGAGTGTTTGTATTTTGGGGGTTCAAAGCCAGGAACAAGTCTAGAAGAAATAGGGAAGAGCCCATTAAAGGCAGAAATCAGATGGTTCTCTAATTATGTGTGTTCAACTTATAATTTTTTGACTTTACCATTTTATAAAAGCATTCCACATTCAATAGAAACAATACTTTGAATTTTGAATTTTTATTGATGTACATGTTTGTGCCTATTTTTGAGGTATGTGGTATTGATGTTTTGATTCATGTATACATTGGGTAGTGATTAATTTAGATAATTAGTATATCATATACTCAAACTTCTTTATTTTGAGTATATTCAAAATTGTGTCTGAATTCTAACTGGTTTGAGATATATAATGCATTATTGTTAGTTATATTAAAATGTTTAATTTCATTAATCATGGGGGAAATGCAAATCGAGACCACAGTGAGAAACTACCTCACCCCAGTGAGAACAGTTATTACAAAAATACAAAAAAAAAAAAAAAAAAAAAAAAAAAAAAAAAAACCTAACGATTGCTAGCAAGGATGTGATGAAAGGGGAACTCTGATATACTACTGGCAGGAGTAAATTGGTCCCAACCATAATGGAAAACAGGATGGATGTTTCCTCAAAAAACTAAAACTAGAACTGCTGTATAATTCAGCAATCCCCATCAAAGGAAAGGAAATCACATGTCACAGAGATATCGCAACTCCTGTGTTTATTGCAGCACTATTCACAGTACCCAGAATTTGGAACTAACCTAAATGTCCATTAGCAGATTGAAAAAAGAAAATGCAGTGTATGTACACAATGGAATCACTATTCAGCCATAAGACAACATGAGTTTCAGTCTTCCAGGCTAGAGATAGGTTGTAAGTTTCTGTCCTGTAAGGGTTGGTGGCAGCAACAAGTCACAACTCGCCAGTTCCTGCAAGCAATCATGAGGGTAAATACCTGATACAATACAGTGTTCTGTGTTGTCAGTGTTGTTTAGACACAGGTATTCAATAAATTACATGAAGTATTCAACATATGTTCATACTATATTATGTTATATTATTTGCCTGATGGACTATTGTAAGCATTGTGAGCACATTTAAGGTAGGGTGGGCTAAGCTGTGATGTTTGGTATGTTAGATCTGTTAAATACATTTTTTACTTACTGATATTTTCAATTTTGGATGGGTTTGTAAGAATGCAATCACTTTGTAAGTCCAGGAGCATCTGTACTATGAATATTGCTATACTAACCTAGAATGCAGAATTAGCTTGAAAATGAGGAAAGTAACTTGCTATATGTTCTCCAGTAGTTCAGTGCCTTTGTTGTATTTTTGAACCACTCTCTTGTATTTTTTTCCTTACACAGCAAGTGAAAACTATACAACTTCTTGCAGCCATTTCTGCTGAGGAGAGTAAAATCTGAGGTAGCTACAAAGCTTCCCCAAAAAGACAGAAGTAGTGATATACCATGGCATGGACAGCATTGCAGAAAAAAATACTACAAGGCTATTTTGATGAAAGACCTAAGTAATCACAGGGTACTTTAATCCATTTAGAATCTAAATGAAGATGTGATTTGGGGGCAGGGAAATATTTTATAATTACACTCACTTTGTATAGCAAGAATATAGTGTAGCATTTTGTATTCTGAATGATACTCAGGTCAGCTGCAGTGAGACAATGTAGTGTTAAGTGTATCAGACTTAGTTGTTGCATGATCAATTTCCCTTTTTCCTCTTGCCTAGTTTTTCTTATTTCCAACAATGAAGCAAACACTTCTAAATGTCCATTCATGCCTTTTGTCCTCCATTTGCTTTTTCCCCCCTCTTAAATCCACAATAGCAGTTAAGGAAGAAATTTTAGAAATTTCCAGTCATTATAACAAACCATCCCCAAGTTCAATTATAGACTTCCTTCTCAAAACAAAGTTTCATGTGGATATGCTGTTAATTCTCAGCGCAGATGAGACACTGGGAGTTAGTATAAATTTGAGGAATGTCCTATGAAATGAGTAAGATTATTTATAAAGAGTTGGGTTTGTTTTTGGTTTTGTTTTTGATTTGTTAGTCCATTTTTCTTTCTCTTCAAAATTACAGATGCATTTGAAAATGAGAAGGCAAAGAAAGTTAACCTTCAGAATATCTTATCCCTTCTTCAAAAGTATGTGGATCACCCATATTTGTTTGATGGTGAGGCAGTGTTCTTTTTCCCCATGTTATTTTTCTTTAGTATTTCTGTGTTCAAAATCAGCAGAATTCTTCAAAAAAAAAAAAAAAAACAAAAAAACAAAAAACTACCTGTATTTACTGTGTGTATTTTGCTTATTCTCATTTTCTCTATATTATCTAATGTTATTCAGATTTCTTCAGATGTTCCTGTAATATCCCTGATGGCTATGTTTTTCTTTTCTCTCTTAATGAAGATTCAGAGATTCTGTATTACATTTGCCATGTCTCTATTTTTCTGCAATCTAGAAATGTTTCTAAGCTTTTTTCGAAGGGTGGGGAGAGGACTTTTTTGTCTTTCATAATGTTGACAGTTATGGAGAATAAAACTTGTAGTTTTACAGAATGTGTCATAATCTGAATTCATCTGACCATTTCTTCATGGTTATATTTTCTCTAGTCTTGAACCTACTCAGCCACCATGCCAAGTTCACCAGTGATCTCTGTGATGCCCAATGATCATCAATTCACATTTCAGTTAACCTCTCAGAAACCCTTGACACAGTATATCACTTTTTCCTTGAAATGCTCTTTACACAGCTTCTGGAGTAGTACTTTCTCTTGCTTTTCCTCCTGCCCACATGCTCCTTACTATCCTTTGCTGTTCCCCCTTCATCTTACTGACCTGTGTACATTTCTCACTAAGCACTGCTTTAGTGCCTTCCTACAAATTTGATGTGCAGTGTTTTCATTTTCATTCAAATGTTTTTTTAACACACTATGATAGGCAATTCTCTGGCCATGGAGGCTCTAATATAGAAAGAATGCATTTGTTTTAAAGACTTTTTGCAAAGTAGCACTGTGAATTATTTAAAAGTTTAACAGGATCTTAATCAGATGCACATTAGAATATTAAGGAAGAATATTAAGGCATTAGGAATATAGCTTTTGAAGGAAAACTTCAAGAATATTCTTTAGGAGAAGAGCGGCTGCAACGCCGAGCGGAGGAGGCAGAAGGCGGATATCAGGGAGCGGCTGGGTGGGCACCATGGCCGGAATCACCACCGTCGAGGAGGTGAAGCGCAAGATCCAGGTTCTGCAGCAGCAAGCTGATGATGCTGAGGAGAGGGCTGAGCGCCTCCAAAGGGAGGTGAGGGAGAAAGGCGGGCCGGGAACAGGCTGAGGCTGAGGTCGCCTCCTTGAACCGTAGGATCCAACTAGTTGAAGAGGAGCTGGACCGTGCTCAGGAGCGTCTAGCTACTGCCCTGGCAAAAGCTGGAGGAAGCAGAAAAAGCTGCTGATGAGAGTGAGAGAGGTATGAAGGTTATTGAAAACCGGGACTAAAAGATGAAGAAAAGATGGAACTCCAGGAAATCCAACTCAAAGAAGCTAAGCACATTGCAGAAGAAGCAGATAGGAAGTATGAAGAGGTGGCTCGTAAGTTAGTGATTATTGAAGGAGACTTGGAACGCACAGAGGAACAAGCTGAGCTGGCAGAGTCCGTTGCCGAGAGATGGATGAGCAGATCAGACTGATGGACCAGAACCTGAAGTGTCTGAATGCTGCTGAAGAAAAGTACTCTCAAAAAGAAGACAAATATGAGGAAGAAATAAAGATTCTTACTGATAAACTCAAGGAGGCAGAGATCCCTGCTGAGTTTGCTGAGAGATCAGTAGCCAAACTGGAAAAGACAATTGATGATTTGGAAGATAAGCTGAAATGCACCAAAGAGGAGCACCTCTGTACACAAAGGATGCTGGACCAGACTCTGCTTGACCTGAATGAGATGTAGAGCTCCCCAGTCCCGCCCTGCTGCTGCTCCTCCCTCTGACCCTGACTCCGCCTGAGGCCAGCCAGCCTGAAGCTGACCTTGAAACTGAGGGCTGATCTTTAACTGGAAGGCTGCTTTCTCCTTTCAACACCCCCTCTACCCAGACCCCCTTGTCTTTTTCACCAAACTGTCTCTGTCTCTTCCCAAAGATTCCAGCTGGGCTAAAGGCTGAGAATTTTTGGGAACAACATTTAAGGGAATGTGAGCACAACACAAAGTGTCTTTAAAAGCATGTTGGGATGTACACATTTTGTAATTACTTTTTTGTTGTTACAGTAACCATTTGTAAAACATTCCAAATAATTTCATAGCTCTGAAGTAGCAATCTAATTCCTTTCTCACTTTTGGAAAGTAACTTTCTAGCCTAATCCCTATTGCCCTCTCTGTAGAGAAGGAAAAGAGGAATGGGCCTGCCTACTGAAAGCCAAACAGAGCCCAGGGAAAGACTGTACTATGGGAAACCTCATTGCTCTGTGCAAAGTACCAGCCAAACCAGAAAGGTGATTCCAAGAGGAGTTACCCAAATAACAAAACCGTGCTATTCAGGTTTTGTTTTGTTTTTAGCTTTGAGGTATCTTTAGACAACTTTATTCTTAGTTTTTACTTATTATTATTATTATTTTTTCATCAGAAATGACCAAATTAAGATGATGAGACCTCTGAGACCTTTTGTTTTTGTGGTGCTGGGGCTTGAACCCAGGGCCTCTTGCATGCTCCTCAAATGCTCTACATTGAGCCATATCCTTAGCCCTGAGACCAAATTTTTCTCCCATCTCTACCCCCCTTCCAGGTGTTCACAGAGTGGATCATGGGCCCCTTAATCTTGAGGTGACCACTTAATTGCTCTCCTGCCTCCTTGAAGAAAAAGAAAGAAAGAAAATTATGTTTTTGCCACTGATTTAGCCATATGAAACTCATTCATCACCCTTTTCTGGGTCTGAAGCTGCTGTATCTAAAAGTGCCATCTCATTGTGCTTTGTATCAGTCAGTGCTGGAGAATCTTGAATAGCTCATGTACAAAACTTTTTAAATTTTATATTATTTTGAACTTTGCATCTTTATGGCTGGAGTACCTGGCCACCCCATCTGGCTGTGAGAGTCTGCAGCCTGGGCTGGCAGTGTGTTGATCTTTCAACGTTTCTTTCACAACCCAGTCCCCACTTTAGATGAGGTTTCTGTGAGGTCTGTTAGGTATGCATCCTGCAGCTTATTGGCTTAAATGTACTTTCCTTTGTTGTGGTCTCTTTGGGGCCAGTTGGGAGAAAGAGAAACCAATAGTGTAACTGTTTGATACTGGAATATTGACAAGTGTCTTTTTGAAATAAAGAACAGTCCCTCCAAAAACCAAAGAATATTCTTTAAGTTTTTAAGTTTGTTCTAATTACTTGTGCATGACAGTAGAATGTATTCATACATTTTGATAGATCATACAAAAAATGAAGAATAATTTCTCATTTTTTCTGATTTACATGTAGGAATCACATCAGTCATGCAGTCATATATGTACACGAGGTGAAAATGTCTGTTTCACTTAACTATCCTTCCTACCCCCCTACCCTTTTCCCTTCCATTTACTCCCTTTACCTAATATAAAGTAACTCTATTCTTCCTCTACCCCACCTTATTGTGAATAAATATCTGCATAACAGAGAAAACATTTGGCCTTTAATTTTGGTGTTTTGGCTTATTTCACTTAGCATGACCTTCTCTAACTCCATCCATTTACCAGCAAATGCTATAATTTCATTTTTAAAGCTGAGTAGTATTCCATTTTATATACATACCACATTTTCTTATCCATTCATCTGATGAAGGAAATCTAGGTTGATTCCATAGTTTAGCTATTGTGAGTTGAGCTGCTATAAACATTGATGTGGCTGCATCACTGTAGTATGCTGATTTTAAGTCCTTTAGGTATAAACCAACAAGTGGGATAGCTGGATCAAATGGTGGTTCCATTCCAAGTTTCTGAGGAATCTTCATACTGCTTTCCATAATGGTTGTACCAGTTTGCATCCCAGCAGCAATGTATGAGTGTACCTTTCCCCCAATATCCCTTGTTGACATTTCTTGTTGCTTGTTTTCTTAGAGTAGTTTTGATTTGCATTTCTCTAATTGCTAGTGATGTTGAACATTTTTTCATGTATTTGTTGATCAATTGTATTAACTTCTGTGAAGTGTCTGTCAGCCCATTTATTGATTGGTTTTTTTTTTTTTTTTTTGGTGTTAGTTTTTTGAGTTCTTTATATGTTCTAGGGATTAATGCTTTTTCTGAGGTGCATGTGGTAAAATTTTTTTCCCACACTGTAGGCTCTCTATTCACATTATTCATTGTTTCTTTTCTGAGAAGAAGCTTTCCTAGTTTGAACCCATTTCATTTATTGATTCTTGATTTAACATATTGTGCTTTAGGAGTCTTGTTAAGGAAATCAGATCCTAGGCTGACATGGTATAGATTTGGGCCTAGTTTTTCTTCTATTAGACCCAAATCTTTGATCCACTTTGAGTTGAGTTTTCATGCAGGATGAGAGATAAAGGTTTAATTTCATTTTGTTACATGCTTTTTTCCATTTATCCCAGCACCACTTGTTAAATCGGCTATCTTTTCTCCAGAGAATATTTTGGCACCCTTGTGTAGTATGAGATGCCTGTTTTTATGTGGCTGTCTCTGTGTCTTCTATTCTGTATTATTGGTCTACATGTCTGTTTTGGTGCCAAACCATGGTGTTTTTATTACTATACCTCTGCAGTATAATTTAAGGTTTGGTATTGTGATGCCTCCTCCTTCACTATTCTCCGCTAAGGATTGCTTTGGCTCTTCTGGATCTCTAATTTTTCCAAATGAATTTCATGATTGTTTTTTCTAGTTCTATGAATCTTATTGGGATTTAATAGGAATTGCATTAAATTTGTATAACACTTTTGGTAGTATGGCCATTTTGATAATATTAATTCTGCCTATCCAGGAGCATTGAGAGGTCTTTCTATTCTCTAATGTCGTCTTCAGTTTCTTTCTTTAGTGTTCTGTAATTTTCATTGTAGAGGTCTTTCACCTCTTTTGTTAGATTGATACCTTTTTTTTTTTTTTTTTTTTTTGAGGCTACTGTAAATGGAATAGTTTACTCTCTTTTTGGGGGAAAGGGGGGTAATTTTCTTTATTTCTCTTTTAGTGGATTTATTACTGATGCATAGGAATGCATTTGATTTATGGGTATTGATTTTATATCCTGCTACTTTCCTGAATTCATTTATTAGTTCTAGAAGTTTCTGGTAGAACTTTTTAGATCTTCTAAATAAAGAAACATTATTGGCAAATAGTGATAGTTTGAGTTCTTCTTTACCTATTTGTATACCTTTAATTTCTTTCTTTTGTCTAATTGCTCTGGCTAGAGTTTCAAGGACATTATTGAATAAAAGTGATGAAAGGGCATCCTTGTTTTGTTCCAGTTTTTAGAGGGAATGCTTTCCAATTTTTCTTGGTTTAGAAATATGTTGGCCTTGGGTTTAGTATATGTGGCTTTTACAATGTTGAGGTATGTTCCTACTATGCCTAAGTTTTTCTAGTTTTTTAAACACGAAGTGGTCCTGTATTTTGTCAAATGCTTTTTCTGCATCTATGAGATAATGATTTTGTTTTTAAGTCTATTGATATGATAAATTACATTTATTGTTTTCCATATGTTGAACCAATTCTGCATCCCTGGGATGAACCCAACTTGATAGTGGTGCACTATCTTCTTTTTAATATTTTTTGGTAGCTATTTTGCAGGATTTTATTGAGAATTTTTGCATCTGTGTTTATCAGGGATATGGTCTGAAGTTTTCTCTCCTTAATGTGTCTTTGTCTGATTTTGGTATCAGGATGATTTTACCCTATAGAATGAGTTGGAAAGCTTCTCTCCTTCTATTTCATGGAATAATTTGAGGAGTATTGGTGTTAATTCTTCTTTGAAGATCTTGTAGAACTCAGCTGAGAATCTATCTGGTTCTGGGCTTTTCTTAATTGGGAGGCTTTTAATGGTGTTTCCTATTTCATTACTTGAAAGTATTCTGTTTAGATCATGTATGATCTCCTGATTCAGATTAGATAGTTCATATATCTCTAGAAATTTGTCGATGTCTGCAGTATTTTCTCTTATTGGAATATAAATTTTCAAAATAGTTTCTAATTATTCTGTATTTCAGTTGGGTCTGTTGTGATATTTCCTTTCTCATCTTGTATTTCAGTAATTCAGATTTTCTCTCTTTTTTCTCTTCGTTAGTGTGGCTAGGGATTTATCAATTTTGTTGATATTTTTTTCAAAGAACCAACATTTTGTTTTGTCAAATTATTCAGTTGTTTCTTTGTTTCAATTTCATTAATTTCAGTTCTGATTTTAATTATTTCATATTTTCTACTGTTTTTGGTGTTGATTTGTTCTACTTTTTCTAGGACTTTGAGATATAATGTTAGGTCATTTATTTGTTGACTTTTTATTCTTTAATAATTGAGCTCAGTGCAGTGAACTTTCCCTCTTAGTACTGCCTTCATGTGTCCCAGAGATTTGGTTTGTTGTATCTGTATTCTCATTTATTCTTGGCATTTTTTTCATTTCATCCTTGATTTTCTTTACTATCCATTTTTCATTCAATAGTGTATTATTTAGTCTCCAAATGTTAGAGTAGCTTCTATTTTTTCTATTTTTTATCTTATCATTGATTTCTAATTTCAGTCCATTATGATCTGATAGACTATAGGGTATTTTAAGGATTTCTGCTTTTTTTCCCCCCACAATCACTAACCCTTTATTGAAGTGATCTTTCACTTCCTGTATTTTCTCTTTGATTTCACTCTTTATACCATCCTTTACTTCATAGATCAGTTTAACTATGCATATTCTAAACTCCTTTGTGGACATTTCTACTGAATGTCAGTGGATTCTCATATTGGGCCATCTTGACTTGTTTGGGGCAATTCGTTCCCTTGTTTTTTCATGTTGCTTGTGTGTTTTCCCATGTAGTTGTATGAATCTGAGCTACTACAGACTGTACCCTGTAGAACTATATTGTCCCAGAAGATTTCCAGCATTTCACCTTTAAGAGGGAGATCAACATCAACAGCACCCTGCACAAACAATACACAGCCTCAAATCTAATAGCTTCCACCAAGTTGTCCACTGCCCTCTAGCAATAAACAGCAATAATGACTTCAATCATGGTTCACAATATGAACAGAAAATTTGCAAAAGAATTTACAATCTCAAATATTGGACACTGAGAAATCAGAAATAGTGCAGGACATGATGTCATGAAGGAGAAAGAGAGAAACCAGAAGTAAAAATCCACAGGAAGAATGGAAGAGCAACCAACAGATTGACTATTAGGAGGAAAAAAATTAGAAAGGGAATCCAGAAAAACAGACAAGGAAGAGAAAGCATATATATATATATATATAATATATATATATATATAATATATATGGAGAAATGAATTAAAAATATAAGAATATACAACAGAACTGCAAAACGCCATGCATATATCTCCATCCTCAACAAACTGGTGCAGGAAAAATACTGTGCTCCAAATACAGTGGAGAGAGATTCCAGAGAAATAAATAAATAAATAAATCTCAGTGGAAAATTGAACAACTGTTTCTGCCAGCATCCAAAAGCTTCTCAGCCCTGCCTCTGACTTCCCACAAGACTGCCTGGCCCAGACAGGCCCTGGGAGACCCAGTCACTATCCCACCAATCTGGGCCCCAGATGTCTTAGGTTCCACCTGTTGCAGTCCCAAGATCTCACAATACTGGAATTTGGAAAGAGACCACCAGGGATAAGCAATCCTGAGAGACAATAACTAGGTGGCAGCAACCAGCACCCCCAGGAGGAAAACCCCAGGTGCAGCCAAACCCACAGTCACCTGACACTGAACCTTCAGGTTCTGGTGGGTGTCCCCAGACAGGGGCACCTTGTCTCCCCAAGATGGCAGTAGCAGGAAACCCATCAGCATCTCATATCTCAGGTTCTGTCTGGCGTCTCAAAATGGATGCAATCCTGTGCAACCAAACCTGGAGTCTCCCTAACAGCGAACCTCTGGGCAGTGGTAGAAACGGTAAGTGGCAGGGGGTTGGTGGCAGCAGGCAGGTGCTCAGCAGCAGCTCAGTTGTCAGTGGTGTTGGCAGGGGTGGGGGATCAGCAGCTGCACTGGTGGAAGCTGTGGCTGCAGCTGCAATGGCACCCAGAGAGAAGACCTCCAGGTGACCTCTGGGGAGCAGCAGCAGCTTTGGCAGCAGGGATGTCAGGGGCAGTGATGTCAGTGACAGCAGTGTAGATAGCAGGTGTGCCCAGAGAAAAGACCTCTGGTGTGTGGCAGCAGCATGGGCGGCAGCAGCACCCAGAGAAAACACCTCCAGCATCTGGGGCAGTGGCCTCAGGGGCAGTTGTGCCCCACCTAAGAGAAGACCTCCAGGTGATGACCCCTTCCAGAATATTCTGACTGCCACCCCATACCTTGAGAATCACTTATATACACCTAAGCCTGTTTCTTGATTCCTTTTCTAGAGTGAGAGCCTTAGCACTTCATTCCCTTAGCATCTCCCTTTGCCTCTGTTTCCTAAAGAGTGGGTTTGATTCCTACCCAAGTATTTATTAGACCTTTTGGATGTGCCAGGCTCTGCAATTGGTGTTAAGTTGCACTGAGAGTTATGTAAGCAAATAGTTAGAAAATGCCTCAAATAGATGTGACTAAGGGACATAATGGATTGAAAGGAGCATGGGTTCTCTTGCTGTTGCCTACCTATTGACTTTTCTGTAAGCCTCTTGTATTTGATTTTCCATTTCATTCTTCAGGTTTGGGAAATTTTCTGATATTATTTCATTGAATATGTTGTTCATTCCTTTGGTTTGTATCTCTGTGCCTTCCTCAATCCCAATAATTCTTAAATTTGGTCTTTTCATGATGTCCCATAGTTCTTGGAGATTCTGTTCATGATTTCTTACCATCTTCTCTATTTGGGCGACTTTATTTTCAAGATTAAATATTTTGTCTTCATTGTCTGAGGTTCTGTCTTCCAAGTGGTCTAGTCTGTTGGTGATGCTTTCCATTGAGTTTTTTATTTGGTTTATTGTCTCCTTCATTTCAAAGATGTCCATTTTTTTTTTTTTTGTTTTGTTTTTTGTTTTTTGTTTTTTGAGAATCTCTATCTCTTTGTTGAAATGATCTTTTGCTTCCTGCAGTTGCTCTTTCAGCTTATTGGTATTATCATTCATTGCCTGCGTTTGCTCTCTTATCTCATTCTTTGCTTCACGAATCATCTTAATCATGTATAATCTGAAGTCCTTTTCTGACATTTCTTCTAACATACTGTCATTGGGTTCTATTACTATAGAATCTAGATTTGTTTGGATCATTTTCTTCCCTTGTTTTTTCATGTTGTTCAAGTATCTTCCCCTCTAGTACTGCAGATCTGGGGTATTGCAGATTTCCCCCTATAGTCTTATAGTGGCCCTATAGGTTTCCAAAACCCTTTCTTTAAGGGGAGATCAATATTAGCAGTGCCCAAATCAGACACTATGCAATCCTAGACCAAATAGCCCCTATGGGGACAATTAAAAAATTGTCATAATAAACAAAATGTGTTCAAATGTTATCTTCAGTAAAACAAACAGGTTTGCAATAAGGTCTGCAGTTTCTAATAGAGGACAAAGAGGATGCAGAGGGATGAAGAATATGGCTGTTAATGGGATAATAAAAGAATATACAGAAGTTCTAGAAAATAGGGTGAGAGTGTAATCAAAAGAAATCGGATGTTAGCATGTAAATAAGGGAGAAAGTGACTCTGAGGGAACAGGTAAACAGAAGGAAAAGAAAGCAAGAAACATAAAGAAATAAAAACTTAAAATTTTTTTTTAAAAGAAGAGAAAAGAAACAGTCATATACTAATAACAGTCATATACTAACAGTCATATACTATAACAGTCAGATACTAATGAAACCTCCCAGTGTTCAGTAGCCTGATGTATGAGAGGTACCTGACAATGAGCTTCAAGTCTCCAGCAGGCATCTCAGGATGGGATTTGCCCCACCCGAAGATCGGAGCTACGGCTTCCAGGATTATCCAAGATGGCTGCTCTGGCTTCCAAATGTGTAGGCAAATGGGGAGCTGCAGCTCAGGGATGGACGTGGTCAGCTGGAGGTCCTGGAGACAGGATGCAGTTGGTCCGGCAGTGGTCCTGGAGGTCGGGTGTGTTTGGTGTGGTTGTGGGATCCAGGAGGCTGGGTGCAATCAGTTGGTCTGGGTTCCCAGTGATAGGGCACAGTCAGTTGGTCTGGGGGTCCTGGCGACAGGGAGCAGTCAGTTGATGTGAGGGCCCCAGAGGCAGGGAGTGGTCATTCAGGCTGAGGGATCCTGGAGATGGGGCTCAGTCAGTCCGGCCAGGGGTCCTACGGGGCCTGGCTGTTGTCTCAAACTGGAGGCAGCCACGTGTAATCAAACCTGCAGGTACTGTAACAGTGAACTTCCAGGCAGCAGCAGGCAGCTGGTTCTCCACTGGCGGTCTGCAGTCAGTCTGCTGGCAGCTGTCGGATGATCGGGAGGTGAACCTCGAGCGTTGGGTGATGGATAGGGGTAAGGCAAGCGATGGACAGGTGAGAGGCAGGCAAATGGCGGATGATAGATGCCTCATAGTGAGCAATCTGCTCTCAAAAAAGGCGTCGATATGCTGGCTGACTTTTCTATTCAAGAAGTTTTCCCTGAGTCAGGGCACATGACTGGGAATGGGCCCTTTCTTGTCCAGGTGTATAGCCAGAGCCTTTTGAAGTTGGAGACCATCTGATTGAGGCTAGTGGGAAACTTCACCTGCTGGATAAGCTGCTGGACTTCCTGCATTCCAGGTATAGGTTCACATGTACTGCTCTGAGCTGGTGACTGGTTAAAACCTAATTAATGAGGAACTTACTTATTTCATGAGACTGATTCAAGTTTTCCTCTTTTACAAGACTCTAATTCAGGGTCTACTTTCTCTGAAATTATACACCCACCCCATTCCATCTCATCCCACCCCACTCTTTCCTACCATTATCCTTTCTTTCCTGAATTCCTATAGCCTTTAGGATCCCACTCCAGCACTTGGCAAGCCCTACCTTAATCTTCTACCTGGTTGATCAGTGTATGTTCACCTCATCAGTCCAGCTATATTGTTTAGAGCCCCAAGGACAGAGTCAGCATTGAGCATTTCTTTTATAATTGCCTGCTGGTACCTTGTGTTGAATTGACACATAATAGTCTCAGTAAGCATTCATTCTTGTTAACTTGTGGGGTTTGATTTAAACTCAAGGGGTACTTGGAATAGTCTTTCCCAGAAATGCAAGCTGGGTATCAGAAGAACAGAATTTTTAAATTGTCTGGTTAGGATGACTATCCCAGGTGTGACATGAACTAACCTAAAACTTCAGATTTGGCAAAAATTTCCCAATCTGTTCCAAGTTAAATAATTGCATGTATCACTGTGTCTTATTTTATTTGACATATCTACTATAGGTGTGTTAGAGATGGAGAAGGGAAATACCTTCCATCCAAGTTTTTTGTGTCACAGACCCAGAAAGGTCTTATCCAAAGTCATATAGCTAGCAAATGTCAGAGATGAGATAAGAATTGAGGTACTCACCTTCAAGCTCAATGCTTTCCCAACAATTTGGGCTAGAATCTGGCAGGAGTTTGCCCTAACGCTTGATCTTACCTTTGTGGTAAGCTTAAATTAAGTTCATTTTCTTAAGAAGAATATTGTTTTGTCAGCCCTGTACTTCTTTGTTCGGGCAAATTTTAAAACTGTCTGATAACAAGGAGCTCTCAGCTCGACTTTGTTCTTAATGCATTATTTTGAAAATTTCCTCTCTTCACTCTCTATATGTAATTTTCCTCATGTTTTATGGGGGATTGTTTCTCTAACGTGATGCTTCTCAGACTTCTCTAGATGATAATGGCTTACACCCGCAAGTAGGGAATAACAGTAGATAGCTGACCACAGCTCTTTAGCATCTTGGGGAAGGAGTACACACATATGCGATTCTTGCCCTTTACTCTTCATGTGTTTATTTATTTCACTATTAAAGTGAAAGCTTATATTTCTTTTCATTGAGTGAAATGACATTCCAGAAAGTGGCTCCTTGGTTGCTCTAGGTGCTTTCATAGTTCCTGGTGAATTGACACGTGCCCTGAGAATATCTCCGCTGTAGCTTTAAAACTGCTCTGAAGGATACAGCTACATGTGGAGGCACTTTGTATTCTTATGTAAAATATGTAGAGTTTCTGAGAAAGTTATGTGACATTTATATTTCTACTTTAGCATTTCACTTACTTAAAAAATTGTATTTGATAAATTTTGTGTGAGGGTTACTCACCCTAAATACTACTAGAGTTTCTTCTTTTCTTTTCCTTGCCAGGGGCCATTGGGTTTTACTTTTCTCCCAAATGACCCAGATGTTGGATATTCTCCAAGACTATATGGATTATAGAGGTGACTCCCCTGGGCCACTACATTACTGAAGTCTTTTGTAGATTTAATGATCAAATAGGTCCATGAAGAATAATAAGGTGTGTGGGAAAGTTACAGCAGAAAAAGTTGCAAAAACATTATTCAGAACCAAAAGAAGATTAGGAGAGGGGACAGTACTATGTGAAGCAGAAGTGAAAATGTTTGAGTGTCTTCAAAAAAATGTATGATAAGTTGAGTTTCAGTGACAGAAGCTTTCAGTGTCTTGCAATGTTTAGCTCAACAGTTGTGTACTTATTCAGGATTAGTAAGAAAATGAATACTGCTAGTATAGAGATCCCACAAATCAAGCAGGGGAAGGTAAAACCAATTATTTCTATGGACAATAGGGAATGTAGGCAATTACCTGAGAACTCTGTTTTATATGTAATAAAACTGATGTGGGATAATGGTTAAAAGTTTAAACAGTGGATGATTATTGAACCTTTTGTAGATTATCAGTTGCAGAACTAAGAGTTTTAAAATTTAGTTCAGAGTGGTCTCTCAGATCCACTTGATCCCTCCAAGTACTGCAGTAACCTGGATACTTGCAGAAATGCCATTGGCACATTGAGGAATCTCCACTGTCAAAACACGACAGGTTTATAATTTCCCTTCCTGACCTGATGCATGGTGGTAAGTGGAAAGCCCTAAAGCTTCATTGAAAAGCAGATGCTGGGACATCAGGCAGGCTCCTAAGTGCTTGTCTTACTGCTTGCCTAAGTAAGGATTGTGTCTCAGCAAATAGAAACTGCCATAGAGAGTGGATATTTAGGGTTGCCTGGGAATAGTCAAACTGAATGTTAACTCTGTTTTAAGTGCCAAAACTTTGACTGCATGTGTTTTAAAAACCAAGGCTAGAGTGTTATGGTGAATTTTTTTTGTAAAGTGATGTATTGTCCCCCTAAATTTAGATCTTTCCCATGGGATTTATTTAAAGTAGGGGCATGCCTGGATATGGAAAGGACAATATAGGCATTTTGTTTAGGAATGACTTGATTTTTTTTATTTCCTCAAGAGTCCTTGAAAAGGGTTAAGATCTCCTTGTTGTTGTTCTTCTCTATGTAAAGGCTATAACTATGAGAGTGTGGATATTCTGTGAGAGGAGAAGAGAGACACCTGGATATATAAAACTTTGGACAGCATCCCATTTTTATTTTTCTCCTGAGTTCCAAGGCAGGTAAGCCACATAGGTATTGATGAAAGCAGACAAAGAAGGAGTGGTGTAGTGCTTTTACATCCCAACCATTGGTACATTTTCCATAATTCTCTGAAAGGTGAGGTTATTACCAAGGAGTACAATAAAAGTAGAGAATCAAGGCAGTTGACATAGCATTGTACTGGACTTCTACTTTGGAGCTCTTTTCTGTCCAACCTATCTAAGCTGTGATGTCACAAAGAAGTGAGGCTGGAACCTGAGCTTATTGGAAAGTAATTCTAATCTGCTTTCACCTCTGACCTGGGAATGCCCTGAATTTTTTTTTTTTTAATTTTGAGGAAGTTTTATTTATGTTCAGTGGAGACAGCTCTCCTTCCTAGTCATGAATTTGGAAAATAAGATAATCTCTTTGCTAGTTACCCTTCCTCCATGAGTACCCCTGGAACAGTGTTGTAAAGTTTAACAAACATTTTGTTGTTTAAAATGTTATTATAGTGAAACTGCCACTATTTGTAATTATTATGGCAGTGTCCATATGACTTAAATCATAAATATCATGACATCTGTGGTGTTTTGTCAGTTATGGAGTGTTCTCATATACTATTAAATAATTTGAAATCAGTTTTGGGAGATGGAATTTTCCTTACATCCTGAATCAAAAAGACCTTAAATTAATTTTGAATTCATATCTGAGTCTCATTATCTTATTTTTTATAGACCTTAATTTGTATGAAATAGATATAGGACTACAAAAAGGATGTGTGTCCTTGATGAAAGAGAGATTAATATCTTTATGAAAAGAAAGTTCAGACTTATTTAGAAAGCATTTATAAGTGCTTTGTACTATATGGGTATATAAAGGAAGTGTTAGATATAATCCTTGAGTATAAGGAGATTATTTCTCCAGCGTATGTCTTATCTGTCTAATAAACTCAATAATAAGATATAATCAGACTCCTTTGGCCTCTCTTCCAAGGTCACATGCCATACCCTGCATCAGAGACATTCATTCGGTTGTCTCATAGTTAGTCTTAGGGGAAACTTAAAGGATCTGGTCACATGCATCGTCAGGTTGGGAGAGGAATTCCATTTGTGTTTTAAAGATTTTATTATTCATATTTAGAGAGCAGATATTTGAATCATCTAAAATTAGAAAGAAACCTCTGCTTTTCCGTTAATCTCCCTGGAGGCCTCAGTAGATTATCTAGGGTCTGAAGCAGTCCTGGATGTTAACCTTTTCCAAACACTGATTGTCATATTTGCTATCACGTTTTTGCTATAGTTCTGCAGCATTTTCATTTACTGGGTTTCCTTCCAGCTTTCAAGAGTTGAGGTTATTACCACATATTGTCAGCAGGTGGCAGTGATAGCTTATGTCCCAAACAACTAAATATGGCTTAAAATATTCCCTAGTGAAGATGGGCTGCAGTAGCCAACTTCAACTCAAGAGGAAGATAATTTTTATGGAACACATTTTTAAATGAAATGATTGCCTAGATAGTAGGAGGATATAGTGGATAAAAAGGTTCTGGAGCCAGGCGTAGTAGTGCATGCCTACAATCCCAGTTGCTCAGTAGGCTGAGGCTGAAGGATGGTGTGAGCCCAGGAGTTCAAAGTCAGCGAGGGCAGCACAGCAGGACCCTGTATCAAACCCAGGAGTAATAACCACAGATTCTGGAATATGGGATGGAGTCCTGACTCTTTCATCTTCTAGTGATGCAACTTCAAATAAGTTTCTTAATCTAGCTGTGTTTTTGTTTCAGCATCTGCAAAATGAGAATTATACCAGCAAGAATGCAGGGTTGTGAGGGTTAAAAGAGTTAATTTATGTAAACCTTTTTGAACAATGCTTGGTAAATAGTAAAGTAGAAGTATAACTATCATTATTGGATATAATTTAACATCTCTCAGTAATCAGTCATTATTATTTCTTTATTCCAACTTTAATTTTATATGAAGGCTTTCATGAGAATGTTCCTGCCTGACTTGTCTTGAGATCCAGCTGGGAGTCAGTAGTCCTTATGAAAAGTAACCCTTCATTCAATTCTTGGAACAAGTCCTTTTAGGCTTGTTTCAGGAATGAACTGTAACAACCCTGGCAAGAATGAGTCTGTTCTTTACTAGTTTTCACATTAATCAAAGAGAAGGCTATAATTTGCCTTCATAGTAGTCTAAATTCCTGTAACCCAAGGTACTTCCTTGACCCTTTTTCTGCACCACTGAATAAAGATCAGAAAGTTGTTGCATTGAGTGTTCTTGTCTTGAATTGATTTTATGACATTGTCTTTGATTAATGTGGAAACCAATTCAGGAAGACATGTTCAAGTTTTCTCTAGTCAGAGGCATGTATCATCCCCTCTTCTCATTAACTAGTGTCAGGGTCTTCCTATCTTGTAGCTTGCAAGTGTATTTAAGTGCTTTTCTTAATGCACATTGCAGACCTCTCCTTTTTTTAAATACATATTTTAGTTGTAGACGAACACTGTTTTATTCAGCTTTTTCACCACTGTGACTAAAAGACCTGATCCAAACAACTATAGAGGATGAGGGCTCATGGTTTCAGAGGTCTTAGTCCATAGAGGGCTGACTTCATTCCTTGGGGCTCAAGGTGAAGCTGAATATCATGATGAGAGAGTGTAGCAGAGGGAAGCAGCTCAAATCATGATTAGAAAGCAGAGAGACTCCACTCTCCATATATAGACTATATACCCCATATCTATGCCCCCATTGAGCCAGTTCCTTCAGCCACACTGCACCTGCCTTTAATTACCATTCAGTTAATCCCATTAGGGATTTATTCACTTTTTAGGCCAAAGCTATAATCCCATCATTTCTCCTCCAAACCTTCTTGCATTGTCTCACATGTGAGCTTTTGGGGGACACCACATCTAAGCCATAACAGGCAATATCTTTATTTTGTTTATTTTCATGTGGTGCTGAGGATTGATCCCAGTGCTTCACACATGCTAGGTGAGCGCTCTGTCACTGAGCCACAATGGCAGCTCCCATACCTCTCATTTTTTGAGCTGTTTTCTGAAATAGCTGTGTCCTTATTCACAGACTTTTCTAAGCAAAATCCAATCAAGGTTTTGAAACATGGCTTCACAGCATTAAATTAAGCATACTTTCCTGCCCCTTACCTCTCATTCTGTTATATTTGATAATTAAATTTTTCTGGGTCAGGCAACATAAGATGAGGTGGCACTTTTGACCACTCCAGGGCTCTGGAGTTGGGGGCAGAGATGTCAGCCTGAAGGAGAAAACCACTCAGTTGGACTGATTTCAGTTGTTCAGTATGACCCAGTCTAGCCTTGTGTCTGTTTCCCGGTTCCTTATTTGTGTGTTGCTGATCATGCTTCCTTTTTGTGTGGTTTTCAGGTGGAATTGGCATGAACTTAACAGCAGCAGATATTCTTATTTTTGTTGACAGTGATTTTAATCCTCAAAATGACTTACAAGCAGCTGGCAGAGCTCACTGAATTGGCCAGAACAAGTGAGTGAATTAGACATCTTCATTTTCCTGCTCTATTCTCTTGTAGTTCTGGATTGTGGAGGAAGGTGAAGAATGTAGTCCTGACAATAGTGTCATACTGGGAGTTGAGAACCACTAGGTTTTAACCCCATTTTGTCACTGACTTGCAGAGTCATGTTCAGTGATCACATGATCAATTCAGTCTCACTTTGTTAAAAAGAACAGATAAATTGCAAAATGATTAGAAGAAACTTTTAGGCTTTAGTTAGAACCTAACTCAGTTTAAAAATGAAGTTAAAACTGGTATGGTGGCACATACCTGTAATCATAGCAACTTGGGAGGCTGATGCCAGAGGATCGCAAGTTCAAGGACAGCCTTGGCAACTTACCAAAACCCTGTCTCAAAATAAAATATTTTAGGGCTGGGGTTGTGGCCCAGTGGTAGAGCACTTGCCTAGCATGTGTGAGGCACTGGGTTGAAGTCTTAGCACTGCAAATAAATAAATGAATAAAGTAAAGGTCCATCAACATCTATGAAAAAAAAAATTAAATAAATTAAAAAAAAACATTTTTTTAAAAAAGGCTAGGGATATAACTCATTGGTAAAGCTCCCCTGGACTTGTTTCCCAGTACCATGAAAAGGAAAAAAATGGGGTGAAGAGGTTGTGGAACTACCCTTTCACCTCAGGATAACATGCCTGCCAGGGGTTGGCCTTGGCTATAGATGAAGTCCCAATTGTGGTCACTTCATCATCCTTTCCCTGACTCTTTTGGGAAAGGTTCAGAGAGAAGTTGAGGCCAGATCTCTCTAACAAATGCTCAGGTCCAAATAAGCAATGTTCTTTGAATTGTTCCCTGAATATGGTCTTCAGTTCTGCTTCCTTTTTGGTGCCTGCTTTTCTCCACAGCTTTTCAGACTCATAGTACACTGCTCTCATTTGGCTTACATACAGGGCTGTGAAAGTTATTTGGCTGATTGGCCGAGACACTGTGGAAGAAATAGTTTATAGAAAAGCAGCCTCCAAACTACAGCTCACCAACATGATCATAGAAGGAGGCCATTTTACTCTTAGAGCCCAGAAACCTTTGGCTGATGCTGACCTCCAGGTAAAATATGGTTTTCTTTTCTTTAAAGTCCCATGATTTATAATCAGTACTCCCTGTGGATGTGAATGCAAATAAAAAGTACCAGCATTAACCACCCTTTGTCTCCAGTTACACATTAGTCTGTTAGCCTAATTCATGCCCACTCAGTACATACTACATGCAAGGTGCCATTGAAGCTTAAAGCAGAGAAAATAGAATAAAGAGAATGGGCTTTAAACACTTAAAGGCAGAGAAAATAGAATAAAGAGAATGGGCTTTAAACCATCAAACTTGGATTCAGATTTATACCTTATCACTTACTGGATGTATGACTTTGAGCAAGTAACTTAACATCATGGATATATTCTCTTTGGGGTTTCTAAAAATAAGTATGCCACTAGTTATCTCAGAGAGAATTTGTCTGTTTGTTTAGGTTTTGCTTGTTTTTTTTTTTTTTTTTTTTTTTTTTGTTGTTGTTGTTGTTGATTTTTGGAGAAGAACCTGACTTAATCGGTAATGTTTAATTCCATACCTATTCCTTAATCCCAGACCCTTTGTGCAGTGACTTACAGTACTCATTCCATACACAGAGGAGGATGAACAAGACTGGGAATTAAAAATTATACCATAGGATATATGGATGAAAGAACTAGAGTTAATTTGCTTGAGGAAACAAAATTTAGATAGGAGTCAAATACTGACTTGGAAGATTCTAGAGAGAGCTCTCTTTTGGAAAAAGGCTTAGAGTTATTCCATAGCAGCAGCTTTTGAGTTAAAATTAGAACCCATATAATCTACCCCAGGTCCTTTTGAGGGATTAGATACAGAGAGATCAACCCCTAGGATTCTGAAATGATTCAGGCATGAAGTGAGTAATAAATAGCTGACAAGGGCAGTAGCTATGGGAAGGTCTGCTGTAGGAAACATTGCAGAGAAGAAACAATAGGAGTTGACTGCTGTTTTGAGGCAGGGAGTGAGAGAGATAGCAATTCAAAGATGACGTTAAGGCTTTAAGCCTGAATGATGAGAATAGAAATTAGGAAGATATGCAGTCAAGTGTTAGGAAGATGAAAATAATGTAGGCTTTAGTCAACAGGGTTTATAGTAAAAATCAATGTAAATTATTGTTAGAGGAAGACTCAAAAAAGGAAGGGATTTTATTTAGAAAAGTTTGCAAGAAAAATCAGACTTTAAAAGACCTGCTATCAAACAAAAAATTCAAGAGGTATGCAAAAGGGAAAAAATTACACAGTATTATAAGCAGAATTATCAAGTTTACAATTAGCCCAAGTGTGGGATAAAAAATAGCAGTTTTCTCTCACACACACCTGTATCTTTGCACATCAGCATTACAGACAGGGACCAGTGCTATTTTTGTTAGGGAGTCATTGACTTGCAGGAAAGGTTCACAGTTTTGGGGGTACTAGAACCTAAAAGAAGAACCCTAGGGTTTGTTTGTTTGCTTGGCTTTTGTTTACCTTAGGGAGTAATTGTGGACGCTGGCTTTTTCTATATTTTTAGTCTTCTGCATGCTCATCTGTCATGGTGGCAGAGCAGCTGTGCATTTTGTTTTCACACTATTGAAGAGGAAATTACAAATGTAAGGTGAAAGCTTGAGAGAGAGGTAGGTGTATACTGTAGATGTCTAAATACATTTCTTCACAGGACTTTGAGAGATGAGTTCATTGTGGGCTGTAGTGAAGGTGTACATATTGGGAGTTAGAGGAGATGAAGTCTCAGATGCTCAAACTCTTCCCCAGTGGAGGGAGCTCCAGGCATTCAATAAGGGATTTCCCTGTGATGTGGTCTACCAGCACGTCATTGTGAAACACAGAGGCACAACTCCCTGCTGTGGGTCAACATAGACTATAGGCTGTTGGAGAGGACCTTGGTGGGACTTCCTGTCCAGGGCAGGGGCAAAAAATCTCATTCTGGTTCTGAGTGATTTCTTTCCTCCCCATCCAGACTGAGTTATATGGTTGCCAAGGACAAGGATAATAACTCACTGCCTTGTCTCAAAAGAAAGCAGGGCATTTTTAAAATTATTAAAGAATCTAATAGTAAAAGATGTGGTTCTGGTTTGATAAATCTAAGCAGTGTAGAGTTGTGAAGTCCTGAAAAAGGAAAGCAGGTTCCTTATCCTGCAAGGAGAACACAACAGAAAGAGAGGGACAGATATAGATGTAGTGAACATTTATTGAATGTTTACTGTGTGCTAAGCATTGTCTGAGGTATACTTTTTCCAATTGTTTAATGAAGAAGAGTAACAGAAGAATGAGGTAGACACTGTCTTTATCCCCATTTTAAGAAATTTTCCAAACATCATTCAGATTCATGACTCTAATCCAAGCACTCTATAACTTCCAACTACATGCTCTTAATTATTGTAATATACTATTTTTCATTTTTTAAAAAAGGTATTTCCTTAAAAACACATTGCAAGTGCTCAGTAGCAAGGGAAGCCAGGAGACTTAAGTCTAAGGAAGTGGAAGGGAGGATCCCAGTATGAACTGAGCTTCATCATAAATACTTGGCTTTCTTCTTTTTTGGTTACTAAATGCCAAAGCCATTCGCCTTGGTTCATATATATGTATTTATGTGTGTGTGTGTGTGTGTGTGTGTGTGTGTGTGTGTGTGTATGTTTATATATGTACATACACAGACATATACATATGTATATAGATTACTTACATTTATATATATATATATATAAACATAAAATATATACCTACCAGGGCTAAATATAAATATATCCAGGTGTGTTCTTGCTTAGTTTTTAACTCAGGTGTTTTCAAGCTACAGGATACCTTTAAGTTTCTGGGTTACAATATAGAAAGTCTAGAGATAAATAACCAAAAGTAAAAGGACAAAAGCAAATGAGGGCCCATCATGTGGATCCCAATTCTTAAAAGAGAGTGCTTAGGGAGGAGTAAAGTTGGAAATAGCAAGGGAAAGCCAGGTAATACTATCTAAGCTTTCTGGGTGGTTCCTGTAGCCTTAGGAAATAGGCGGAGTATCCCCTAGGGAGGAATGAGAGGAAAGGGCAGGATAGGGAGTGCACAGGGCTAACTAGGGAGATTGAAATTAAGAAAGGGCCTTTGGGCCTTGGAGACTGAAATTAAGAAAGGGTCTTTGGGCCTTGGTGATCAGGATTGTTATGGTTTATCCAAAATGGGTTCCATAAAGTACTGTAGTAGGAAAGCAACTTGGCAAAGGAAAGGAGTCAGCTTATTGTGAGGTGAGATACTGGGAGGCCTGCTCTTTCTAAGAAGTTTGACACTAATCTCCAGAATCTATAAAGAACTCAAAAAACTCTACACCAAGAATACAAATAATCCAATCAACAAATGGGCTAAGGAAATGAGCAGACACTTCACAGAAGAAAATCTACAAGCAATCAACAAACATATGGAAAAATGTTCAACATCTCTAGTAATAAGAAAAATGCAAATCAAAACCTCCCTAAGATTCCATCTCACCCCAATTAGAATGGCGATTATACAAGCAACAGGTGTTGGCGAGGATATGGGGAGAAAGGTACACTCATACATTGCTGGTGGGGCTGCAAATTAGTGCAGTCACTCTGGAAAGCAGTGTGGAGATTCCTTAGAAAACTTGGAATGGAAAAACCATTTGACCCAGCTATCCCACTCCTTGGCCTATACCCAAAAGCCTTAAAATCAGCATACTACAGAGATACAGCCACATCAATGTTCATAGCTGCTCAATTCACAATAGGCAGATTGTGGAACCAACCTAGATGTCCTTCAATTGATGAATGGATAAAGAAACTGTGGTATATATATACAATGGAATATTACACAGCCATAAAGAATGATAAAATTATGGCATTTGCAGGCAAATGGATGAAATTGAAGAATATCATGCTAAGTGAGATAAGCCAATCTCAAAAAACCAAAGGTCAAATGATATCGCTAATAAGTGGATGAGGACACATAATGGGGGGAGAGAGGGATTAGTGTTAGGGTTAGAGTTAGGGTTAGGGAGGGGGGCAAGAATGGAGGAAGGAAGGACTGTGTAGAAGAAAAAGAGGGGTGGGAGGGGTGGAGGGAAGGGAAAAAATAACAGAATGAATCAAACAACATTACCCTATGTAAATTTATGATTACACAAACGGTATGACTTTATGCCATGTACAGAGAAACAACATGTATCCCATTTGTTTACAATTAAAAAAAATTAAAAAAAAGAAGTTTGACAGTGGGAGAGGTAAGAAAGTAGCTAACAGGGTCTCTGACTTCTCTCAGGACTGCTGGAAGTACCTGTAAAAACTGCTGGTGAGAGGTGCTATAGAAGATGCAGGAAATCATTTTATTCTTACCACCCCTCCCAACTAAAAAGAAATTGGAGGCTAATAATTTTTTGTTGTTGTTGTTGTAATAGATAATTATCAAAATCAATAGCTCTGGTCATCATTTATCACCTTTCTGCTTATTCCTCATCTAACCCCACAATAGTGTGGTTGAAGTCATCTGCCATGGGAGAGAAGAAAGTCCACAAGGGAAGGAATGTGCTTGGTGTCACTTAGACACTCAGCAGATCACCACATCCTGATCTTTGTTTTCATGAGAACTAACTGGATTTTTTTTTCTTCATTCAAGTTGAGTGAAATACTCAAATTTGGCTTGGATAAACTGTTGTCTTCTGAGGGGAGCACCATGGATGAGATAGACCTGGAGTCCATCCTGGGAGAGACAAAAAATGGCCAGTGGGTCCCTGATGCCTTGCCTGAAGCTGGAGGAAGGAGTAGAGAGCAGGAGGAAGGAAGTGAGTTGGGGGTCAGGGTGAGCAAATGGACCAGTCACCTCAAACTAGGGCATGAGTGATATACATCCCCATAGGAAGTCCTGTATCCTATTCCCTGGGACCTCTTTTTCCTACCCAGCCCTATTGTCATCTTGAGCACACTCTTTAGGCTCCTTGATCCGAGAAACTGAAAATATATCTGGCTGTTACCTTGTGGCTGAACTTTGAATCCAAGTCATGATATTAATGTTTATGGTCCTGTCATCAAGGGTTAAATTTGTAGTTTTTCTCTCTTGATGCAGACATCTTATCTGGTGTTTATTGGAGAAGCATGCTGTCTTTATGATGATGCTCTGCACAGTGATTCCTCTTCTCAATAGTAGATTTTTTTCTAAATTGTAGCTAATATTTGTGGACATTTATAGTGGTTTCATCAACAGTGCTGCCAAATGTCATGTGCTTTATATCATTTTCCATTTAGCCTTCATAAGACCATGAGGTGTAGGAGATCATTTTGTCTTCCTTTTTCTTTTTTCTCCAAATTTGGTTAAAATATTTATCTTTTTTTTAAAAGTATTTTTTGTAGTTGTAGATAGCATGCTCTTATTTTATTTACTTTTTTAGTGCAGCGCTAAGAATCAAACACACTGCCTCACACATGCTAGGCAAATGCTCTGCTACTACTGAGCTACAGCCCTAGCCCCAATATTTATCTTTTCATCATTTTATATTCTGAAATTTTTGAATTTTGGATTTGAAGGGATTTTTGGGTTTTGTTTTTGTCTTTTCTTTTCACATAGTGACTTTGTATCATGCTCCCTAATATCACATGATAATTTTTAAAATGACTGTTTTCCTGTATCAGCAGCAATAGGGAGTCAATATGGGATGAAGTGAGAGGGTTCTTACTGAGCTTCTTAATTCAAAAGTTCCTTCTAGCTGAGTGTGGTGGTGCATGTCTGTAATCCCAGTGGCTCAGAAGACAGAGGCAGGAGGATCCTGAGTTCAAATCCAGCCTCAGCAAAAGCGAGGTGCTAAGCAACTCAGTGAGACCCTGTCTCTAAGTAAAATACAAAATAGGACTGGGGATCTGACTCAGAGGCCGAGTGCCCCTGAGTTCAATCCCATAACCCCCAACCCCCCAAAAAAGAGCTCCTTCTCTGACCAAAACAGAGAAGCACCATGGTTTCAGTAGGTGGTGCTTCCTTTACTGGTAGGAAGTGGGCTGGGAAAGGTTTTTGGTTTTGTCATTCTCGATTTTTACTACTTGCTTCTTTCTTTCTCTTTGCCATAAAATTGTCAAAGGATACCTCCCTTTCTAAATTACCTCTTTCTCACCTAAACGCAGTGCTTCCTCAAATTTTTGACTGCATCCACTTTCCGGCCCTTCCCTTTTGATTCCTTAGTAGCCACTGCTGTGACCTACCAGGTCTGGGACCTATCCTCATTGTTTTCCCCTTTGGAATGTGACTCTCATTTTGGAGAATAAATATCCTCTGTCTGGTACTGCTAGAACCCCACTGTCCTTTCTCCTATGCAATCTCTGTCTGCATACCCAGACTAGTGAGCGCTTCAGAGCTGGCTCAGCTGGTTTGGGATGTTCATTTCTCTACTTACCTGCAATTGTAAGTTTAGTTTCTGACTCCTAATTTTGTAGTAGGCTTAGATTAGGGATGGTTTCATTATCCTTGTTGATTGGTGCAGTTTTTATAGGATATATGAAGAATTCAAAATTCAGGTGACTGGCATTATTCTACAGAACATTGTTTTTTGACTTTCTTGTGTTTTATCTTTAAAATTTGTTACAATAGTATCACATTTATATTCAAGAACTCTTTCTTGTTCTCTGCTTGTTGTTTGTATCCTGTTCTCATTTCAAGGATATAATATCCTCACTGAGGACATTTATTATAGCTTTTAAAAATATATCCCAGGGAGGATATTATATCTTTTCAAAATTGTTGCCCTACCCACTGTATTGTCTCTTTTTCTCCATTTGCTTCTCCTTCTTCATCTATTTGCTTTTCCTTCTTCCTCTTCTTTTTTCAAAAAGAATCTCTTGTTCTTATTAGCAGTTTTCCTGGAACATCTGGTGTACTGTGACTGTCTGATCAGGGTGCTGGTGAAATGCCCCAAAGCTGACAGGCAGTTCTGTTGTAAGCAGGTGGATGGACTTTGGGCCTCATGCAGCAGCACTGGTTGGCAAGCCAGCTTTTGCAGTAGGGGAGTCTTTCCAGACACTCAGATTTGAAGACACCACTGAACAACTCATTTTATCATTAGGTGAGTCCTCTTTTATCATCCTTGGAAGATACACCATCCCAGCAAAACTGTCTGTTTAAATTGAAAAGACAGGACTCCAAGGGCTCATGATGCTCCCATTATTTGGTGTGTGGATCCTTTCAGTCCCCCGACATCATGGTGCCCTGTAAGGACCATGAGTCCTAAGCTTTTGGAGTATTGAGAGGGTTTCTATTCCTGTAGTCAGATCCAGCTGGATACCTGTGTTTTGGTTCCACAGCTCTTCTTAATCTGTTATCATTTTCCAAAGAGTTTGTGAATGTTTTAATGTACCATTGCCTCATATAGCTTTTTAGAAATTTATTTATTGTCATTTAGCTGTTTCAGGTGAGAGAAAAAATAAATGTGTGTAGTCATATTTTTAAGTTATACTTGATGACCTTAGTATCAAGTTTACACCCTCTTCTGTAGTCATCTATGTTAATTTAATTTTATTTGCTAGAACAAAATAAAATTGCAGTGTTTTTAGAAAGATGATTATATATCTTCACCTGCCTAAAAAAAAAGGTATTTTTGCAGAAAATCTAATCACCAGAAAAAATTCTCCAGTTTGATTAAAATCTGGAATGATGTCTTCAATGACCATGTCTTGGTTCTCTTTGTGGTAAATGGTTCCTCTGGCAGGATATAGATGAGGGTCTAGACCTGTGGGCTACAACTGCCTATTAGAAACAGACTAAAGACATGGAGCATCATTAAAAATAATATAAATAAACATTAATGAATATTAATTAGAGCCACCCAATCAAATTGAAGTAAAAAGTAAGGTTGCTTATCTTTAATACCAAAGTTTTTTAAAAAGCACATTTACATGGTAAATTGAGAATTTCATGCAGTTTGATGCTACATATATTGATCATATTTGACATTTCTCAGCTCTTTATTTTTTCCACTTGTTGATAGAGTGCCTCACTGAAATACCCCTTCTGATTTAATTAGCAAATGCCAATCAGTATTACAGCTGGTTATATTTGGGTACAAGTGTGAAGTAATTGATCTCTTGAGAATGAAAATGTTTTGATTTTATTCTCTCTAGGGAAAACATACTTACAGCTGATTTCATAATTCTGTGAAAATACATTACTTGGTAACATGTGCTATTAAATACACTACACTTTTTTTTTTCACAAAGGAGTTTATTAAGCAAACAGAGTGTCTCCCTGCATGGTAAGAGAGAAAATGAGAGGAAAAGAGAAAGGAAAGAGAAAGGGCACATGTTAGAGAGAGTAGAAAGCGAGGAGGAGAAAGAAAGCAAGTCAGGGGGGAGAGAAAAGCCTGCACTTCACTTTTGAATCATTATCTTGTCTATCTGTGGTTACTGGTCTTGGATGTTTATCATTTGATTCATGATCTTGGAAGATCACTCAGCCTCATTGGGCCTTTGTGTCATCTCTAAAATGGTACTGTTAATGTGTTCTCTACTCCCTTACACAGCAGCAAAAATCAAATATGGTAATAGATGTGAAATTGCTCTGATAGCATAAAGTGCTATTTAAGAGTACTATATCAGCCAGGGGTGTTGCTCAGAGGTAGAGCTCTTACCTAGCATTTGAGCGCCTGTGTTTGATCCCCAGCACTGCAAAAATTAAGGAAAGAAAAAAAATCATACTATTGTCCTTATTGTTTTTGCCATATTATTTGCAAGCCTGTTTTCTCTCTACTTTTCTATACACACTAATTCTACTGAAAAGAGCATACTGATCTTAGATTCACAAAAACCTTCCTTGTTCATCTTGTAGCAGAGAGAATTGGGGAATCCTTTTTTTTTTAGGTACAAATTTTTTATTCATTTCACAGCTAAGGGATTTTATTTCTTCTTTTTTATTTGTTTTTTAAATTTATTTATATTGTATACAAATGAGATACATGTTGATTCTCTGTTTGCACATGGAGTAAAGGCATACCATTTGTGTAATCATACATCTATATAGGGTAATGTTGTTTGATTCATTCCATTATTTATCCCTTCCCCCATTGCTCACACCCCTCTTTTCCCTGTATACAGTCCCTCCTTCCTCCATTCTTGTGTCCTCCCCCCCCCCAATTATGTGTCATCATCTGCATATCAGTAATATCATTCTTCCTTTGGTTTTTTGAGATTGGCTTATCTCACGTAGCATGATATTCTCCAGTTTCATCCATTTGCCTGCAAATGCCATAATTTTATTATTCTTTATAGCTGAGTAATATTCCATTGTATAAATATACCACAGTTTCTTTATCCATTCATCAATTGAAGGGCATATAGGTTGGTTACACAATCTGGCTATTGTGAATTGAGCAGCTATGAAAATTGGTGTGGTGCATCTTTGTAGTATTCTGCTTTTAATTCCTTTGTGTATAGGCCAAGGAATGGGATAGCTGGGTCAAATGGTGGTTCCATTCCAGAGTGGATGCACTAATTTGCAGCCCCACCAGCAATGTATGAGTGTACCCTTTCCCCCACATCCTCACCAACACCTATTGTTGCTTGTATCCTGATAATCGCCATTCTAATTGGGGTGAGATAGAATCTTAGTGTAGTTTTGATTTGCATTTCTCTTATTACTAGAGAAGTTGAACATTTTTTTCATGTGTCTATTGATTGCTTATAGATTTTCTTCTGTGAAGTGTCTGTTCATTTCCTTAGTCCATTTGTTGATTGGATTATTTGTATTCCTGGTGTAGAGTTTTTTGAGTTCTTTATAGATTCTGGAAATTAGTGCTCTATCTGAAGTATGGGCGGCAAAGATTTTCTCCCACTCTGTAGGCTCTCTCTTCACATTACTGATAGTTTCCTTTGCAGAGAGAAAGTTTTTTAGTTTGAATGTATCTGAGTTATTGATTCTTGCTTTTATTTCTTGTGCTATGGGAGTCCTGTTAAGGAAGTCTGATCCTGGGCCAACAAGTTGAAGATTTGGACCTACTTTTTCTTCTATAAGATGAAGGGTCTCTGGTCTGATTCCAAGGTCCTTGATTCATTTTTAGTTGAGTTTTGTGCAGGGTAAGAGATAGGGGTTTATTTGCATGTGAATTTCCAGTTTTCCTAGCACCATTTGTTGAAAAGGCTATCTTTTCTCCACTGCATATTTTTGTCACCTTTGTCTAGTTTGAGAAACTTGTATTTATTTGGGTTTGTGTCCATGCCCTCTATTCTGTACCATTGACCTACCTGTCTATTTTGGTACCAGTACCATGCTGTTTTTGTTACTATTGCTTTGTAGCATAGTTGAAGTTCTGGTATTGTGATACCCCCTGTTTCATTCTTCCTGCTAAGGATTGCTTTAGCTATTCTGGGTTTACTATTCTTCCAGATGAATTTCATGATTACTTGCTCTACTTCTGTAAGGTACATCATTGGGATTTTAATTGGAATTGCATTGAATCTGTATAGCAGTTTTGGTAGTATGGCAATTTTGACAATATTAATTATGCCTATCCAAGAACATGGGAGATCTTTCCATCTTCTAAGGTTTTCTTTAATTTCTTTCTTTAGCATTCTGTAGTTCTCATTGTAGAGGTCTGTCACCTCTTTGGGTAGATTGATTCCCAATCTAACCAAATTATTATGAATAATTTTTTTGATGCTATTTTGAATGGGGTAGTTTTTCTAATTTCTCTTTCTGAAGATTCATCACTTATGTATAAAAATGCACTGGATTTATGAGCATTGATCTTATATCTTGCTATTTTACTGAATTCACTTATGAGTTCTAAAAGTTTTTTGGTGGAATTTCCTGGTTCCTCTTAATATATAATCATGTCATACATAAATAGGGATAGTTTCAGTTCTTCTTTTCTTATTTATATCCCTTTAATTTCTTTGGTCTGTCTAATTGCTCTGGCTAGAATTTCAAGGACAATGTTGAATAGAAGTGGTGAAAGAGGGCATCCCTGCCTTGTTCCAATTTTTAGGGGGAATGCTTTCATTTTTTCACCATTTAGAATGATATTGGCCATAGGCTTAGCATAGATGGCCTTTACAATATTAAGGAATATTCCCACTATCCCTATTTTTTCTAGTGCTTTGAGCATAAAGAGATGCCATATAATATCAAATGCTTTTTCTACATCTATTGAAATAATCATGTGATTCTTCACTTTAAGTCTGTTGATATGATGAATTATGTTTATTGATTTCTGAATGTTGAACCAACCTTGCATCGCTGGGATAAAACCCACTTGATCATGGTGCACTGTCTTTTTAATACATTTTTGACTGTGACTTGCTAAAATTTTGTTGAGAATTTTTACATCAATGTTCATTAAGGATGTTGGTCCGAAATTTTCTTTCCTCGATGTGTCTGTGTCTGGTTTAGGTATCAGGTTGATAGTGGCTTCATAGAATGAGTTTGGGAGGGTTCCCTCCTCTTCTATTTCATGGAATACTTTGAGGAGTATTGGAATGAGCTCTTCTTTAAAGGTTTTGTAGTACTCGGCTGAGAACCCTTCTGGTCCCAGACTTTTCTTTGTTGGTAGGCTTTTTATGACTTCTTCTATTTCATACTTGAAATTGATCCATTTAAGTTGTGTATGTCCTCTTTTAGTTTAGGAAATTCATATGTCTCTAGAAACCTGTTGATGTCTTTCTGATTTGTTGATGACATTTTCTGATTTGTTAGAGTATAGATTTTCAAAATAGCTTCTAATTATATTTCATATTTCACTCATGTCTGTAGTGATATTTCCTTGTTCTTTCCAAATTTTGGTAATTTCATTTTTCTCTCTCCTTCTCTTTGTTAGTATTGCTAGGGGTTTATAAATTTTGTTTATTTTTCCAAAGAATCAACTATTTATTTTGTTAATTTTTTTCTGATGTTTCTTTTGTTTCAATTTCATTGATTTCCAGCTCTGATTTTAACTCCTTCCTGTTTTCTACTACCTTTGGTGTTGATCTGTTCTTCTTTTTCTAGGGCTTTAAGTTGTAGTGTTAAGTCATTTATTTGTTGATTTTTTTCTTCTTTTATTGAATACACTCCATGAAATAAATCTTCCTCTAAGTATTGCTTTCATAGTGTCCCAGAGATTTTGATATGATGTGTTTTTGTTCTCGTTTATTTCTAAGAATTTTTTTTTATTTCCCTCCTGATGTCTTCTGTTATCCATTCATCATATAATAGTATATTATTTAATCTCCAGGTGTTGGAGTAGTTTCTGTTTTTTATTCTGTCATTTACGTCTACTTTCAATCCATTACGATCTGATAGAATATCAGGTAGTATCTCTATCTTCTTGTATTTGCTAAAATAAGCTTTATGGCATAAAATATGGTCTATTTTGGAGAAGGATCCATGTGCTGCTGAGAAGAAAGTGTATTCACTCTTTGTTGGATGGTATATTGTATATATGTCCATTAAGTATAAATTATTGATTGCATTATTGAGATCTATGGTTTCTTTATTCAATTTTTGTTTGGAAGATCTGTCCAGTGGTTAGAGAGGTGTGTTAAAATCACCTAGTATTATTGTGTTGTTGTCTATTTGATTTCTGGAATTGAGAAGGATTTGTTTGAGGTACATGAATGAGCCAATGTTTGGGGCATAGATATTTATGATTGTTATGTATTGCTGATTTATGCTTCCCTTAAGCAGTATCAAATGTCCTTCTTTATCCCTTCTGACTAGTTTTGGCTTGAAGTCCACATTATCTGAAATGAGGATGGATACTCCAGCTTTTTTGCTGTGTCCATGGGCATGGTATGTTTTTTCCCATCCTTTCACCTTTAGTCTGTGGGTATCTCTTTTTATGAGATGAGTCTCTTGTAGGCAGCATATTGTTGGATTTTTCTTTTTAATCCAATCTGCCAGTCTATGTCTTTTGATTGATGAGTTCAGGCCATTAACATTCAGGGTTATTATTGAGATATGGTTTGTATTTCCAGTTGGCTCATTTTTGTTTTTTGACACGACTTGGTTTCTCCTTTATATGGCTATTCCTTTAGACTAGTTCCTCCCTTTGTTGATTTGCATCATAGTTTTTCATCTCTTCCTCATGGAATATTTTGCTGAGAATGTTCTGTAATGCCGGCTTTCTTTGGGTAAATTTTTTTAGTTTTTGTTTATCATGGAAGGATTTTATTTCATCATCAAATCTGATGGTAAGATTTGCTGGGTATAAGATTCTTGGTTGGCATCCATTTTCTTTCAGGGCTTGTTAAATGTTGTTCCAGGCCCTTCTAGCTTGTAGTGTCTGGATTGAAAAATGTGCTGATATTCTTATTGGTTTCCCCCTGAATGTAATTTGATTCTTTTCTCTCACAGCCTTTAAAATTCTGTCTTTATTTTGTATGTTAGGTATTTTCATTATAATGTGCCTTGGTGTGGGTCTGTTGTAATTTTGTGTATTTGGAGTCCTATAAGCCTCTTGTACTTGGTTTTCCATTTCATTATTCAGATTTGGAAAATTTTCTGATATTATTTCATTGAATAGTTTGTTCATTCCTTTGGTTTGTTTCTTTGTGCCTTCCTCAATCCCTGTAATTCTCAAATTTGGCCTTTTCATGATATCCCATGATTCTTGTAGATTCTGTTCATGATTTCTTATCATCTTCTCTGGTCAACTTTGTTATCAAGATTAAATATTTTGTCTTCAATATCTGAGGTTCTGTCTTCCAGGTGTTCTATCCTATTGGTTATGCTTTCTATGGAGTTTTTAACTTAGTTTATTGTTTCCTTCATTTCAATGGTTTCTTTTTTTTTTCAGTATCTCTCTTTATTGAAATGTTCTTTTGTTTCTCATATTTGCTCTTTTAACTGTTGATTGATTGTGATCATTTTATGCCTGCATTTGCTTTTTCATCTCATCCTTAGTGCCTGCATTTGATCTTTCATCTCCTCATTTGCTCTCTGATTGTTTTTATTATATAGGTTCTGAACTCTCTTTCTGACATTTCTTCTGCCATGCTGTCATTGGGTTTTATTGATATAGCATCTAGGTTTTTTTGGGATATTTTCTTCCCTTGTTTTCTCATATTGGTCAGATATCAGTGGGACTCTTTGAGATATTGCAGATTTCCTCTATTGGCTTATAGTGTCCCTGTAGATTTCCAGTATATCACCTCCTAACCTTCAGTAGCCTGAAGTCTTGGAGGAACTTGATGATGCAGTGCTTCCGAAGAAAGCTGCCCCTGGCCCACCCCTGAGTTGGGTATTGGGGAATGGATGTGCTCAGAAAGCCTCTCACTAGGCGCGCCTGCTCCAAGAAGCCTGCTGTGGACCAGGCCTGCCACCAGATGGAGCTGGGCTGCTTGGGAAAGCCTCTTGCTACCCTGCACTGGTCCAAGAAGCTGCCTGCGGACTGGACCCTAGCCCACCACTGGGGACTGGGTATGTGCGGAAAGCCTCTCACTAGCCGGGCTTGCTTCTAGAAGCTGGCTGTGGAATGGGCCTGCTGCTGGATGGAGCCGGGCTGCTCAAGAAAGCCTCTAGCTGCCCATCTCTGCTATAAGAAGCTGCCCCCTGTCCCGGCCTGCTGCCCAGGCCAAGCTTCACCCAGTGGGAGCGACTCACCCAGTGTCTCTGAGTTGGTCCGAGACTCTCAATACCTTCCCTTCTTGAATCCTGAGTTCTGGAGCATCAGGAGATGCAGTCACTCTCTAGTCTTCCATCTTGAGGTCTCCTGAGGAACCCTTTAATCCCTGTGTGAATCTCAGTTTCCTTTTTCATACATGGGATTAGTTATACCAGGATTGAGGTAAGAAACATGCAGATGCTTTGTGAGATCTACAGAGAATATTATAAATGTAAGGAATTATTTTTTGTGATTTTTTAAATTTTCTCATAGATTTGTTCCTTGTTCCTTTTAATATTATAGAAAAAGGGAAAAGAGTTGACTAAAAACATTGAGATTTTCTTAGGAGATCTTAAGTCAGTGAGATTTGCACTGGGAATATATGTGGAATGGATGAATGATTTGAGACTCAGCAATGTAGAGGGATCCAGCAGAGATTCCCACATCTTGTACGGTGGACCAAAAGGGTTTAGGCCAATGCTCTGTCCTTTGAAAAGTGAACATGTATAGAACCCAAACTCATCAATATTGGTGCAACAGAAAATGAAATGCCTTCATCACAAGCTGGTATCCTACAGTGTATGCTTTAAATCAAGGAAAAAAAGTATCTTTTCTGAATTACCTTATTGCTCATGAAATGAATCAAAATGACTATACTATTCATGCTAGTACTTTGACTGAATTTAGAACACAGTGGCCACCATGCCAAAGAGATTCATAATATGAACAGTAAATTGAAGTATCTTGCTGCCAGTGTCCACCACACAGGGATGCAGTGTTTTGTGAAAGCCTAAGCATGTTGTCTCTGTGGAGAGTCTGCTTTGGGGATGAATGAAACTCATGGAGGAACAGGAAATTCCTGACCTTCCTGGCTTTGGATCTTGTCCTTCCTACAGGTTCTTATCCCAGGCTTCTTGGAGGGGTCTACCAAAAGGAAGAGGATTCTGAGCCCAGAAGACCTGGAGGAAAGACAGAAAAAAAAGACAAGAAGCAGCAGCCAAGAGAAAGAGACTAATAGAGGAAAAGAAGAAGGAAAAGGAAGAAGCTGAACATAATTTAAAGTATGTCTAGAGAATACTGTCATTTCCAGTGACATAGACATTTTGTCTCCTCCACTAGAATCACTTAAAAATTCAAAATTATCAATCTGGTAGTTCCTGTTGATAACAGAACACTTTTTTTTGGACTAGTGTTTGAACCCAGGGGCACTCTACCACTGATTTATTTCCTCAGTCCTTTTTATTTTTTAATTTAGAGCCAGGGTCTCACTAAATTGTTTAGCTGGGCTCCGAATTGTGATCCTCCTGCCTCAGCTTCCTGAATAGCTAGGATCACAAGTTTGTGCCACCACATTCTGCTCCACAGAACACTTTTTTTTTTTTTTAAAGATTCAACTTTAACATTTAGTCTACTTTAGGGAGAAGTCTTGAGTGCCTAAAGCAGAGAAGATGCATTCTATTGAAACAAGAAATTTTAAAGGTTTTATTGTAGCCAATGAGGAATCATTTATTTGAACACTCCCTTTTAGTCATGTTCTTAAAAACATGCTCATTATTGAAGTGTAGTCAGGAGACAGGCTAATCAGTAAAACTTGTTTATTTACAAATGAGCAAAAAACCTCAGTCAGGGTGAGTTTCTAATTACATTTTACTTGGTAGTTATTGTTTGTGAATAGCAGTACAAAATGTGCTCCAATTTCTTGACTCTGTCAGGTCAAAGGATGGCTTGGTGGGAGTCCAACAATTATCAGTCCTTCTGCTTACCCTCTGAGGAGAGCGAGTCCAGGGACCTTGAGGATGGGGAAGATGAGAGTGCTCCCGAATTGGGTTACAATGACCCAGACTCAACACCATCAAGTATGTTAGTGGTGATGTCACGCACCCTCAGGCAGGTACAGAGGATGCTCTCATCATGCACTGTGTAGGTATGAGAAGTGGTGTGGGACAGGGAGAGTGCCTCAGTCTTTATGGTGCCAAGAAATGGAGAAGATGAGTCTAAATCATGACTTAAGGGTGCTGGTCCCAGTGCAATGTCATGTGGTCAAGAAAGCATGAATTGTAGAATTAGTAGATGTGAATCTGACTCTTGGCTCTTTGGTTTACCTGATTGAGTTACCTACTCTCCCGAAGCATGAGCTTCCTAATCTATATTAATGGGATGATATCTGTCTTATCCTCTGCACAAATTTTTTAAGATGGTGAAATGAGGCTACATTTTAGAAGAAAAATGTATTCTCTGAGAAACTCCCCATGTGTTCCCCTCACATCCTCTGCATGTTCTGCATCCTCTGCCTGGAACCTTATTTTCTCTAGTCACATCAAGTATTTTTTAAATGTCTTCTCTCAGAAAGGTCTTCCCTGATCACCTCATATAGAACAGTTTACATGCCCCCTCTGTTACTCTTTGTCCTATTTCTACCCTACTTACCTTTTTCACCTCCTCATATATTAACATATATTTGTTTATCTCCTTGTATTAGAAAGTAAGCTTAATAGAAGAGGATTGTGTATGTGTATATGTGTCCATTTCAGTAGCTCCAGTACCTAGAATGATGTTTGACATGTAATACATGTAAACAAATATTTGTGGTATGAATGAGTATAAATGCAAGGTGCTAACTCACTATGTTAATGCAAGCTTGAATGAGTCATTTGACCTTTCCTCTTCCTGACTTGTACAATGGGAGTTGTATGCTATGATAGTAACAGCACTTGCTCACTGTTATGTTCCACCCACTTTCTACCCTTCCTTATTCTCCTCCCTCAGAGTTATAGACCCACCAGAGATTTTTTTTCTCATTCATAACACTCATTTTTGAGATGCCTTTCTGTTATGATGACCAGGTATATCTTTCAGAAAACCTGAACATATTTGAGAATCCAACTATGATTCTCCTAGGAGATCAGATATAACTTTCCTTCCCTTTGACATATCATGCTTCTACAAGCCTATTTTGTGTGCTTTTGTTTCTTTAAATTGTGGGCTTGACATTGCCTCTTATAGATAAAAATTTCTTTCTTCTGTCAGATGACTCTGGCTGCTGGGGCAGAGGTGGCTTATTGACATTTCTGGAAGCATGGTCAGCTGAGCCAAGAAAAGTATATGAGCTGGCAGGGGAAATAAAAGGTAAGAAGAAAAACAGAATAATAGAATAAGACAGGAGCAGACACTTAAGATTATATCATGTGGATTAACTAGCCTTGGAGAAGGACTCAGAAGAGCTGATTGTGATGTGAATTCTATCATCACCTAGTTTTATGTGACTGTGACCCCTTTCTCTCTGCCTGTTTTCTCATTTAATTTATAATACTTTGCTCCACCTACTCCAAGGGACTATAGTGAGGATAATTAATGTGTAGGTATTTTGAAAAATGTCAATTGCTGCACACATCTTCAAGTATTAGAATAAAGATTATTTCATCATTTACCCAACTCCCTCATCTTCATAAGGGAATATCTCATGAAAATGTCAGAGATCTATAAGAGGGAAATGGGACACACTATTAAAATGCTAACATAGCTCAGGTTTGGTGCTAGGGGGAAGGAAAGTAGATTATGAGATCAGCACTGTGTGGGTACAACACTCGAGACACAAGTAAAGCTGTTTGGGATCAGGAAGACTTGGAAGACTGAAAAGTATTGTCTCTTGACACACAGAAGGGAAAAGGGCACCTCCTTTTACATGCAGAAGTTACAAAATGGAAGAAAGAGTAAAGTATCATTGTGATTATTTTCTGGGGGAGATGAGCAGTCAAAGAACCTTGTCCAACAGAGATGGGCCCTCCAGATATCTTAGAGATTGTTTTTTTCCTAATTCTTTTGCCCAGTTCTCTAAAGTAGAGAGGAATATAAGGACATAAAACACATTGTTTTTTCTGGTAAAACATATTTTTGAAAGAAATGTTTGATGTGTTTTCAAATAGCCAACCCAGATCTGGATATTGATCTGGCAGAATTCAAAACAAAAACAAAAAGGTGCAGAGAACCCCAGAGAGGTCAGAGCCAGAAGTACAGACTGAGGCGTCCCTCTTTGAAACAACATGGGAGAAATGAGAAGGCAGAGAACAGAGCATAGAAAACTTTTGGAAGTGAGATAAGAGGAGAGACAGTAAGAATTTTCAGGAAAATAGAAGAATCTTGAGAATGTAGTATTTTGAAGGTTTAGTAGCCTTTATTCAAATTGCTTAGGACTAGAAGTATTTCAAAATTTTTTTAAACTGTGGATATTTGTGTATACCTTAGTGAGATATCTTGGGGATGAGATCCAGATCTAAACACAAAATCCATTTATGTTTCACATGGACCTTATAAACATAGCCTGAGGGTAATTTTATACAGTATTTTTTAGCTCATCCTGTCACGTGAGGTCTGATGTATAATTTTCCACTTGTGGCATCATGTCACTGTTTAAAAATTTGAGATTTGGGAACATTTTGGATTTTGGATTTCTGGATTATGGATGCTCAATCTATGTAAGGGAAGAGAGGATGTTAAGAAGGCAAAGTGGTCTGCAGTGTCAGACTCTGAAGTAAGAATAATAATTGGGCATAGTCCACTGAATTCAACCCGTGGTCGATCACATGACCTTAGAACACTTTTAGGAATGTAAGGACTATCACCTAATTGCACAGATTTAAGGTAAAAGTGGTCAGTAAGGAAATGGAGATAGAAGTGTATACTCTTTTTTGAAGAAGTATTTAAATTGGCTATATCAGAGTAGGTGGAACTAGGCTATGACTACTGGGGAAGGCTTCATGGAGTGGTGAGAATTATTTGGGGTCTGGAAAGATGGGTTGAATTTGAATAGGCAGGTAGAATGGCAAGAGGATTCCTAATAGTCACATTCTTTTCGGTATCCCCATAATACCTACTATTCACAGGTAGTTTCACAGTTCATATGCAGGCCAGGTTTAGGCCGAGGAACAGAGGAGAGTTCAATTTTAAAGGGAGGTTTGGCCACATCATAGGAAACCATACATGGCTTATCTAGGGGATACCATTCTAAGTAAGAGCATATCCAGTGGATAATGGGTAGTCATACAGGAAATCTGATCAGAAGAATGGCATAGCAGAGCTAGTATTTTAGAATGACTTACAAGATTGAGGTGTGCAAGATATTTGTCATTTTTAGTTTGAACAAAAAGTTAAACCGAGTTTTGTGAAGCCCAAAATTAAATTAGCATATCTCTCTAGAGTGTCAGTTTGATTTGATTTGCTGGGGTTAGAAAATATGCAAATAGGAATAGATATAGTATAATGCAGTATTTGAATGATGTATGACAAACAGTAGACTTCTAAAGCAATCTCAAGCTCATAAAATTCCTCCCCACCTATGGATACCTCTAGCATTTGTATTCACTCTCCATTGCCTATAGGACACTTGATTGGTAAAGTTTGGGAAATATTGAATTAGGAGAACATGAAAACTTCAGAAGAGAAGCAGGTAAGAACCTAGCAAAGGAGAGCAAGAGAGTGAGAAAAGGCTATGCAAGACTGATGGAGGTGGGGTTCCAAACTTAACTGGATTTGGAAAAGGAAGACACAGGAGGATTTGGAGTAATTCTCCTTCAGTGGTCCATGTGAGCTGAATGTTCCTTCTGTTGTTCTTTTTTCTTTTTTAATCTCAGACTTAAGTTTGTGAAGTGTCCTTTTATTTCCTATTCTAATGCCCATGCATGAGAATTTCAGTGTACATTTACTCAAGAATGCTGCCTATGGTGTGGAACATTGTGTCTGGGATGTGACTGTAATGACTGACATTGGCTCCAGAAGCTTCCTTAACTCTCCAGCTCTACCCCATTTAGGAGGAGGTGGAAGATATTTGGCACTTGGTTTTCATAGGAATTGTTTAGACAGAGATGGACTGACTGCTTGTCCTGGGAGACTAACTCTAATGTCAGTCAAGAGGGCTAGATTATAAGAACCTTTAAAATCCTTTCTACTTCTAAGAGTCTTAAAAGTTTTCTTTACCTATGAGAACATTTAGAAAGTACAAGTTTTAGACTCTGGTTTTTAACATATCATAAAAAGAGGAAGAAATCCCTGTATAAATTTACCACAAAAATAAGAGATCAGTTACGATAGGGTGGATAATCACACATTGCTGTTCAGGCAGTGCATACAAAAGAGAGGGAGCCACCGGGCACAGTGACACACGCCTGTAATCCCAGTAGCTTGGGAGGCTGATGCAAGAGAATCGCAAGTTCAAAACCAACCTCAGCAATTTAGTGAGGCCCTTTTAGAAAAACCCTGTCTCAAAATAAAAAATTAAAAAAGGACTGGGGATGTTGCTCAGTGGTTAAGCACCTCTGGGTACCCAGGTACCAGAAATAAAGGATGGAACCAAAGCCTCAGTGATCCATAAAAGGCTATGTCCTCTCCATGGGTAGGTCACTGAGTTCACAATGGAGCTATCTCATGTCATCCATCTAATGTTTCTTTTTAGTTGGCCTTGGTAGTGGCTCAGCACCATGATAGCTCCAATACCCTGTCTGGCATTAAGATGGCAGCTCTAGAAGATATTTTTGTCAGTAAAGAGAAAGAAGGGTAAGCTCTTCCAATGGAGATCAGGAGGAGATGAATTTCTTTTTCTCGGCATGCAGTGTGATTTTTGAAGGGAAATGAATGTCAAGCCCATACTCAGTTTGCATGGTACAGAGTAATAACCACTTCATCTTGTCTTTGTGTAACCCATTTCCTTTCCAGGTTTGTTTCATATTCATTATTTCTGTGGACCATGTGCATCCACTGGTATTTTTATCATTTTTACAGTGGGGAAGCAAAGATTCCCCATTGTAATTTGGTTGCATATTTGGTAGTTGGGAAAAAAAGAGTATTATACTTTCTCTTAGAGAGTCAGTCTGCCATGACTGTCTGCAAAGAAATATAATTTTGTTTCCAAACCTAGTATGTCTCAGTATTTGTTGAATTTCATGGATAATTGGAGTATCTTTGTTTTAACTTTGATTTCACCATCAATCATATTCAACTTCCATTGTGCCTACTTATTTCAAGAGCCTATGGATCTTCATGTTCAACAGAATAACCGATTTTTTCCCTATTATGATCTCCCCACCAGAATATTTTTCACACTATACTTGTATATTTTGGGCAAATGGTCAATAATTATTTTCTTCTATGTATATGTTATACCCATCAACCAATATTTGATGAGTGAAGACATCAAAAATCAAAAAACAGACATAATATATTTGTTTTAATAGCAAGTGTTCATCTTCCATGCATCTGTCATGCCACCAAGTATCTTAACTGGTATGGTAACTGAGCGACTTATTTAGAAACATTTGGCCACAAGAGGCATCCCAACTTACATGTATCCTTTTGTTGTCTTCATAGTATGTTTTCCCAACTCAAGAGAGAAATATGTTGTATTTTTTAGTATTGCTATTTTATCCAAAGCCAAGTTCTTTCCTGCCATGTTCTTTACCCTACCCTCCTCAGTGGAACAAAACTAAGAAGCATTTTCTGACTTGTATGTATATCCAGAGTATACACCCAAGGAGATGGTCACACTAACACTTTTGGATGCCAACAGATGGATGAAAAGAATATATGAAGGGGAGAAGTAAATGAGCAATTGCCTTTTGGTAACATACTAAAATTTTTTCTCACTACTTTTCTGGAGATCTTTCAGGTCTGTGGACCAAGGCCTAATTCTAAGAACTTTATTCTGTTCTCTAAACTAAGCAGTTAACAAATAAGTGAACTATTTTATTTTGGGAAATTTTGATGTGTCCTTAAGAGACAATATGAAATTCATTCTATTAAGTCATAATCCGCTTTAACTAGACTAGTATTTTTTCTCAGGACCTCCTCAGTATGTAAATTGGCATTCTTTGAACTATGATACAATTTCCAAAGTGAGAGGCTGCCAGAAATGACCCCCCAATTATTATAATTACACAGAAACTCCATATATGTAGTTAGATTTTTACTGAATTAGTTCAGTCAGTCACAACTCATTAAAGAAACTTAATAGAGAAGACACATTTTATGTACTCATACAATTCAAGCAGTAGGATAAGAGTTTTAGTGCAACAGATTAATAGTAGCAATAATTAGTACTCACAATATTGGAAGTATTTATGATATAGAGAAAAGGAATTAGAACATACTACTTCTAGAATGGTTATTTCAGTAATTATTAAACTAGAGAACTAGTAGTTTTAGCAAAGTTAAATGTAAAGTGATGTCTTCCTTGACATCCTTATCACATATTACTTCCCTAGAAGCAAGGCTGCTGTCCTACATTCACAGTCCCCACTTTTCTCCTCAGCACAGCACAATTGGCCCAACACCAGATCCATTATTCAGCAACTAGCTATCAAGATATTTGTCCAGAGGGACTGCCATGAGTATTTTAGAAAAGAATCGGGCCAGATGTGGTGGTGCATACCTGTAATTCCAGTGACTTGGGAGGCTAAAGTACGAGGACCATAAGTTCAGGGCAGCCTCAGCAACTAGCAACACACTGTCTCAAAAATAAAAATAAAAAGGACTGAGGATGTGGTTAATCATACCTGGGTTCAATCCCTGCTATAAAGAAAAAAAAAAAAAGGAATTGGGATTTGGGACTTCTTGGATAGTGTGTGTTTTTTTATAATTTATTTTTATTGTAAACAAATGGGATACATATTTCTGTATAATGTAAATGCATAATCATACATTAACACCGGGTAATGATGTTTGAATCATTCTGTTATTTTTTCCTTCTCCCCAGCCCTCCCACCCCTTTTTTCCCACTATAGTCCCTCTTTCCTCCATTCTTACACCCCTCCCACCTCCCATTATGTGTCACCATCCGCTTATCAGTGAGATCATTCGCCCTTTGGATTTTTGAGATTGGCTTATCTCACTTAGTATGATGTTGTCCAATTTCATCGATTTACCTGCAAATGCCATAATTTTATTATTCTTTATAGCTGAGTAATATTGCATTGTGTGTATATATATATGTGTATATACATATATATATATATATATAAAATCAATCACAGTTTCTTTATCCATTAATCAATTGAAGGGCATATCTAGGTTGGTTCCGCAGTCTGGCTATTGTGAATTGAGCAGCTATGAAAAATGGTGTGGCTGTATCTCTGTAGTATGCTGATTTTAAGTCCTTTGGACTTAAGGAGTGGGATAGCTGGGTAATCAAAACTACACTAAGATTCCATCTCACCCCAATTTGAAAGGTGATTATCAAGAATACAAGCAACAATACATGTTGGAGAGGATGTGGGGAAAAAGGTACACTCATACTTTGCTGGTGGGGCTGCAAATTAGTGCCGCCACTCTGGAAATCATTGTGGAGATTCCTTAGAAAACTTGGAATGGAACCACCATTTGACTCAGCTATCCCACTCCTCAGCCTATACCCAAAGGAGTTAAAATCAGCATACTTCAGAGATACAGCCACATCAATGTTCATAGCTGCTCAATTCACTATAGCCAGATTGTGGAACCAACCTAGATGCCCTTCAGTTGATGAATGGATAAAGAAACTGTGGCATATATATACAGTGGAATATTACTCCGCCATGAAGAATGATAAAATTATGGCATTTGCAGGCAAATGGATGAAATTGGAGGATATCTTGCTAAATGAGATAAGCCAATCTCAAAAAACTAAAGGACGAATGATCTTGCTGATAAGCAGATGAGGACATATGGGGGAGGTAGGAGGGGTTAGTGTTAGGGTTAGGGTTAGGTTTAGGGTTAGGGATAAGGAGGGTGGTAAGAATGGAGGAAGGAAGGACTGTATAGAGGGAAAAGAGGGGTAGGAGGGGTGGAGGGAAGGGAAAAAATAACAGAATGAATCAAACAACATTGCCCTATGTAAATTTATGATTTTTAATTAAAATAAAATTAAAAAAAAAAAGAGGGTGAACATTTTTTCATGTTTGTTGATTGCTTGCAGATCTTCATCTGTGAAGTGTCTGCTCATATCCTTAGCCCATTTGTTGATTGGGTTATTTGTATTCTTCATGTAGAGTGTTTTGAGTTCTTTATAGATTCTGGAAATTAGCGCTCTATCTGAAGTAAGAGTGGCAAAGATATTCTCCCACTCTGTAGGCTCTCTCTTCCCATTGCTGATAGTTTCCTTTGCTGAGAGAAAGCTATTTAGTTTGAATCTGTCCCAGTTATTGATTCTTGCTTTTATTTCTTGTGCTATAGGAGTCCTGTTAAGGAAGTCTGATCCTCAGCCAACAAGTTGAAGATTTGGATGTACTTTTTCTTCTATAAGATGCAGGTTTTCTGGTCTGATTTCAAGGTCCTTGATCAATTTTGAGTTGATTTTTGTGCAAGGAGAGAGATAGGGGTTTAGTTTCATTCTGTTTCGTATGGATTTCCAGTTTTCCCAGCATCATTTGTTGAAGAGGCTATCTTTTCTCGATTGCATATTTTTGGCACCTTTGTCTAGTATTAGAAAATTGTATTTATTTGGGTTTGTGTCCGTGCCCTCTATTCTGTACCATTGATCTACCTGTCTAATTTGGTACCAATTCCATGCCATTTTTCTTACTATTGCTTTGTAGTATGGTTGTAGTTCTGGTATTGTGATACCACTTGTTTCACTCCTCCTGCTGAGGATTGCTTTAGCTATTCTGGGTTTCTTGTTCTTCCAGATGAATTTCATGATTGCTTGCTCTATTTCTGTGAGGTACATCATTGGGATTTTATTTGGAATTGCATTGAATCTGTATAGCACTTTTGGTAGTATGGCCATTTTGACAATATTATTTCTGCCTATCCAAGAACATGGGAGATCTTTCCATCTTCTAAGGTCTTCCTCAATCTTTCTTCAATGTTTTGTAGTTTTCATTTTAGAGATCTTTTACCTCTTTGGTTAGATTGATTCCCAAGTATTTTTTTTTGAGGCTATTGCAAATAGAGTTGTTTTCCTCATTTCCCTTTCAGCTGTTTCATTTCCATATAAAAATGTTTTAGATTTATGTGTGTTGATTTTATAGCCTGCTATTTTGCCGAATTCATTGATGAGGTCTAGAAGTTTTCTGGAGGAGGTTTTTGGATCCTCTAAATATAGAATCATTTCACCAGCAAATAGTGACAGCTTAAGTTCCTCTTTTCCTATTCTTTTTAATTTCTTAATCTGCCTAATTGCTCTGGCTAGAGTTGCGAGGACAATGTTGAATAGAAGTGGTGAAAGAGGACATCCCTGTGTTGTTCCCGTTTTTAAAGGGAATGGTTTCAATTTTTCTCCATTGAGAATGATGTTGGCCATGGGCTTAGCATAAATAGGCTTTACAATGTTCAGGTATGTTCGTACTATCCCTATTTTTTCTAGTGTTTTGAGCATGAAGGGGTGTTGTATTTTGTGGAAGCCTTTCTCTGCGTCAATTGAAATAGCCATATGATTCTTATCATTAAGTCTATTGACATGATGGATTACATTTATTGATTTACATATGTTAAACCATCCTTGGATTCCAGGGATGAACCCCACTTGATCATGGTGCACAATTTTCTTAATATGTTTTTGGATATGGATTGCCAATATTTTGTTAAGGGTCTTTGCATCTATATTCATCAAGGATATTGGTCTAAAATTTTCTTTCCTTGATGAGTCTTTTCCTGGTTTGGATATGAGGGTGATATTAGCTTCATAGAATGAGTTTGGTAGGGTACAGTCTTTTTCTATTTCCTGGAATACTTTGAGAAGTATTGGAATCAGGTCTTCTTTGAATGTCTTGTAGAACTCAGCTGAGAATCCGTCTGGTCCTGGGCTTTTCTTGGATGGTAGGTTTTTAATGGATTCTTCTATTTCTTTGCTTGATATTGATCTGTTTAAATTGTGTATGTCCTCCTGGTTCAGTTTGGTAGGAGTCTATGTCTCTAGAAATTTGTCAATGTCTTCGGTACTTTCTATTTTGTTGGAATACAGATTTTCATAGTAGCTTCTCATTATGTATCTCAGTGGTGTCTGTCATGATATTTCCTTTTTCATAATGAATTTTAGTAAATTGAGTTTTCTCTCTCCTTCTCTTTGTTAGTGTGGCTAAGGGTTTGTCTATTTTGCTTACTTTTTCAAAGAACGAACTTTTTGTTTTGTCAATTTTTTGAATTGTTTCTTTTGTTTCAATATCATTGATTTCAGCTCTGATTTTAATTATTTCCTGTCTTGTACTACTTTTCCTATTAGTCTGTTCTTCTTTTTCTAGGGCTTTGAGCTGTAATAGTAGGTCATTTAGTTGCTGACTTTTCGTTCTTTTCTGGAATACGCTCCATGCAATGAATTTTCCTCTTAGGACTGCTTTCATAGTGTCACAGAAATTTTGATATGTTGTATCATCATACTCATTGACCTCTAAGAATTTTTTTATCTCCTCCCTGATGTTTTCTGTTTTCCATGTTTCATTCAATAGCATATTATTTAGTCTCCAGGTGTTGGAATAATTTCTGTTTTTTATTTTGTCATTGATTTCTACTCTCAGTCCATTATGATCTGATAGAACACAAGGCAGTATTTCTATTGTTTTGAATTTCCTAAGGGCTGCTTTGTGGCATAACATATGGTCTATTTTTGAGAAGTTTCCATGTTTCTTCTCTGCTGAGAAGAAAGTGAATCCACTCATTGATGGATGGAATATCGTATATATGTCTATTAAGTGTAGGTTATTGATTGTGTTACTGAGTTCTATTGTTCTTTGGTTGGTTTTTGTTTGGAAGATCTATCTATTGGTGACAGCGGTGCATTAAAGTCACCCAGAATTATTGTGTTGTGGTCTATGTGATTCCTGAAATTGAGAAGGATTTGTTTGATGTACAGGGATGCACCATTGATTGGGGCATAAATATTTACTATCATTATGTCATCCTGATTTATGGTTCCCTTAAGCAGTATGAAATGTCCTTCTTTATCCCTTCTGAGTAACTTTGGCTTGAAGTCCACTTTATCTGATACAAGGATGGAAACTCCCACTTTTTTACTGACTCCATGTGTGTGGTAGGTTTTTTCCCATCCTTTCGCCTTTAGTCTGTGGATGACTTTTTCTATGAGATGAGTCTTTTGCAGGTAGCATATTGTTCGGTCTTTCTTTTTAATCCATTCTGCCAGTCTATGTCTTTTGATTGATGAGTTTAGGCCATTAACGTTCAGGGTTATTATTGATATATGAGTTTGTATTCCCAGTCATTTGGCTTATTTTTGGTTTTTAAGTTGGCTTGGTTTCTCCTATGAGTGGTTTTTCTCTAAGGCAGTTCCTCCCTTTGCTGACCTACATGGTTGTTTGTCATTTCCTCCTCATGGACTATTTTGTTGAGAACATTCTGTAGCGCAGGCTTTCTATTTGTAAATTCTTTTTTTTTTTTTTCATAAACTGTGGTGTATTTAAAATGTTTACATTTAACAAATGAATTCTTTTAACACACATAAACCAAAATATAATTGTGCCATTCACAAAGTAATTACAGTGTTTGTAAAAGAAGGACCTTAGTTCATGGCAGGCTCCAGGCGGTGTGGTCCAGAAATGAATTGTGAGTTTGAAACCAGATGACACAGGGCTCCTTCCAAGTGCGTCTATCTCATTTAGAGAGAGGTCATACCTGGAGGCCGTGGGGTGTGTGCAGTCCAGGCTAGACCTCCTTGGAGCTTTGTGAGGAGTTCTGATTGGAAGCACCCCTTCCTCTTCCTTCAGGGTGGTGGCCCAGCTCTGCTGTCTTCACAGTGGGGTTGTGGCCTGAGGGGGTCCCGTGGACCCAGCCTACCCAAGGTGGCCAAGAACTGCACAGACTAATACCTGCCATGGCTGAAAAGCCTGATCTGGGTAGGAAGGCAGAGCTAGGACACCCCTTGGGGCAGATTTGTCATCCTGTGTGTGCTGTTGTCTTGGGGTGTGGGGGGCCACAACAGTGTAAGAGGTTGTGCTTGGAGCAAGAGTGCCACGGTCCAGGGACAGACTTCACATCCCCAGTGGGCTGTGCAAGGATCATGTTTAATGTTAAGAAAGTGGTGAGGTGAAGCAGAGACACCCTGTGTCCTTGACAATGCTGTCATCCTCTCTGTAATCCCCACTTTGCTGCCTGGAGGCAGTGGTGCCCCTCCTGGGCCAGTTGAGATGTCCAGGAGGAGGCTGGCTGGGCTGACACTACTGTTACGTGGATGTACCACATTTTACTTATCCATTGGCTGGTAGACATTCATGGGGTTTCCACTTTTTTACTGTTGTCTGTTACACATGAATGTTAGTGTGCAAGTGTTTGTGTGGATTCTTTCTTTTATGAATTGCCAGACTATTTTCCAATGTGACCAGACTGGTTTTGCTTTTTTTTTTTTTTTTTTTTGCGGTGCCAGGGCCTTGTGCTTGTGAGGCAAGCACTCTACCAACTGAACTATCTCCCCAGACCTGGTTTTGCATTTCTAACAGCAACAGTGAAGCTCCATTTTGTCTTTTAACTTTTGTTTATCATGGAAGGATTTAATTTCATCTTCAAATCTGAAGGTTAGTTTTGCTGGGTATAGGAGTCTTGGTTGGCAACCATGTTCTTTCAGAGCTTGAAATACATTGTTCTAGGCCCTTCTAGCTTTTAGAGTCTGGGTTGAGAAGTCTGCTGCTATTCATATTCTCCCCCTATATGTAATCTGATGCTTTTCTCTCTTGGCCTTCAAAATCCTATCTATTTTGAATGTTCGACATTTCCATTATAATGTGCCTTGGTGTGGATCTGTTGTGATTTTGTGCATTTGGTGTTCTGTAGCCTCTTGTATTTGATTTTCCAGTTCATTCTTCAGGTTTGGGAAATTTTCTGATTTATTATTTCATTGAATAGTTTGTTCATTCCTTTGGTTTGTACCTCTGTGCCTTCCTCAATCCCAATAATTCTTAAATTTGGTCTTTTCATGATGTCCCATAGTTCTTGGAGTTTCTGTTCATGATTTCTTATCATCTTCTCCGTTTGGGCATCTTTATTTTCAAGATTAAATATTTTGTCTTCATTGTCTGAGGTTCTGTCTTCCAAGTGTTCTAGTGTTTTGGTGATGCTTTCCATTGAGTTTTTTCTTTGGTTTATTGTTTCCTTCATTTCAAGAATTTCTGTTTGGTTATTTTTGAGAATCTCTATCTCTTTGTTGAAATGATCTTTTGCTTCCTTCAGTTGATCTTTCAGCTTGTTGGTATTGTCATTCATTGCCTGTATTTGCTCTCTTATCTCATCCTTTGCTTCGTGAATCATCTTAATCATGTATAATCTGAAGTCCTTTTCTACATTTCTTCTAACATACTGTCATTGGATTCTATTACTATAGAATCTAGATTTGTTTGGATCATTTTCTTCCCTTGTTTTTTCATGTTGTTTATGCATCTTTTCCTCTAGCAGTGCAGATCTAGGGTATTGCAGATTTCCCCCTATAGTCTTATAGTGGCCCTATAGGTTTCCAAAACCTCTCCTTTAAGGGGAGATAAATATTAGCAGTGCCCAGTTCAGACACTATGCAATCCTAGACCAATTAGCCCCTATGAGGACATTAACAATATTGTCATAATAAACAGAATGAGTTCAAATATTATCTTTAGTATAACAAACAGATTTGCAATAAGGTCTATAGTTTCTAATGGAGGACAAACAGGATGCAGAGGGATGTAGGATGTAGCTGTTAATGGGATAAGCAAAGAATATACAGAAGTTCTAGATACTAGAAAGGGTGAGAGTGTAATCAAAAGAAATTGGATGTTAGCATGCAAAAAGGGAGAAAGAGACTCTGAGGGAACAGGTAAACAAAAGGAAAAGAGAGGAAAAAAAGTAAAGAAATAAAAACTTAAAATAGTTCAATAAGGAGAAAAAAGAAAATCTATAGTATAACAGTCATATAGTAATGAAACCTCCCAGTCTTCAGTAGCCTGATGCATGAGAGGTACCTGACAATGAGCTTCAGGTCTTCAGCAGGCATCTCAGGATGGGATTTGCCCCACCTAAAGATCACAGTTAAGGCTTCCAGGATTATCCAAGATGGCCACTCTGGCTTCCAAATGCATTGTCAAATGGGGAGCTGCAGCTCGGGTATGGACGTGGTCAGCTCGAGGTCCTGGAGGAGGTGTGTGTGTGGTTGGTCAGGCTTTCCATTTTTCCCAGCACAATTTGTTGAATAGGCTATCTTTTCTCCTGGTTGGTCCTGGAGGTTGGGTGTGTTTGGTGTGGTTGCGGGATCCTGGAGGCCAGGTGCAATCAGTTGGTCCAGGGTTCCGGTGATAGGGTACAGTCAGTCAGTATGGGGTTCCTGGCGGCAGGGAGCAGTCAGTCAATGTGAGGGCCCCGAAGGCAGGGATTGATCAGGGATCCTGGAGACAGGGCTCAGTCAGTCCATCCAGGGGTCCTTCGGGGCCTGGCTGTTGTCTCAAAATGGCGGCAGCCATATGTAATCAAACTTGCAGGTACTGTAATAGTGAACTTCCAGGCAACAGCAGGCAGCTGGTGCTCCACTGGTGGTTGGCGGTCAATTTGATGACTGTCGTCAGACAATCAGGAGGTGAACCTCACACGGTGAGTGATGGGTGCAAGGTAGGCAATGGACAGGCAAGAGGCAGGAACATGGCAGATGATAGGCGCCTGACAGTGAGTGATCTGCACTCAAAAAAGGCATCGATATGCTGGCAGACTGCAGGAGATCACAGTAGACAAATGGGGTAAAGAGAAGGGGATCAATAAGCAGCAAAAACTGCCTCACCAAGAAACACATATCCTCTGCTTGAAACCAGAGTTACAGAGTGACAAGGAATGCAGCCTCCCTCTAGTTCGCCATCTTGGATCTCCTTAGAGTAGTTTTGATTTGCATTTCTCTAATTGCAAGAGATGATGAATATATTTTCATATGTTTTTTAATTATATTTCATCTTCTATGAAGTGTCTGTTCAGTTTCTTAACCCATTTCTTAATTGGCTTATTTGCTTTTTTGGTGTTAAGTTTTTTGAGGTTTTTTTATATCCTGAATATTAGCACTCTGAGGTGCATGTTGTAAAGATTTTCTCCCATTCTCTAGACTCTCTCTTTATATTATTGTTTCCCTTGCTGAGAAGAAGCTTTTTAGTTTGAATTCATCTCATTTATTGATTCTTGATTTAATGTATTGTACTTTAGGTGTCTTGTTAAGGAAATCAGATCCTAGAGTGACATGGTATAGATTCAGTCCTAGTTTTTCCTCTATTAGGCCCATGGCCTCCATTCTGGTGCCCAAGTCTCTGATCCACTGTGAGTTGAGTTTCATGCAGGGTAAGAGATAAAGGTTTAATTTCATTTTGTTACATGTGTCTTTCCATTTTTCCCAGCACCATTTGTTGAATAGGGTATCTTTTCTCCAGTGAATGTTTTTGGCACCTTTGTCTACTATGAGATAACTGTATTTATGTGGGTTTGTCTCTGTGCCTTCTATTCTGTACTATTGATCTACATGTCTATCTTGGTGCCAGTGCCATGCTGTTTTTATTACTATAGGTCTGTAGAATAGTTTGGAGTCTGGTATTATGATGCCTCCTGTTTCACTCTTCTTACTAAGGGCTGCCTTGGCTATTCTGGGTCTCTTACTTTTCCAAATGAATTTCATGATTGCTTTTTCTAGATTGATGAATAACATCATCAGAATTTTAGTAGAAGTTGCATTGAATCTGTGTAGTGCTTTTGGTAGTATGACCATTTTGACAATGTTAATACTGCCTATATAAGAGCATGGGAGATCTTTCCATCTTCTGAGGTCTTCTTCAATTTCTTTGTTTAGTGTTCTGTAGTTTTTATTTGAGAGGTCTTTCACCTCTTTTGTTAAGTTGATTCCCAAGTGTTTTATTTTATTTTATTTTTTGAGGTAGTGTTCTTTATTTCTCTTTCAGTGGATTCAGTACTGATGTACAGGAATGCATTTGATTTATGGGTATTGATTTTATATCTTGCTACTTTGCTAATTCATTTATTAGTTCTAGAGTTTTTTGTTGAAATTTTTTGACTCTTCTACATATAGAATCATATCAGCAAATAGTGATAGTTTGTGTTCTTCTTTACCTGTTTGCATACATTTAATTTCTTTATTTTGTCTTACTGCTCTGGTCAGAGTTTCAAGAACAATGTTGAATAAAAGTGGTAAAAGAGGGCATTCTTGTCTTGTTCCAGTTTTTAGAGGGAAAGCTTTCAATTTTTTTCCATTCAGAATCCTTGGCCTTGGGTTTAGCATATGTGACTTTTATGATGTTGATATATGTTCCTACTATCCCTAGTTTTTCTAGTGTTTTGAACATGAAGGGGTGCTGTATTTTGTCAAATACTTTTCCTGCATCTATCATAATTTTTACTTTTAAGTCTATTTATATGATGAATTATGTTTATTGATTTCCATATGTGAAACAAACCCTGCATCCATGGGATGAATCCATTTGATCATGGTGTGCTATCTTTTTAATATGTTTTTGTATGTGATTTGCCAGAATTTTACTGATAATTTTTGCATCTGTGTTCATCAGGGATATTGGTCTTGGTCTGAAGTTTTCTTTCCCTGATGTGTCTTTGTCTGGTTTTGGTATCAGGATATTAGCCTCATAAAATGAGTTTGGAAGGGTTTCCTCCTTCTATTTCATGGAATAATTTGAGGAGTATTGCTGTTAATTCTTCTTTGAAAGTCTTGCAGAACTCAGCTGAGAATCCATCCAGTCCTGAGTTTTCTCAACTGGTAGGCTTTTTTTTTTTTTCTTTTTGTGGTGATGGGGATTGAACCCAGGACTTTGTGCTTGCAAATCAAGCATTCTGCCAACTGAGCTGTATCCCCAGCCCCAGCTGGTAGGTTTTTAATGGCATTTTCTATCTCATTACTTGTAACTGTTCTGTTTCAATCATGTGTGACCTCCTGATTCAGTTTAGGTAGGTCATGTCTCTACAAATTTGTCAATGTCTTCAATATTTTTTATTGTATTGGAGTACACATTTTTCAAAATACCTTATAATTATCTTCTATATTTCAGTTGCGTTCATTGTGATATTTCCTTTTTCATCATAAATTTTAGTAATTTGGGTGTTCTCTCTCTTTTTCTTCCTTAGTATGGCTAGGGGTTTATCAATTTTATTATTTTTTTTTTCAAAGAACCAACTTTTTGTTTTGTCAATTTTTTTTCAATTGTTTCTTTTGTTTCAATTTCATTGAGTTCAGTTCTGACTTTAATTATTTTCTGTCTTCTACTGTTTTGGGCATTCATTTGTTCTTATTTTCTAGGGCTTTGAGACCTAGTGTTAGGTAATTTATTTGTTGGCTTTTTATTGTTTTAATAAATGAACTCAATGCAATGAACTTAGTACTGCTCTAATAGTGTCTAAGGAATTTTGGTATGTTGTATCAGTAATCTCATTTACCTCTAAGTATTCTTTCATTTCATCCTTGACTTATTCTACTAGCCATTCATCATTCAATAGTGTATTATCTAGTCTCCTTGTGTTAGAATAGCTTCTTTTTTTATTTTATCATTGATTTCTAATTTTAGTCCATTATAATCTGATAGAATGCAGGGTTTTATCTCCATTTTTTAACATTTACTAAGGGTTTCCTTGTGGCATAAGATATGGTCTATTTTAGAGAAGGATTCATGTGCTGCTGAGAAGAAAGTGTATTCCCTCATTGATGGATGAAATAATGTATATGTCTGTTAAGTCCAAGTTATTGATTGTATTATTGAGTTCTGTAGTTTCTTTCTTTAATTTTTTTTTAGATCTGTCCAGTAGTGAAAGAGATGTGTTAAAGTCACCCAGTAATATTGTGCTGTGGTCTGTCTGATTCTTGAAATTTTGAAGGATTTGTTTGACACACATAGATGCTCCATTGTTTGGAGCATAAATATTTACAATTTTATATCTTGCTGATATATAATTCCCTTCAGTAGAATAAAATGACCTTCTTTGACACCTCTGATTAGCTTTGGCTTGAGCTCCACTTTACCTGATCTGAGGACGGAAACCCCTGCTTGTTTACAATCCATATTAGTGATATGTTTTCTTTCCCATCCTTTCATCTTCAGTCTGAGAATGTCTTTCCTTATGAGCTGAGTTTCTTGGAGACAGCAGATTGTTGGGTCTTCTATTTTAATCCAACCAGCAAGTCTATTTCTTTTGTATGATGAGTTTAGGATAGTAACATTCAAGGTTATAACTGATATGTGATTTGTATTTCCAGTCATTTGGTTTATTTTTGGCCTTTAATTTAATTTCTTCTTTGATTATTCCTTTAGGTAGTTCCTCCCTTTGCTGGTTTTCACTTTATTTTTTAACTTGATCCTCATGGAATATTTTGTTGAGAATTTTTTGTAGTGAAGTCTTTCTAATTGTGAATTATTTTAACCTTTGTTTATCATGGAAGGTTTTTATTTCATCTTCAAATCTGAAGCTTAATTTTGCTGGATATAAAATTCTTGGTTCACATCTATTTTTTTTCCAAGCTTGAAATATGTTGTTCCATGACCTAGCTTTGAGTGTCTGAGTTGAGAAATCAGTAGAGATCTGAATTGGTTTTCCCCTTATACATGATTTCCTTTTTTTCCCCTCTCACAGTCTGTAAGATTTTATCCTCATTCTGTATTTTAGTAATTTTCATTATAATGTGCCTTGGTGTGGGTCTGCTGTAATTTTGTACATTTGGGGTCCTATGACCTTCCTGTGTTTGATTTTGCATTTTATTCTTTAGGTTTGAGAAATTTTCTGATATTATGTCATTGAAAATTTGTGTATTCCCTTGGTTTGTACCTCTGCTCTTTCTTCTATCCTGATAACTCTTAGATGTGGTCTTCTTATGTTATCCTTTAATTCTTGGAAGTCCTGTTCATGGTTTCTTACCATCTTCTCTGCATGGTTGACATTATTTTCAATATTAAATATTTTGTCTTCATTGTCAAAGGTTCTGTCTTCCAAATGGTCTAGTCTGTTGGTGATGCTTTCCATTGAATTTATGATTCAATTTATTGATTCCTTCATTTCAAGGATTTCTGCTTGTTTTTTCACTATCTCTAACTCTTTTTGAAGTGATCTTTCCCTTCCTGCATTTTCTTTTTAATTTCACTCTTTATATCATCCTTTACTTTGCAGATCAGATTAACTGTGTACATTCTAAACTCCTTCTTTGACATTTCCTCGACTGTATTGTCAGTGAATTCTATTATTAGGGCATCTTGGTTTGTTTGTGGCACTTCGTTCCCTTATTTTTTCATGTTAATTGTGTGGTTTCCAACCTAGTTGTATGGATCTGTTGTACTACAGATTCTACCCTGTAGACATATATTGTCCCTGAAGATTTCAAGTACCCCACCTTTAAGAGGGAGACGAACATTAATAGCACCAGTATACAATATACAGCCTCAAATCTAATAGCTCCCACCAAGGTGTCCACTGTTACAAACAGCAATGATGAGTTCAATAACTGACCACAATATAAACAGAATTTGCCAAAGAGATTTACAATCTCAAATTGTGGACAAAGAAAGAACAGAAACAGTGCATACATGTTGTTCATGAGGGAGAAAGAGAGAAGCCAGAGGCAACAATCCACAGAAAGAGTGGAAGAGGAACCAACAGATATTTTCTGTTAAGTGAGAAAAGATAGAAAGAGAATCCAGGAAGACAGACCAGAGTAAGAATACATTTAAACAGAAAAAAAAATTAAAAATACAAGAATATACAGCAGAACTGCAAGACACTATGGATATATCACCATCCTCAACAAATTGTTACACAAAAAATTGTATGCTCCAAATATGGTGGAGATGCCAGAGAAGAAAAAATAATAATAATTCTCAGTGGAAAATTGAACAACTATCTCTCTCAGCATCCAAGTGCTTCTCAGCCCTATCTTTGACTTCCCACAAGACTGCCTGGCCCAGACAGGCCCTGGAAGACCCAGTCACCATCTCACCTATCTGGGCCTCAGATGTCCTGGTTCAGACATGTTCCAGTCCCAAGATCTCAAATCCACTGGAATTTGGAGAGAGATCACCAGTCATGAACAATCCTGAGAGACAGTAACTAGATGGCAGGAACCATAACTCCCAGGAGGAAGACCCCAGGTACAGCCAAACCCACAGGCATTCTGACACTGAACCTGCAGGTCCTGGCCACTGTCCCAAGACAGGGGCAGCTATGCCCCAAGATGGGAGTAGCAGCAAATCTACCAGCAACCCAACCAAACCCCAGGCTCTGGTCAGCATCCTAAAATGGATGTGGCCACATACAACCAAACCTGGAGTATCCCTAGCAGAGGACCTTTGGGAAGTGGTGGAAGTAGTAGTAGAGGGCAATTGGTGGCAGCAGGCAGGGGTTCAGCATTAGCTGTAGTCATCAGTGACATTGGCAGCAGGTGGGGGGACTGTGGAAACAGTAGCAGTGGATGTGGTTGCAGCTGCAGTGGTACCCAGAGAAAACCTCCTGGTGACCTCCAGGGAATGGCAGCATCTTTAGTGCAAGTAGTGTTGGCAGTATCATCGGGCAGCAGTATAGATGGTAGCCACAGCTTGAGAAAAGACCTCCATGCATCTGAGGTAGCGTTGAGGTCAGCCGACCTCCAGTTGACCGTAACAGCTTTGACAGCAGCAGCAGCAGCACCTGGAGATGACTTCCATATGTTGAACCAATGTTACATTCCAGGGATGAACCCCACTTGATCATGTTGCACTATCTTTTCAATATGCTTTTTATAAGATTTGCCAACATTTTATTGAGAATTTTTGCATCTATGTTCATCAGGGATATTGGACTGAAGTTTTCTTTCCTTGATGTGTCTGTCTGATTTTGGTATAAGGGTGATACTAGCCTCATAGAATGAATTTGAAAGGGTTCCCTCCTTTTCTATTTCATGGAATAATTTGAAAAGTATTGGTTTTAATTCTTCTTTGAAGGTCTTATAGAACTCGACTGAGAATTCATCTGGCCCTGGGTTTTTTGTTCGTTTGTTTGTTTGGTAGGCTTTTGATATGTCTTCTTTTTCATTGCTTGAATTTGATCTGTTTAAATTGTGTATGTCCTCTTGCATCAGTTTGGGTAGATCATATGTCTCTAGAAATTTGTTGACGTCTTCAAGTTTTTCTCTTTTATTTGAGTATAAATTTTCAAAATAGTTTCTAATTTCTAATTATCTATCTTATTACTCTCCATCATAATTCCTCTTTCATCATAAATTTAGTAATTTAGTAATTTGATAATTTAGTAATTTTAGTAATTTGATTTCACTTTGTTAGTATAGCTAAGGGTTTATCAATATTATTTATTTTTTCAAAGAACCAACTTTTTGTTTTGCCAATTTTTTCAATTTTTACTTTTGTTTCAATTTATTGATTTCAGCTCTGATTTTAATTATTTCATGTTTTCTACTGTTTTGGGTGTTGATTTGTTCTTCTTTTTCTAGGGCTTTGAGATATAATGTCAGGCCATTTATTTGTTGACGTTTTATTCTTTTAATGTAAAAACTCAGTGCAATGAACTTTCCTCTTAGCATTGCCTTCATAGCATCCAAGAGATTTTGATATGTTGTATTGGTTTTCTTATTTACATCTAAGTATTTGTATTCCCTCCTTGATTTCTTCATTTATCCAGTTTCACTCAATAGCATGCTATTTAGTCTCCATATATTAAAGTAGCCTCTATTTTTTATTTTATTATTGATTTCTATTTTCATTCTGTTATGATCTGATAGAATGCAGGTAGTGTCTAATTTTTTTTGTATTTCCTAAGAGTCATTTTGTGGCATAACATAAGGTCTATTTTAGAGAAGGATCCATGTGCTGATGAGAAGACAGTGTATTTGCCTGATGATGGATGAAATACTCTATACATGTCCGTTCAGTCTAAATCATTTATTGAATTATTTAATATAGTTTCTTTAGTTTCTGTTTGGAAAACTATTCAGTGGTGAGAGAGGTGTGTTAAAGTCACCCAATATTATTGTGTTGTGGTCTATTTGGTTTTTGAAATTAAGAAGCATATGTTTGATGTACATAGATACTCCATTGTTTGGGGCATATATATTTACGATTGTTATGTCTTGCTGATGTACAATTCCCTCAAGCAGTAATGAAATGTCCTTCATTGTCCTTTCTGACTTTGGCTTGAAGTCCACTTTGTCTGATATGAGGATGGAGACCCCTACTTATTTGTGCAGTCCATGTGAGTGATAGGTTTTTCCTAACCTTTTACTTTCAGTCTGTGGATGTTTTTCTTAGGAGGTGAATCTCTTGATGACAGCATATTTTGGGATCTTTTTAAAAAAATCCAATCTGCCAGTCTATGTCTTTTGATTGATGAGTTTAGACCATTAGCATTCAGGGTTATTATTGAGATATGGTTTGTATTCCTAGTCATTTTGGTTTATTTTTGGTTTTTAACTTGACTTAGTTTCTCCTTTGATTGACCTTTCCTTTAATATAGTTCCTCCCTTTGCTGGTTATCATTGTTTTTTTTTTTTTTTTCATTTCCTCCTCATGGAATATTTTGCTGAGAATGTTCTGTAGCACAGGCTTTCAAGTTGTAAATTCTTTTAACTTTCATTTATCATGGAAGGTTTTAAATTTATTTTTAAATCAGAAGCTTAATTTTAGTGGATATAAAATTCTTGGTTGGCATCCATTGTCTTTCAGAGTGTGATATATATTTTTCCAAACTTCCTGAATTGATGGTCAGGTTTGAGAAATCAGCTGAGATCCAAATTGGTTTCCCCCTACATATAACTTGATTTTTTTTCTCTTGCAGGTTTTAAAATTCTATCTTTTTTCAGTATATTAGTCAGTTTCGTTATAATGTGCTTTGGTGTGGGCCTACCATAATTTTGTACATTTGAGGTCCTGTATGTCTGTCATATTTGACTTTCCATTTCATTTTTTTACATTTGGGAAGTTTTCTGATATTATGTCATTGAAAAGATTGTGCATTCTTTTGGTTTGTATCTCCATGCCTTCATCTATCCTGATACCTCTTAAATTTGGTCTTTTCATTTTATTCTATATTTCTTATAAATTATGTTCATAGTTTCTTACCATCTTCTCTATGCAGTCAACTTTATTTTCAAGAGTATATATTTTCTCTTCGTTGTCTGAGGTTCTGTCCTCCAAGCGGTCTAGTGTGTTGATGATACTTTCCATTGGATTTTTAATTTGTTTTTTTGTTTCCTTCATTTTGAGGATTTCTGCTTGATTCCTTTTTTATAATCTCTGCCTCTTTATTGAAATGATCTTTTACTTTCTGCATAGTCTCTCCAACACCATCCTTTATTTCAAAGATCAATCTAACTATGTATTTCCTAAACACCTTCTCTGTCATTTCTTCTACTGTGTTGTCTATGAGTTCTATTGTTGGAACATCTTGGTTTGATTGAGGCACTTGTTCCTTTGTTTATTTAATGTTGTTTGTGTGTCTTCTCATCTAGCAATATGAATCTGAGGCAGTACAATTTCTACCCTGTAGTCTTATAGTGTCCCTGAATGTTTCCAGTACCTCATGTTTAAGGTAGAAACGAATATTAACAGCACTCAATGCAAACAATATACCACCTTAAACAAAATGGCTCCTCTGAAGGCATTTATGGTTTTGTCACAATAGACAGAAATGATATGTTCAATTATTGTCTACTGTATAAGCAGTAAGTTTGCTATAAAGGTTTACTGTTTCAAATGATGGACAATGAGGGAACAGAAATAGTGTAAGATGTGATGTTTATGAGGGAGAGAAGACAGGTAAAAATTTATAGTAAGAGCAAGGGAGGAATTAATAGAGGTTGACTGTTAGTAAGAGAGAAGAATCCAAGGAAACAGGTGAGAGAAAAATATGCACAGATATTTTTTAAAAAGTAAAAATTTAAGAATACACAACAAAATTGTCATATACTATTCAGACATCCCATTCCTCAGTAAATTCATGCATGAAAAATATTTGGATTCAAAGATGATAGAGATGTGAGAGAGAGCGGGCAAAGAAAGAAAAAAAAAAAAAACAAGGAGGAAAGTCTCAATGGAAAATTGAGTGATTGCTTCCATTGGCTTTCAAAGACTTTCTCTGCTTCCCTTCTCTGACAACAAACAGGGTTGTCTGAAGTTTGATGTTAACTCCAGTCCAGTGGGTGACTGGACTGGTTGGGTGGGTGAGCAGATAGAAAGATGCCCTCACATCCTCTTACCATTTCACCACCCATTGTAACCAGCCCTTCCATCCCTGCACACTTCAAGACTCAGCTGGAGAGAGTCCAGTTTCTCTAGTTTTATCAACCTCTGAAAACCCACAGGTAACTGCTCCTAGTCTCCAGCTTTCCACAGGCTTGCCAGACCCAGACTGGCCCTTGTGAACCCAGCTGCAATCTGATGAACCTGGGTTTCATCTTCCCTGGACCCCATCTTGCTGCAGTCCCAAGATCTCAATGCCCTTTCAACTGGCAGAGTGACCACCAGGGATGAACTCACACAAAGGAGTGACCGTGCAAAGAGGCAACCAGATGGCAGACACTACCACACTGAGCAGAAGGACCTCAGGTGCAACCAGACCTGCAGGTACCCCAATATATCTTCAGGCACTGGCCTGAGACCTCAAACCCAGGTGGCCATGCCCTCAGAGGGCAGCAGCTATGGCGGCAAACCTGCAGGCCTGGCTATTGTCCCAAGATGGCAGGAGCCACATGTAACCAAAGTTGTGGGTACTGTGACAATGGATGTCCAGGCAACAGCAGGCAGTAGGCAACTGGCAGTCTGCAGGCTAAGGACAGAAGATTGGTGGTGGGCAATGGGTAGGTGAAAGGTAGGTGATGGGCAGGCAAGAGGCAGGCAAATGGGCAAATGGCAGATGATAAGCAGCAGTCAGTGAGTGATCCACACTCAAAAGGCAGGGGACATGCTGGTAGAGGGAGACCATTGGGGTGAACAGCAGAATATGTTCAAGCAGAATATGGGTGGGCAGTGATGACTGCCTCTCAGAAAAACAGTATTTTCTCTGCTTGAATTTGGTTAGAGAGAGGCAAGGAATGCAGCCTCCCTCTAGTCTGCCATCTTGGCTCTCCTGGGTTGTATCCTTCTGAGGAACTGCTGGACAGTTTCCTAAAACAGCTGTACCACATCACATTCCCATCAGCAATGCATGAGGGTTCCAATTCCTCCTCATTCTCACCCACACTCACTCTGCCTCTTGTATTACAGCTGTCCTAGTGAATGTGAAGTGATACTGTGTGTGTTTTGTATCGCTCTGATGGCTAAGGATGGTCAGCATTCCTTTATGTGCTTATTGGCCATTTGTATATCTTCTTAAGAGACATGTCTATTTGGAAACTATTCTCATTTTCAATAGGATTATTTGACTTTTTACTGTTGAATTATAATAGTTTTTCATATATTCTAAACACAAGTCCCTAGTTAAATATATGTTTGCAAATATTTTCTCCTATTCTATGAATTGTCCCTTCACTTTCCTAGATGGTGTCCTTTGAAGCACAAAATGTCTTAATTTCATGAAGTCCATAAATGTATTTGTGTGTGCATTTGGTATCATAGCTAATAAACCATTCTCTAATCCAGAGACATGAATATTTTCTTCTGTTTTTTTTTTTTTTCTAAAACAAATAAATGTAGAACTTATATTTAGGTCAGCAGTCCTCTCGAGTTTTTGTGTCTTACCTACAAATATTAAAAATGCTGTTTTGTAAACAAAACCCATTTGTGAGCTGGGAACTGCTTGAAACACATGATCATTTGAATAGCACAAGGCTCACTTTTACATTAAGAGAGAATATGTTAAACTTCCTTAGTGCTTTGTTTTGGAAGATGGGCAAGATAATGGTTTTTCACAAAATCTATGAGTTAGCAAAAGAGACTTTTTTTTTTCCAGGTTCAAGTGTTTAAAAAAAATAGCAAGTTAGTCTACTTGAATCTCACCATTTTTCTATTTTAGATGCCTTTGGGCTATGCTCAGATTGTGAAAAATTTACATGCCTCCATTATGACATGTCTAAGATCTCCTAATGAGCAATACTGCTCCTTAGCAGAAAAAAATACTAATTATTAATGGTATCTGCATTTTTTACATCTAAATCTGACACTATCAGCTGTTTCTCTCCTAGTTTTGTTGCAGAGAAATATTGCAAGATAAATTCAACCTTCTGTCTTCCCTCTGTCCTATAGATATGATTCTGCCTTGAAGAGTAGCTGGTTCGTATCCTTTTCTTTTCTTATATTCCAAAGGCAACTGGCATTAGTGTCAGGCCATGGGTAATTGCAAGCATATGAAAGGAATTATGAACCTTGGGAAGATAAGGGGAAGAAAAAAATTACATTTGGAAAAGCAGTTTCAGAGCATGGGTTGGTTCTGAGAAAGTGGTGCATTGTTAGAACCATGTCTCTGATGCCAAAACAGGTCAACATAGGTCGATGAGTCAAAAGACAACAGAAGGTATGCTATGAAGTCCAAGTACAAAGCCCAAGGACTTCAGCTTAAATAGAGGAAAACAACCATTAGAACAAACAATTGTTCTAATTAGTTACACATAACAGTAGAATGCATTTTGACACATTGTACATAAATGGAGCACAACTTCTTCTTCTGGCTGAACATGGTGCAGAGTCACACAGGTAGTGTAATCATACATGTATATAGGGTAATAACATCTGCTTCATTCCACTGTCCTTCCCATCCTGTCACTCCCTCCCCTCCCCTCACTCCTGTCTGCACATTCCAATGTTCCTTCGTTCTCCTCACCCCATTATGGATTAGCATCCACTTATCAGAGAAAACATTCAGGCTTTGGCTTATTTCACTTAGCATGATAATCTCTAGTTCTATCCATTTACCTGAAAATGCCATAATTTCATTCTTCTTTAAAGCTGAGTAATATTCCATTGTGTATATATACCACAGTTTCTTTATCCATTCATCTGTTGAAGGAAATCTAGGTTGGTTCCATAGTTTAGCTATTGAAAATTGAGCTGCTATAAACATTGATGTGGATGCATCACTGTAGTATACTGATTTTAAGTTCTTTGTGTATAAACTAAGGAGTGTGGTTGCTAGGTCCAATGGTGGTTCCACTCCAAATTTTCTAAGGAATCTCCATACTGCTTTCCATAGTGATTGCACCAATCTGAAGTTCCACCAACAATGTATGAGTGTACCTTTTTCCCCACATCCTCATCAACACTTACTGTTGCTTGTATTCTTGATAATTGTGATTCTGATTGGAGTGAGATGAAATCTTAGAGTAGTTTTTATTTTCATTTCTTTTATTGCAAGAGATAATGAACATTTTTTATGTGTTTATTGATCAATTGTATTTTTTCTTCTCTGAAGAGTCTGTTCAGTTCCTGAGTCCATTTATTGATTGGGTTATTTTTTTTATGTTAGGTTTTTTTGAGTTTTTTATATCCTGAATATTAGTGTTCTATATGAGGTGCATGTGGTAAATATTTTTCTCCCATTCTATAGATTCTCTTTGTTTTTATAAACACTAAAGTGAGGGTTGTTAAATTTTTAGCTATGGAAAGAACAGACTGACCAATAGGGAATAAGTAAGGAACAGAGTACAGAAAAGCAGGAATAGCAACTTGGAATATAAAACTACATAGCAGGTTAACCAACAACATATTTGTGAACTTCCTAAATCAGGAATTGTGTCTTTTTATGTCTATTACTTGAGTGCCAAAACAACCTGAAATAAAACAGGTGCTCACGCTGTGTAATGAATGAATAAATGAATGTTCATAGCAAGGCAGAAGTTGTCTGCCTTAATTGAAGGCTTAATTGAAGCCTTCTCTATCATGGATGTGGAAAGTTGTCAGGTATACACAGTTCTCCAGAGAGAGGTAGGACTCTGCAGATGACTGAAGTTGGAGACCACAGTTGAAGGGGTAGACTGGCTTAAATCTACTGAAGCATGCTTGTTGTCAGTACCCAAAGGTCAGATGTGTGGTGGTTAAGATAAAGAGGAAATGCAGCAAGGGAGCAGTTCATATCAATTAGGAGAGTCAAGAAATGGTGACAAGGTAGGTGGCCTGACCAAGGTTGTACTAATGAAGTTCAACAGTCCATCATTCAAAGAGTCTGATTTAAAACCTAAGTTACAAGAGTAGCCTATTTTAACAATCTACTTTTTTAGAAAACCTCAGGCTTACTGAGATGGCTATCTATATCTGTTCACTGGGTGGTTACGATGATCAAAACTCAAGAAAAGTCCTATTACTTGTAAATTCAAGAGTTTATCAAGGAATTTCCCATCCTGGATATAACAGATCAGAGGATGGTTTGAAATCAATGTCAGGAAAACTCTGGTCCCATGAGCTCTCTACTATTCATCAGGAGTAATTGGTGTGTGTCCACTCAGGAGAAATCTAAAAATTTTAAACCCTTACATTATTATAAGTAACATTACATTTATATTAGGTAAATATCTGACAACAAATCTCATGGTTTGTAGGAACTGTTGAGAGTAATCTTGCCAGGCACGGTGGCACATGCCTGTAATCCCAGCCACTCAGGAGATTGAGACAGGAGGATTGAGAATTTAAAACCAGCCTCAATAAAATCAAGGTGCTAAGCAACTCAGCGAGACTGTCTCTAAATAAAATACAAAATAGGGCTGGGGATGTGGCTCAGGGGTTGAGTTCCCCTGACTTCAATTCCCAGTATGCACCCATCCAAAGAAAACAGTAATCTCAACAGATGTGGTGTTCCATCCTCTGCCTGAGTATGTCCAGTGATGACCACATTAGTCCCTGAAAGTTATAAAATGCTTGCTCAAATTAAACTGAGTAAAACAAGGAATTGAAAAACAACACACATAAACAATACAACTAAAAAGAAATCATGAAACAAACTTCTATGCCAACACATAATTAACTGAGGTTGAGGTTGTTGTGAAAATTAAATAATTAATGCATGTGAAACAATTAGAACAAATACTGAAATCTGAAAATCCAGGTTGAATTCAGGCATGTGAATTCAGGCACTATTTTCAAATTAATCGCTTAGGATTTGTAGCTTGAGGATTTGGTGGTTCATAATGAACTCAATGTGGGGTTAATAGGTCATGATAAAGAATACATGACATAGTATTGACACCATAGACCCTGGGATCTGACAAGCTAGATTTACATCCCAACTCTGATACTAATTCAGTCAAGTGAACTTTGCATCTTATTTAATTTCTTTGTCTTATTTTCTCATCTGTAAAACATAATTAATAACAGTATCAATTTCCTAGAGTTGTAAAGATTAACTGAATTTATATATATATATAGGATTTTTATAAAAGTGACTTTATATGAGCCTTTACAAGTATTTTTGCTAAAATACTACTATTTTTCAGAGTCTGCCTTCAAACAAATAAAAGGCTTGAATCAAAGCAATTAAAACAAGCAGTGTGTAATTCCTTCCTTGCTCTTTTTTCTTGCACTGTCTTTGGCTTTGCAGCAGGGTTTGTGGTTCCAAATACATTTTAGAATCTTTTTTTCTGTGAAGAATGCCATTGGATTTTAGTTCTGTGAAGAATACCATTGGATTTTGATAGATATTGCATTGAACCTACCAATGATTTTGGGTAGTTCAGACATTTTTACAATATTGATTCTTCTGATCCATGAACTCAAGATGTCTTTCCACTTTTCTGAGTCCTCTTCAATTATTTCATCAATATTTTAATAGTTTTCATTTTAGAAGTCTTTCACCTCCTTGGTTAAATTTATTACAATGTATTTTGGTAGCAATTTAAAATGGGATTGTTTTCTTGATTTTGTGTTTCAGATAATTTGCTATTGACATATAACAACATTACTAATTTTTGTGTGTTGACTTTCTGTCCTGAAACGTTGTTCAATTCATTTATTAGTTTACTAGTTTTTGAGTTTCCTGTGTATTAGTTAGCAAGGACAGTTTCACTTCTTTATCTCCAGTTCTAATATCTTTTTTAAATTATTATTTTTCTTGTCTTATTGCTGTGGCTAGGACTTCCAGAATGATATAAAAGTGGTGAGGCCAGGTGCCTATAGTCCCAGTGACTCAGGAGGTTGAGGCATGTTTGAGGCCAGCCTCAGAAAATTGGCAAGGCCACAAGCCACTTAATGAGACCTTGTCTCAAAACAAAGAAGTAAAGGGCTAGGTATAATACTCCAGTGGTAAAGTGTCCCTGGCTTCAGTCTCCAGTACCAGAAATAAGATAAAATAAAAAAAAATTTTTAATGTGGTGAAAGTCAGCATCCTTGTCTTGGCCTAGAGACCTCAGAAAGCTTTCAGCTTTTTCCACATTGAGTAAAATGTTAGTTGTTAATTTACTATAGATGGTCTTTATTATGTTTAGATACATTCCTTCTGCAACTAAATTGTTCAGTATTTTTTTTATCATGAAGGTATATTAAATTTCTGCTATGGAACAATCCTTGTGTCCATGAGACAATTAGTGATTATTGATTGTGGTGAATGATTTTTTAATGTACTGTTTGATTCAGTTATTAATATTTTGTTGAGGATTTTAAAATAAAATATTTTTAAATAAAACAGAAGTGCCATGTTATCCAGAACTCTCACTACTAGGTATTTATCCAAAGGAAATGAAATGAGTGTATCAAAGAGACTCCCATGTTCATTTCGGCACTATTTAGAATAACCAAGAAATGAAAAGAACCTAAATACCAATCAACTGATGAATAAAGAAAAAGCATTCCATATTCACAATGGAATGCTATTCAACTCTAAAATATTATGAAATTCTGTCATTTGCAACAGGAATGGAATTAGAAGTGAAATAAACCAGGCACAGAAAACAAAAGAGAAAAAAAAGCACTACATGATCTCACTAGTATGTGTGGGAAAAGAAATTGATCTCATAGAGGGTGGGAATTGAATACTGATCACCAGAAGCCTGGGAGAGTAAAAGAGTAGAGAAAGATTGGCCAATGGGTACTAAGATACAATTAGAACTAAGAAGATCTAGTGTGCTATTGCATAGTAGGGTGATTAGAGATAACAATAATATATGGTACATTTCAAAGAGCTAGAAGAAAGGATTTTGAAAGTTGTCATCACATAGAAATGATAAATGTTTGAGGTGATAGATATGTTTAGGCTGATTTAAACATTTCACAATTTATACATTGAAACACTGCATGGTATCTATTAATATGTATAGTTTTTATGTCCCTTAAAATAAATTTTAAAATAGTAAAATAGCACTGTGACTAATTCTAAAATACCACCCTGCATATTTATGTACTTTTCAAAATTTTGATTTTTCAAGAACTAGGCAAGCATCTCTCAGAGTAACTCTGTGAGGAGGGTTCTTTGGTAAGAGACAGTTTATTCACTACTACCTCACTTAGTATTTCTGAAACAAATTGTGGGAACTTGTGTAGCTGTCTAGAGTTGCCACACTAGAGCCTGCAGCCTGGCAGGGAACTTTGGGGATAAAGAGGAATTGGGGGGAAGGGAATGAGTCTTCCCTCAGAGTTCAGAGTCCAAGCACCTTTTTTACCTCAGGAACTACACAACTCTTGGAGATGTTCACCAGTGTTCCAGAGACATTGGGGATTCAGAAACAGGAGTGAAATTTATGCTATAGGCATATATATATTAAATATTTCTTAACTTGTTAATTTTTTATTTCTGTTGTCTATATTCATGATCTGACCATTGCCTAAAGGGATTTGTCCATCATTTAACCTCAGATCTTATTCCTTGCCTATGGAGAAGTATTCTTAGACATGACAGTTAAAGAACACCCCAGAAATACACACTCAGATATACACACACATGTTCATATGTACCACTGGGAGTATGGGTTTGCAATCTATCTGTGGTTCATGAACTATTAACCCAAAAAGGAAGTACATTGCTCCAAACACATTATTGACCCTTGCTTTTGAAAAGGAGATCAGTCTTTGTATATACAACATGGACACCATACTGTGTTTTGTAAAGAGACATAATGAAGATCAAATCTCTGCCTTGGTCACTGTGCAGTCATTCTTTGGAACTATTTCCAGCTTCCCTGAGTGCCAACTTTCAGGACCTTCTCTATAGGACCATTCTTCATGAATGAAAATATCTGGGATAGCTTTAACCTCATTTTCATTAAGAGTCTGTAAGATAGCTTTCCAGATATGTCTTTATTGTGATGGTTCTGTCTTTACAAGATCCCAATCAATTTCTTACATGATGGACAGCATTTCTGTAGCCTTGGAGTAGGATCTGCTAATAAACCTTCTAATATACTTCCCTGTTCTGACATCCTGTTGATCTGTGATCCGCACTTAATCATCTATTTCAGAACTGCCTCCAGATAAATTGCAAGATAATTTAAGAAACTTGAGATAGAGATTCCAGACACAGTGTAATTAACCATGCAGTCTGTGTGATAACAAATGTGTAGTTTCCTGTTGCTAGCATAAAAAATCACTGCAAATTTAGTGACTTTAAATAAATTAAAACAAATTTATTATCTTGTAGTTCTGGAAATCAGAAATCCTGAAATGAAGATATCATCAGGGCATTCCTTTTGGAGTCTTTATAGCCATTTCTGTTTCCTTGCCTTTTCCATCTGCTAGAGGCTGCCTGCATCCCCTGACTTAATTGCCTCTTCCTTCCTCTTTGAAGTCCATCATTCCAATCTGTGCTTCCATTGTCACATCTCCTCCTTCTAACTTTTGCTCAACTCTCTTGTTACAAAACCCCTTGTGGTTACATTAGATTTGCCCAGATAATCTAATATAATCTCTCCATCTCAAAATCTCAAGTTAATCATGTTCTCAAAGTATCTTTTGCCCTTCACAGGTTTTGGGGATTAGGACATGAACACCTTTGGGGGCTAATTATACCATCTGCCTAAGTGAACAAGGCAGTAGCCTTTTTAGGATAAAATCTTCCCCTTGTTCCTGTTACTAAGAGTGTTAAATATTCACTGAGTTTACCAGTTATTACATTTCATTTCCTGCTTTTCCATCCTGACATCACCAACACTGATCCCTTTCAGAAAGTTTCACTTTTCTTATAGATGGAGGATGATGCAGTGTTTCAACATTTTTCCCTCTGCCCTCATTAAAGCTTGCTCTAACTATGCATGTCCTCACTGGGTGAGACCATGCATTTTCTTTATGTAAATCCAAGTCTTCCTTCTGCTTATTTATTACCAAAGGTAACCTGAATAAAAGTCAATTAACTAATTTGGATAGATGGGTAGGCTTAGTGTATTGAATGTGTTTGAGAGCAGCAAGTTGGTACAGTTGCAAAAGAGTTGCATAAGAGTGAGTAATAGATAAAATGGTACAAAATGAGGTCAAATAGCCACACACAAAATCACTGAGGGCCTGGATTTTACTCTTCTCCCTGTGGAATGCTATTGAAAGGGTTTTAGCCAAAACCCTCCATTTCCAATATGTGGGAAATCATGGGAATAGGGCAAGGGTGAATAGAAAACAGCATGCTATTGCCAGTTAGGTGAAAGGTGATATTATTTTTCCTATATGCGATGAGAATTCATTGGAAGAGTGAGCACAAGAGTAAAATGCCAGGATATGCCTGTAAAGGATCACTATGGCTTCCATGAGAATAGGCTAATAGGTATAATGAAGGAAACTAGGATAACACTGCATACTCTATAGTCAAGGATAAAGAAGATAGCAACTTAGATTGAAGAGATAGTAGTAGAACTGGTGAGAACATATCTGAAAAGCATTTACAATATAGATAAAACAGCTTTCTATTTTAAGAGATATGTAAGGGGCAGGGGATGCAGCATTCTGTGTGGCTGGTAGGGCCCTAGGCCAGGTTCCTGACTGGGCCAAATCCCGGGTGTGCCCAGAAATGGAGGAGTGATTTCGGGGGCAATGCCGCTGGGGCCGGTTCTAAACTGGGTGACCCACGTGCCCTCATGGAGCCCTCTGTTCCCACCTGGTCCCCTAGGACTCATGGGGGCTCACTGCCCACAGCAGGAGCTAGGTGACCTGGCTGTCATGAAGCCCAGAGCAGGCAAAACAGCACAGCGCCACCTAGCAGGCCTGGAGGGTAGTGCGAACTGTCAAGTTTTAGCAGGGGTCCCCTGTCCTACCTGGATGGGGAGCCATCCACGGCCCCTGGGCTGCGCCCTGCACACCCCATAGCTCCTCTTCAACTGGGCCAAGAGATTAGGATCACATTTCTTGAAAGATCAGGCCCCTAGCCCTGGCTCCCTTCCTTTTTCCTCTTACCGTCAGCACGGAGCCTGCGCTTGTTTTCAATCTCCGTCTGAAGGGGCCAGGACCTGAAGCGTCTCTGGTTGCCATCGGAACTGTGACGCCACCATGCTGTCAGGCTGCCCCTCCGTGACCTCAGGCGCTGTCTGTCATGCAGGCATGAGGTCACGAAGTCACTTCTCAACATCCAGGTTGCCCAAGGCCCAGAGAAAGCTTCTGGAGAGAGAAAGTGTGTTCTCCTACTGGAGCCTGGAACCTCCAAGTCCTTCACATCCAACATCACACATTTGGATATGTATAAAGTGTTCTGTTTTGACATTCAGGTTTTACAAATGTTGGATTTTCACATTTGCATTTTAGCAGAGATGTTTTGTTTAAATTTCTGATATTGTGTTGCACTCTATTTCGAGAGCCATGGTTCAGTGCTTCATATCCCTACTAGGTTTCAATTGAAGGTCTCAGGTGTACACCTGTGGTGTAAGAAAAGTATTTCCTCATAGTTCTTGTTCCAGAAAAAGTAAAAATCATCATATGCATCATCAGCTGTCCCTTGCAAGCAACAGGAAAGAACCAGGAATTCGCAAGAACATTGATGTCCTTACAAGGGGAATCAGGGTCAGTCATGATGGTTGCTTACAGAATGATCTGGCACTGACTGCCTACTGTATTTGTACAGTAAGTTGAAGTTGAAGAAATGTCCTGGAATTTGGGCATAGACCTTAAACAATGACAATTTTGTTAGTGTCTCTTCACTGAAGTTGGTTTTCAGCACCAACACCCTTCTGCTTTTCATGCCCACCAAAAGTCCTTGCTCTTCCTTTTGGAGTGTCCAGTTTTGAAGCTTTGTGCCATTTCTCTTTCAGTATCATGCATGTTCACATCTGCTATTCTGCCCTGTGAAAATGTGCTCATCATTTTCATCAACAGCAGGCTCTTGTTTCATCCACTGGCTTGTGATCTGCATCTTTCATGGATTGGTAACAGGACTCTTGGAAATTTCCCAGAGGGCCTTGTACCACAGAGGCACTAGTCTGGTCAAGGGAATGAACCTTTGGGTGAACACAGATTGGTCAGATATTTCTGAATCTGAAGGTGAGTTGAAGGACCTCAGGAAAAATCACAGCAGGACAATTTCTGAGTGCAGCCCAGTTGTAAGGCAGCAGCCAAGGTAGTTGGGCCTGGTAGATGGTGTGAGCACAGCACATCTCTCCTTGCTTGACAGCTCCTTCCTGTCCTCCATCCAACATGCTGAGTGAATGACTCCCTGGTCTCCTCATAAGCCATTCCACCAACCACCCACCTCCACTTATTAGACCAACTCTCCAGGTTCCAGCTGTCTCCTGTTAGGGTTTTCTCGGAAAGGAAGGGCAACCAACCAGACTGGGTATGATGTTTCCCAATTCAAGGAGCTCCTAAGCCAGGGAGCTGTGCTGCATGCTCCCCTGCCCTGAGCTCTCAGCAGCCATCATGCCATGTGGCTGCTAGGGCCCTAGGCCAGTTGCTGGAGTCAGCCAAATCCTGGGTGTGCCCAGACCTGGAGGAGTGGTTTCAGAGGGCAATGCTGGCAGGGCTGGTGCTAAGCTGGGTGACCCATGTACCCTCATGCAGCCCTCCATCCCTTCCTGGTCCCCTAGACCTCGTGGGGGCTCATTGCCTGCAGCAGGAGCTAGGTGACCAGGCTGTCATGATGCCAGGTACAGCCAAACCAGCACAGCACCACCTAGCAGGCCTGGAGGGTAGTGCGAGCTGTCAGGCTTCAGCGGGGTCCCCTGTTCTGCCTGGACCTGGAGCCATCCAAGGCCCCCTAGGCTGTGCCCCGCACACCCCATAGCTCCTCTTCAACTAAGCCAAGAGGTTAAGATCACATTTCTTGAAAGATCAGGCCCCTGGCCCTCGCTCCCTTCCTCCATCCTCTTACCATCACTGCGGAGCTGGCACTTGTTTTGAATCTAGGTCTATAGTGACTGGGACCAGAAGTGTCTTTGGTTGCCGTGGGAACCATGACATCACTGCGCTGTCATGTCGCCCCTCTGTGACCTCAGGCGCTGTCTGTGGTGCAGGGACGAGGTCACAGAAGCCACTCCTCAAACTCCAGGTGGCCCAAGACCCGGAAAATGCCTCTGGAGAGAGATAAAAAGGGCATTCTTCTACTGGAGCCTGCAACCTCTGGGCCCTTCACACAGAACATGCCAGAAGCCTGCCCCTTCCACTTTGAATATGGTAGCTCTCCCATGTTTTTCTCTCATATCACATGAGCACTGGTTACCAAGTTAGGCATTTTTCTGAGTGCAATTATATGCAATGGAATGATTGGGAAATCACAGATATGACTTTGAGTCACTTACATCACTGTAATGAATCTTGAGAGAAATAGGTGAAAACATAATGAGTGGAAGATTGAAATTCAGTGAGGAATATTATTTTTCTGCTAGCAAATATTGGTCCAGGGACCCCAAACCCTGTTAAACTTAGTTTGGTGTGTGCCTCCGTCAAAAGGCTATGTCTCCTTGGCCATATGACCTATCTGCAAAATGGAGCTCATGGAAATAAAAATAAATATTCTATGGAGTTGTGCAAGGAGAAAATAAGATAAAGTCTTGCATATTCTAAGCCCCTGAATAAACATAGTTGCTATTACTAAATTGAGAATATAATAATAGTCGGTTCAAAAATATGAGTCATGGCTATAGATAACAAACATTGATCATGAGTTCTATACCAAGCTTTGTTTTCATAGTTTTATTTTTTTTATAGTGTTAACTAAGTTAATTCTGGTAATACCTCAATGAGATACTGTAACTATTTTCAGATGAGCAACAAGGCACAGAGGTGGGGTGGTTTGCATACTGAACACACAACTAATGCTCTTCAAGGCATGACCTGAGGCCAGAATATTGGCTATTGGCTTTACCCCAACTCTTCTCTATCCTTCAAGGCACCAGTTCATAGAACTCATTCAGCTTGCCCCAACTGGGAAAGAAAGATTTTCACAGCAAGCTATCAAAGAACATGGCCATTTGACACCAAATCTTGAGGTCTCTTCAGCTGTGTTCTGGATCATTGTCCTTTGAATTATACCTAGACCTCATAGGACTTTTCTGATTTTCAGAGCTTTCATTAAAATCCAAATGCTTCTAAGAGGTGGTCTGTTATGGTAAGTCATTCATTCATTTGTTCCTGCCTTTTGTGTGTGCCAGAACTTATGAAGCATCTATGCTGTGCCAGATAATGTTCTAGTTCTGAGGATGTTATGAATGATACAAATATTTCCCTGCCCTCAAAGGAGCCAGGAGAGCTCTGGCAGGTCTTGGCAGACAATGCATACTGGGATCTGGTCTGCTGGGAGTATGAGGATGGAAATCTGAGACCAGAGAGCAGATCCTAACACCCCATTCCTCCATCCCCAATCAGTTGCCCTATGTCTCAGTTGCAACTGTGCCTACCCTGACTCTGACCCACAGCACCTTCTGTTCATGACTGACAATCTCCAGCTTAGCCTCACACTCAGTCCACCTGAAGAGGGAAAGAACATTCTGCTGCATCTTCATTTTCCTTTAGGAACTGTATAAAATATCCTTTATGAAGTTTCTAAAACAACACAAAATGAAAAGAGGGAAAGTGACTCTTAATTGCTCAACCAAACATAAGCCCACAGTTAGGGATGCTCCTTCCTGACCTGTTTGCAGCGTGGTCAGGTTCCTGGTTCTGGGGATACTGAGACACAGGGGCCTCACCTTTTGACTGGTGATGTATTGGCCATATTGATTGAGCAGGGTTACTCTCCGATCCCAGCATCTTGTTTCTCCTTTGCAAAGCCAATATTCTTTTCCGTTGCAAAGCCAATATTCTGTTCCTACTTTGCAGTACTGTTTGATAAAGTGCTCAGAAAAAATAAGTATATTCAATTCCCAGTGCTCAGTGGACACTCAGTATATGACTCTGACTATTCCCACTTTGAGAGGCTTTGAGGAAGGCATCAACCACCCTGGGTCCAGGCCCTAGCAACTCCAGCTATGGATCTTGACAATCTCCTGAAATTTCCCTTGTGCATCCTAGAAATGGTAATGTCTGTCTCCAGAGTGGGGATACAGCTGGGATGTTATGATTATTATAATTATTATTAACACTGGCATTATTTCAATACTGCAATGGGTCCATCTCAGTATCTACCCACAGTGAGAGTTATATACCCCCAACTCAAATCACCACAATCAGATCCAAATTTGAGGGAAGGAGAGCAGTAGTCCATTCAATTGGGCAGAGACCTCTAAGAGAAACTTCTGAAACTATCTTGCTTTTACAAACCATGGCCATGGGAACACTCCACTGGGTGCCCACTCACGGTCTGAGAAGGGACTCTTGCTAATCTGGGGGTCCCCTGCTTAAGTTCCTCAGCTTTGCCACAAGTCTACTTCTAACCTGGACATTGGGAGCAGCAGGCTTGAGGGAGAAAAGATCCCCTTTCCAGACCTTTCCTAACCTGCCATGACAGGCCCAACAGAAGTGGGACCTGCCTGCATCATCCTCCTCCTCCCCTGCCCTGTGCCCTGACTCCAGTGATTCCCAGAGACTTAGCTGGCTCCAAAGGTTCCAGACAGAGGAGCTAATCATGTTACCCACAGACTAGCAAGACACAATGACAGTAGGAATTAAATGAAAGGAAAGCATAACAGCCACAGTTCAGTCCTATATGAATATTTATGCTGGAGGAAAAATTGTTGCCTGAGTAATGACCTTGCCTTGTGGCTGGTATTAATAGAGATGTCTCTAGAACATGCTGCCAGAAAGGGAAAGGCATGGGGCTGGGGGTGGTGAGGCAGACCCAGAGCAGGAGTAGGGGCTTGTAAATTTTCATACCAAGCCCAGGCCCAGCTGACCTTTACCCCTCCCTGACCTTCAGTGCCCTGCCCCATTATCTATCTTCAGATCCCTTCTTCCTTCTCCCTAGTCATCAGGTCTGCACCAGGCCCATGCCTGCCCCTGCATGAGCCCTCATGGACTTACTTTTGTCAGTGTAGCTTGGCCACATGTTAGATACACAGCTAGTGTTTAACAAAGTCTCAAGGCAGTGAGTGAGAGCCCAACATGAAGCCCCAACTCTGCTTCTCAACTTATATTTGGAAGGATTCCTCCAATCCTGCCAGCCTCCACTCTGTAGTAGTCCCGCAGACCCCTCACTCTGGCCAGAAATCCCTTGGCAGATCCAGACTTCTGAGATCAAATCCAAAGCCCTGGGCCTGCAGGAGTCTGGACCTGCAGGAGCCCTCCTAAGCCAGCTCCTGCTCCCCTTGGCAGTTTCATTCCCCACACTCCCTGTCTCTCCATGGCTTCCTTCCCCACCATACTGGATCATTTTGAATTTTCAAAACTCCAAGTTCCTTCTCACATCCAGATCTTCAAATCTTTTCTTCCTGGAACACTTCCTCTGTGCCTCTTCATCTGCCTCTGTCCATGCATCTTGAGTTACACCCCTTCCTACAGGAAGCCTCTCCGCTTTGGAGGCCTCTGCTTTGGAGGTCTCCAGTCCCAGGGACCCTGGTGCCTCCCCACATCACACCACTCACTCCTGTCCTTTGACTTTCTTCTTCCTCCCCTCAAGAGTCCAAGTATCACAAGAACGACATGCTGATGCCCGTCACTGCACCCATAAACCTAACACAAATCTAAGCACATTGTACGTCCTCAGGAAATGTCTGTTAAATGAGTCACAAGCACAGGACTCTACTCACTTTCTGCTGAAAACATGAGATGTGCTCAGATTCCCTCCATCTTAGACACAAGAGAATAGAGGCCTCAAAATAGCCTGGGAAAGGCCCCACTTTCACCCAGGACATGGCAGCCTGGATTTTTCCCTACTTTGATTGGTGGATCATCCACTGGGAGGCAAATTTCCCAATGTTGGGCATTCTGCACCAGAAGTAAAATGGGAGCAAGCAAGAGAAAGGTCAGCTCTGCCCAAAGTGCTTCCAAGGCAGTGTTCCAAACCAAGTTGCCACATGGGGATCTGGGTACTCAGCTGGAGAAGATAGAGCTCAAACCACAGCTCCTTGGAAGCCTGGAAGTTCTCCCAGGGCAGGAAGTCACAGAGAGACTTTCCTGCAGGAAACCCATAGCCCGGAGCCACCTCACCCTCTACCCTTCCTAAAACAAACCCCCAGTGCAGACTTCCCTCCCTCCCTGACTCAAAACAGATTCTGCAGGCCTGGGCTGTGCAAGGCAGGAAGTTGAAGTTGCTGAGAGTCCCCTGGGACTTCTCTGGGCCTGGTTCTTGGCACAGGTTGCTTCCTTTTGTCTTCAAGATGGCTCCAGGTGAGAGGAGACAGTGAGGGTGGTTAAGACCAGGTTGGACTCCAGAGGGTGGACACCAAATCCAAATCATCTTCTGCCACTTTCTTCTTTGCTACTTTAGAATTTTTTTGACCTGTTATGGTTCACCGCTGACACTCACCTGGAAGGGACAATGCCTTGTCCTTACTCTCTCTCATCTGTTCCACCCACTCTAGAATAAAGTGCCAAACTGATGGACAGTGCCTGTTGTATCCTTCCATCTGACTGAGGTGCCTTTCAGCTGACCTTGATGTTGGTCAAAGGCACAGAGCCAGAGGCAGCTGAACAAGTCCCAGAAGAACAACACTTCCACCTTCCTGGAGAAGTCAGCAAATACAAGGTAAGATGCCACAAGTCACTGTCCTCTATAGTGCCACTCACAACAGCCAAGACATGGAAACAACCCAAATGTCTATCAGTGAGTGAAGAGATGATAGACATGGTCTACCCATGCCATGGAATACTATTTAGCCTAAAACAGAAAGGAAATTCCCATACAGTATTGATGAACTTTGAAAACACTCTGCTAACATGAAAAAGACAGACATGAAAGGACAACTCAGACAATTCTGTTTACATGAAGTTCCTGGAGCATTTAAATTCCTTGAGACAGAAAGCTGAATAGTGGTGTCTAGGGGTTTGGGGGTGGGAATCATGAAGAATTATTGTTTCATGGGGATAGCGTTGCAGTCAGCGAAGGTGGAAATGAACTGGAGATGAAAGGTGGACAGAGAAGCTCAACTTGAACATATTGCACCCCTGTGCATAGAAAAGGTTAAAATATATGTTATATGTCTGTGGACATAATTTTTTTAAAAAAGCAAAGAGAGATAAAGGAAAAAAGTGAATCAGAATGGAAGGACAGAAGGCAGCTGGAAAATGGAGTCTGGAAGCAGGAAGACCCATCCAGAGGGCCAAGAGAAAGCCAGACCCTTCTGGATTACTAAGCCCTGACCTTTCTCTACACTGATCAAGGGATCTTAGCAAATTCCTGCTTGAACACTCTTCCTAGAGGTGTGCAGAATGGAGGTGACTAGTCACCCTGCCACACACCTCGGGTGAGAGCATCAGTATATCCCCAGTTTCTGGTACAAATACCAACATGAAATTGAGGCTCAAAAAAAATGGAAAGGTTGTAAGGATAATTTGGTGGTTTGTAACATGCTTTCACCTCAAAAACAGCCTTAAAAAGTATGAAAACCACAGTAAATTTTGCAAAATGAATTCTAACCATGACTTTCCTTTAATGTAGATTTTATTTTCAGTTTTTTAAACACATACATTTTTTAGTTGTAGGTGGATACAATACCTTCATTTTATTTTTATATGTTGCTTAAGATTGAACCAAGGGCCTCATGCATGCTAGGTAAGCGTTCTACCACTGAGCCACAACCTCAGCCCTTATTTTCCACTTGAACAAAACTTATAGCATATAAGAATATGATATTAATGTGTCACTGTTTTAACTCTTGAGACAGAATGTTTGTGGCTCCTACAATTTTGCAGTGGAGATCCTGAATCCTGGCCCTAACTTTAGGGTTGGGGACCAGAAAGCAATGAACCTACAGATTACAGAACCAAGAATTGCCACATGTCACCCAATGTCACTTATGGTTCCACCATCCTGCTTAAGGCTTTGCTTCCTCACAATGCTTGCTGGCACCTGGCCTGCAAAGGGGTCTGACTCCAGGGATGTGGTGGGTAACATAAACTGTCATGACATTTCCATAATACATCAAGTAGGGGCCTTTATAGAATCTTATCTTACAAGGACATCTGACACCATATGGAATGGTGACCTTCTGGCCTGGCATCCTCTTGAGATAGGCAGGAGCATTCAACACATGGAGCTGGTCACACCATGGTATATCTATCTAGCTGCCATTTGGCCATTCATTCATCCTCCATTATGGTGTTAATGGACCTGAATTCAAGTTCAAGTCCATCAGTAACTGACATCTGCCTTGAGCTCCACAGTCTCCTCCTCATTACCTTCCAAGAGCCATCTGAAGACAGATGCTCAGTAATTTTTTTTCAGGGAAAGAGCCCATGTCCTCTTGGTCCCTGTGTAATGCCAAGAACATAGAAGCAGAGCTCAGGGAGCCCAGGATTTTGGCTCTGAAAGTCCCTGTCCAGTCTCCTCCAGGCAACTCAAAGCAAAAGGAGGGGTGAGGATCTACTGTGGCTAGAGATGGAACCAAAGTTACTTGACCTTCAGGGTCATTTCTCATTCCCTCTGTTCTCCATCCATTGTCTTCTTTGATCCACCCATCCTTCCTCCATTCCTTCTCCTCCTCATTTCCTCCTCAATGTCTTCCATCCTCCCTTTCTCCATCTCCCCTTTTTTTTTAAAGCTGACAGAAGATGTTTGGGCTTGAATCACAAATTTTTTTTATTTTAATTTATTCTTGCCCCCCTCCCACCCCCCATTATGTTTTCATCATCTGCTTATCAGTGAGATCATTCATCCTTTGGTTTTTGAGATTGGCTTATCTCACTTAGCATGATATTCAATAATTTCATCCATTTGCCTGCAAATGTCATAATTTTATTATTCTTTATAGCTGAGTAATATTCCATTGTATATATATACCACAGTTTCTTTATCCATTCATCAATTGAAGGACATCTAGGTTGGATCCACAATCTGGCTATTGTGAATTGAGCAGCTATGAACATTGATGTGGCTGTATAAATGATACAGATACTATGTATCTGTAGTATGCTGATTTTATGTACTTTGGGTATAGGCCGAGGAGTGGGATAGCTGGATCAAATGGTGGTTCCATTCCAAGTTTTCTAAGGAATCTCCACACTGCTTTCCAGAATGGCTGCACTAATTTGCAGCACCACCAGTAAAGTATGAGTTTACCTTTTTCCCCATGTCCTCTCCAACACCTATTGCTGCTAGTATTCTTGATAATCGCCATTCTAATAGGAGTGAGATGGAATATTAGGGTAGTTTTGATTTGCATTTCTCTTATAACTAAAGATGGTGAACATTTTTTCATATGTTTGTTGATTGCTTGTAGATCTTCTTCTGTGAAGCATCTGTTCATATCCTTAGCCCATTTGTTGATCAGGTTATTTGTATTCTTGGTGTAGAGTTTTTTGAGTTCTTTATATATTCTGGAAATTAGTGCTCTATCTGAAGTATGAGTTGCAAAGATATTCTCTCACTCTGTAGGCTCTCTCTTTATATTGCTGATAGTTTCCTTTGCTAAGAGAAAGCTATTTAGTTTGAATCTATCCCAGTTATTGATTCTTGCTTTTATTTCTTGTGCGATGGGAGTCCTGTTAGGTAAGTCTAATGCTAAGCCAACAAGTTGAAGATTTGGACCTTCTTTTTCTTCCATAAGATTCAGGGTCTCTGGTCTGATTTCAAGGTCCTTGATCCATTGTGAGTTGAGTTTTGTGCAGGGAGAGAGATAGGGGTTTACTTTCATTCTCTTGCATATGAATTTCCACTTTTCCCAGCACCATTTGTTGAAGAGGCTATCTTTTTTCCATTGCATATTTTGGCCCCTTTGTCTAGTATGAGAAAATTGTATTTATTTGCATTTGTGTCCATGTCCTCTATTCTGTATATTGATCTACCTATTTTGGTGCCAATACCATGCTGTTTTTGTTACTATTGCTTTGTAGTACAGTTCAAGTTCTGGTATTGCTATACCCCCCGTTTCATTCTTCCTACTAAGGATTGCTTTAGCTATTCTGGGTTTCTTATTCTTCCATATGAATTCCATGATTACTTGCTCCATTTCTGTAAGGTACGTCATTGGGATTTTAATTGGAATTGCATTGAATCTGTATAGCACTTTGGTAGTATGGCCATTTTGACAATATTAATTCTGCCTATCCAGGAACATGGGAGATCTTTCCATCTTCTAAGATCTTACTCAATTTCTTTCTTCAATGTTTTGTAATTTTCATTACAAAACATATCTTTTACCTCTTTGGTTAGATTGATTCTGAAGTATTTTTTTTTTTGAGGCTATTGCAAATGGAGTTGTTTTCCTCATTTCCCTATCAGATGTTTTGTCACTTGCATATAAAAATGTGTTAGATTTATGCGTGTTGATTTTATAGCCTGCTATTTTGCTGAAATCATTGATGAGGTCTAGAAGTTTTCTGGAGGCGTTTTTTAGATCTTCTAAATATAGAATCATGTCATCAGCAAATAGTGGCAGCTTAAGTTCCTCTTTTCCTATTTGTATCCCTTTAATTTCTTTAGTCTGCCTAATTGCTCTGGCTAGAGTTTCTAGGACAATGTTGAATAGAAGTGGTGAAAGAGGACATCCCTGTCTTGTTCCCATTTTTAAAGGGAATGGTTTTAGTTTTTCTCCATTAAGAATGATGTTGGCCATGGGCTTAGCATAAATTCCCTTTAGAATGTTTAGTTATCTTTCTACTATCCCTATTTTTCTAGTGTTTTGAGCATGAAGGTGTTGTATTTTGTCGAACACTTTTTCTGTGTCAATTGAAATAACCATATGATTCTTATCCTTAAGTCTATTGACATGATGGAATATGATTATTGATTTAAGGATGTTAAACCATCCTTGGATTCCAGGGATGAAGTCCACTTGATCCTGGTGCACGATTTTCTTAATATGTTTTTGGATACGGTATGCCAATATTTTGTTAAGGATGTTTGCATCTATATTCATCAAGGATACTTGTCTAAAATTTTCTTTCCTTGATGTGTCTTTTCCTGGTTTGGGTATGAGGGTGATATTAGCTTCATAGAATGAGTTAGGCAGGGTACCCTCCTTTTCTATTTTCTGGAATACTTTGAGACGTATTGGAATGAGATCTTCTTTAAATGTCTCATAGAACTCAGCTGAGAATCTATCTGGTCCTGGGCTTTTCTTGGATGGTAGATTTTTAATGGCTTCTTCTATTTCATTGCTTGATATTTATCTGTTTATATTATGTATGTCCTCCTGGTTCAGTTTGGGAGGAGCCTATGTCTCTAGAAATTTGTCAGTGTCTTTGGTAGTGTCAATTTTGTTGGAATACAGATTTTCAAAGTAGCTTCTCTTTATGTTCTGTATCTCAGTGGTGTCTGTCATGCTATTTCCTTTTTCATCACGAATTGTAGTAATTTGAATTTTCTCCTTCTCTTTGTTCGTGTGGCTAAGGGTTTGTCCATTTCATTTACTTTTTCAAAGAACCAACTTTTCATTTTGTCAATTTTTTGAATAGTTTCTTTTGTTTCAATTTCATTGATTTCAGCTCTGATTTTACATATTACTTGTCTTCTACTACTTTTGTTGTTATTCTGTTCTTTTTCTACGGTTTTGAGCTGTAATGGTAGGTCATTTAGTTGTTGACTTTTCATTCTTTTGGAATGTGCTCCATGCAAAGAATTTTCCTCTTAGTACCACTTTCATAGTGTCCCAAGATTTTGATATGTTGTATCGGATTTTGATATGTTGTATTGTCATTCTCATTGATCTCTATGAATTTTTTTATCTCCTCCCTGATGTTTTCTGTTATCCATGTTTCATTCAATAGCATATTATTTAGTCTCCAGGTGTTGGAGTAATTTCTGTTTTTCATTTTGTCATTCATTTCTACTCTCACTCCATTATGATCTGATAGAACACAAGGCAGTATTGCTATTGTTTTGCATTTCCTAAGGGCTTCTGTGTGGCATAATATATGGTCTATTTTTGAGAAGGTTCCATGTGCTGCTGAGAAGAAAGCAAATTTCCTCATTGATGGATGGAATATTCTATATATGTCTGTTAAGTCTAGGTTATTGGTTGTGTTATTGAGTTTATGGTTTCTTTGGTTGGTTTTTGTTTGGAAGATCCATCTAGTGGTGACAGCGGTATGTTAACGTAACCCAGAATTATTGTGTTGTGGTCTATGTGATTCCTGAAATTCATTTGATGTACAGGGATTCACCATTGTTTGGGACATAAATATTTACTATCATTATGTCTTCCTGATTTATGTTTTCTGGAAGTAGTATGAAATGTCCTTCTTTATCCCTTCTGACTAACTTTGGCTTGAAGTCCATTTTATCTGATATGAGGATGAATATCCCTGCTTTTTTACTGAGTCCATGTGCATGGTAGGTTTTTCCCCATCCTTTTCATCCTTTTAGTCTGTGAATGTCTTTTTCTATGAGATGAGTCTCTTGCAGGCAGCATATTGTTGGATCTTTCTTTTTAATCCATTCTGCCAGTCTTTGTCTTCTGATTGATGAGTTTAGGACATTAATTTTCAGGGTTATTATTGAGATATGATTTGTATTCCCAGTCATTTGGCTTATTTTTGGTTTTTAAGTTGGTTTGGTTTCTCCTTCGAGTGGTTTTTCTCTAAGGTAGTTCCTCCCTTTGCTGACCTCCATTGTTGTTTTTCATTTCCTCCTCATGGAATATTTTGTTGAGAACATTCTGCAGTGCAGGGTTGCTATTTGTAAATTCTTTTTTTTAAGCATATTAAGCAGATTTTATTTAAAGGTAATAATGCAGACCTCTCCCGGCAGGAAGAAGGGGGCCATGGCTGATGTTCTAAAGTCCCAAGAAGTGAACACACCCTACATCTTCTATAGGTTAAAGTCTCTTTTGTTCTCCAATTCCCTTTCTCCTTATCTCTCCTTCCTGCCTATGTGACTAGGCCTTTTAACTTTTGTTTATCATGGAAGGATTTATTTCATCTTCAAATCTGAAGGTCAGTTTTGCTGGGTATAGGATTCTTGGGTGGCAAACATGTTCTTTCAGAGCTTGAAATGCATTGTTCCAGGCCCTTCTAGCTTTTAGAGTCTGGGTTGAGAAATCTGCTGCTATCCGTATTGGTCTCCCCCTATATGTAATCTGACGCTTTCCTCTCGTGGCCCTCAAAATCCTATCTTTATTTTGAATGTTAGACATTTTCATTATAATATGCCCTGGTGTGGGTCTGTTGTGATTTTGTGTATTTGGTGTTCTGTAGGCCTCTTGTATTTGATTTTCCATTTCATTCTTCAGGCTTGGGAAATTTTCAGATATTATTTGATTGAACAGGATGTTCATTTCTTTGGTTTGTATCTCTGTGCCTTCCTCAATCCCAATAATTCTTAAATTTGGTCTCTTCATGATGTCCCATATTTCTTGGAGATTCTGTTTATGATTTCTTACCATCTTCTGTTTGGGCAACTTTATTTTCAAGATTAAATATTTTGTCTTCATTGTCTGAGGTTCTGTCTTCCAAGTGGTCTCATCTTTTGGTGATGCTTTCAATTGAGATTTTTATTTGTTTATTATTTCCTTCTTTTCAAGGATTTCCATTTTTTTTTCTGAGAATCTCTATCTCTTTTTTCAGATGATCTTTTGCTTCCTGCAGTTGCTCTTTCAACTGCTTATTGGTATTTTCATTCATTGCCTGCATTTGCTCTCTTATCTCATCCTTTCCTTCACGAATCATCTTAATCTTGTAAAATCTGAAGTCCTTTTCTGACATTTATTCTAACATACTGTCATTGGTTTCTATTAATATAGAATATAGATTTGTTTGGATCATTTTCTTCCCTTGTTTTTTCATGTTGTTCACATGTCTTCCCTTCTAGCAGTGCATATCTGGGGTATTGAATATTTCCCCCTATAGGCTCATAGTGGCCCAAAAACTTTTCTTTAATGTCAGATCAATATTAGAAGTGCCCAATTCAGACACTATGCAATCCTAGACCAAATAGCCCCTATGAGGACAATAACAAAATTCTCATAATAAACAGCATGAGTTCAAATATTATCTTAAGTATAACAAACAGATTTGCAATAAGGTCTGCAGTTTCAAATGGAGGACAAAGAAGATGCAGAGGGATGTAGAATGTGGCTGTTACTGGGATAAGAAAAGAATATTCAGTAGTTCTAGATAATAGAAAGGGTGAGAGTGTAATCAAAAGAAATTGGATGTTAATATGCAAAAAAAGGAAAAAGAGACTCTGAGGGAACAGGTAAACAAAAGGAAAAGAGATCAAGGAAAGTAAGGAAAATAAAACTTAAAAATATTTCAATAAGGAGAAAAAAGAAAATCTACATTATAACAGTCATATAGTAATGAAACCTCCCAGGCTTCAGTAGCCTGATGCATGAGAGGTGCCTGACAATGAGCTTCAAGCCTGTAGCAGGTGTCTTAGGATGGGATTTGCCCCACCTAAAGATCAGAGCTATGGCTTCCAAGATTATCCAAGATGGCTGCTCTGGCTTCAAAACGTATCGGTAAATGGGGAACACAGCTCAGGGTGTGGACATGGTCAGCTAGAGGTCCTGGAGGCTGGGTGCGTTTGGTCAGGCAGGGGTCCTGGAGGTCAGGTGTGTTTGGTGTGGTTATGGTGTGATGGACTGACAGATCTGACTCCATGAGAATGTTATAGGCCAGACTCTAAGCGAAATGACTAAACAGACTCCATTTTGCTCTGAGACTCCATGTTATGTAAGAAATAAGTTTCTCCCATGGGAACACCCCGCCTCTGTACCCATCATAAGTTACTTAGCGTGGCATGTTTAATAATATACAATGGCCACTCCTATATAGTAAAAATTGTTCTCCTTTGACCTCTATTGCTCTTAACCAATGGGCCATGTAAACGGTAATTGTGTGGATGTTAGCAACCATTCTTTAGTTTGTACCTAGGTAAGGGTCAGTTTAACCCACTTCCCCCTCTGTCAATGATCTCATGATATTAGTTTGTAGCAACTATTCTTTAGTTTGTACCTAGGTAAGGGTCAGTTTGACCCACTTCCCCCTCTGTCGATGATCTCATGATGTTAGTTTGTAATTTTGAATCATAGCAACAGACACTTATGATTGCTGTGATTTTTCATATAAGAAGCCCTACAACCCTGTGGTTGGGGCTGTTCTCCCAATAGCCATTTTTTGGGGCATAGTGTGAAACAGCCAGCTGGCCAACTTAATAAAGACTCTCAAATTTGGACTTCTCAGTGGTAATTGGTCTGTTCTTAAGTTGTGCCTCATTACAGCGGGATCCTGGAGGCCGGGTGCAATCAGTTGGTCTGGAGTCCTGGTGATAGGGCGCAGTCAGTTTGTCTGGGGGTCATGGCAACAGGGAGCAGTCAGTCTATTTGAGGGTTCTAGAGGCAGGGAGTGATTAGTCAGGCTGAGGGCTCCTGGAGATGGGGCTCAGTCAGTCTGGCCAGAAGTCCTATGGGTCCAGGCTGTTGTCTCAAAATGGCGGCAGCCACGTGTAATCAAACCTGCAGGTACTGTAACAGTGAACTTACAGGCAACAGCAGGCAGCTGGTTCTCCACTGGTGGTCTGCGATCAGTTTGCTGACTGTTGTCAGACAATTGGAAGGTGTACCTCGTGCGTTGAGTGATGGATAGGTGTAAGGCAGGCGATGCACAGGCGAGAGGCAGGCAAATGGCGAATGATAGGCCCCTGACGTGAGCAATCTGCACTCAAAAAAGGCATCGATATGCTGGCAGACTGTAGGTGGTCACAGCAGACAAATGGGGTAAACAGCAGGGGATTGATAAGTAGCCAGAACTGCCTCACCAAGAAACAGATATCCTCTGCTTGAAACCAGAGTTATGGAGCGACGAAGAATGCAGCCTCCCTCTAGTCTGCCATCTTGGATCTCTTCCATCTCCCCCTTTCTGCATTCTGAGTTTCATTACCCTCAACTCTTCTAGGTTCCTACTTTACCATAGGATTGCCCCAGTTGGCATCTTCCTACCCCATTGCACCTCAGCATCCTGCCCTTCCTCACATTGGGGTCCTCTTAGTTCAAATCCCTAGGAGATAATCAAATTGGTTTATTCTTAGCCCTGTTCATGAAAAACCTGTTAATTGGCTGCCTATGATCAGGTAACCCACTCTCATTCAATCAGTTACAGCTAGGGTGAATGAAGGGAGAGAGTCATGCAATAGACAACATGGTTTCCTGCACACCAAAGACTCAGGCCAACACTTTCCTTGGGAAGGAGATGTGGACCATACCCCCACCTTGTATAATTGAGAATGTTATCCCAGCAAAGGGAGGTTCCTCAGAGAGAGAAATTAAAAAACATGATGAAAAGAGGACTGGACTTAGACTTAAAGACCAAGAGTCAACCTGTGGCTCCATCCCTTAGACAAACCATGTTTTATTGATGACCCTTAATGTCTCCATTTGTTAGGTGGAGAAGACAAAGCAATTCATGACCACATCTCTGGTAGATTCCATGAAGCAAATTAGATTATAGATAAGAAATTTCCTATAAGCAATCAAGTGTATGTGTATATTTAACACATCAACATATCAATTTATCAATATATGGTTTATCTCCTCCTTATATATAATATATTTGATGTATGTCAATGTATCAACTCAATACATGGTACCCAGCTGTTTTTTATGGACAGTCCTAGGTTACCTAGCTGCTTATTGGGGTTTTATCCAACTTGACTTAGCTAGTTTGTCAACACTCATGTTCAGGACACTAACCTTGCTTGCCTGATTCTGCCAAAAATTAAGCCTGGTGTATCTGAACAGAGTGACCCAGGGAGGGGAAAGATGGGCATTCTTTAATTGTGGGCTCTAAAGTCTAATTTTCCAAAAGGAAGGAAAAGAAGAGTGTGTTTCAAGAGGCTATTGGGTTCATGATGAATCCTCAGAACATTGTGTCACCCCTATTCCTCGCCACTCTATGCATGAGTCATTATTCCTTCCTGTTTTATGAGGTGACCCCACTAATGAATGGATACTTTAAAGTTCAAACCCCAAGGCCTCCCACTGATGCAATAGTTGTTGTTGCTGGTCTGGGCCAGGTCCACTGGGTCTCAATCGGATTCTCTTGTGCATCAGGGATGCATGTGTAAAATGGCCTCATTTTTCTGTCTATTGATTGGCCACTTGGTGACAGGGATGACTAGGCCATGTTTCTCATAGTGAAGGCAGGGTTCCATGAGAGAGGTTAAAAGCATGCGATACCTATTGAGGCCCAGGCCTGGCACTGACAGGCTGTCATGTGAGCACTGTTTTATTGGCTCAGAGTAAATCGCAAGCCTAGCTTAGATTCAGTGGTGGGGCACATGACTCTACCTTTTGAAGGAAAGAACTGCAAGATCACAATAGAGTTTGCATAAAGGGTGGAGAATTGCTGTCATTTTTTCAATGATTCTGACACAAACCTCTTTTCCTCACAAGAAACCCTGTATACATTCTTCCAACCAAAATTCATTGACCATTTACTATGTGCCAGATACTCTCCTGCAAATAAGCAGCAAAAAAAATTCTCTATTCATATGAAACTTAATCACTAATGGGGAATTACAAACAAACAGTAAAAAGGTAAATAAATACATCTATAAGGTACTTCTACATGGCATTAAATACAATAAGGAAATATAACAGTGTCTGCCTAATAGGGGTCTTTAGGTGAGTTTTGATAATTCAGGCTAGTGGAGCCTTTATGAAGAAGTAACATTGAACCTGAGACCTAACAGATGAGAAGTCAGCATACAGGGCCAGAAGTAGAATATTCTAGAAAAAGGAAGAGCAGATGCAAAAATCCTGGGGCAGGATTGTTTCAAAGGTGACCATTGTGGCTGAAGCACAGTAGTAAGATCAGACCAGTTCGGTCCAAACCAGATTAATACTGAGGGTATGACTGGATTTGTCTAGAGTTGAGTGGCCCTCACTGGGAAGGGCCTCAGAAGCCCATCTTTGTCCTGAATTCCTGTCTTCATGAACAGCACTGCCACTGTACTGAATTAAGCAGGTGTTGGGTACATAGCAGGATGACCCCTTGAAAAGAAAATAAAGATTAAGCACATAGGCTGGCTTTTAAAATCTTAGCAGACCCTTCCCATTGGATCCCAAATGGACCAATTTCCTTGAGAAATTAAACAAACAGCATTTGTCAAGAGCCACTGTGGGCTCTTAGCTGTACTTATTTATAGGTTGATCTGTTATTTATGGGTGCTTCCATTTTGTATAAAATTTTGTTGGATAGAAGTGGTAGCGAGGAGGGGAGTGCTTAATGCTTAAAGTCTTCACTCCAAGAATCTCAAACAATGAGCATTTCTGCTTTTTGTCCCCCCAAGGATGGGTGCTGGCATATATCAGGGAAGAATTCCTGGGAGTGCTGGGCCACTGGGCACCTCCCCCAAAAGAGCCAGAGGTCCTGGAGGAGACTTCTGCTGGTCAGTACTGAGGAAGATGTTGAAGACCCAAGATAAGCCACGTCTTTGACTTGTTGTGATTTCGGACTCAGAGCTGGGAAGGCCCAGCACTTGTAGCCTGAAAAACATGCTGGAAAATACTGCCATAGCACCAGTGCTTAATAAGTGTTGGTGAAGGCATGGAGGAAGAATGGACAGCCACATGTACCCAGGGTGGTAGAACCAGACAACTAGAAGAACCTCAAGATGCCACATGGATTTCTTGGCAAAAATGTACTTAGCAGGCCAAGTGCTATGGAACATGCCTACAATGCTCAGTGGCTTGGGAGGCTGAGGCAGTAGGATGGCAATTTGGAGGATAGTCTAAGCAACTTAGCAAGACCCTAAGACAAGACCCTGTCTCTAAATAAAATGAAAAGGCCTGGGGATGTGACTTAGTTAAGCACCCCTGAGTTCAATCTCCAGTACAAAAACAAAAATCAAAAAAACTTAGCAATATATATTTATGGCATTAAAATTTTCACAGCTTTGGCATGGTAGTTCTCTTCTCTTAAGAATAAGTGTATTGGTATTTGTAATAGCTAAGAATTAGAAACACAAGATTCTAATTCACCCTACTTTTATAACCGATTAAACATTTTTAGAAACCTTACAAAATTATCAAGTGCCTTAAATTATCACAAGAAAAAGAGGATACAATATTATCTTTATAATATTATTAAATTGAGTATTTTAAAAAAATATTATAAAAAATGCCTAAACAAAACTCTACAAATGGTTAAGTGCAGGTGTTTCTATAAGAAAGTTATGAGTTTTTAAAAGTTCTTCTATTTCTTCAAATTTCTGTTTTCTTTTAAAAAATGATTTAAAAATAAATCATTTGATTCATCATTTAATAAATTAATAGTATTTTCCCACCTCAAAATAAACTTACTTTTAAGACAGCCAAGATGACACAATCTGCTGAGTTTTTTAAAATAGTCTTTGTCAACTTTCCGTCACTATGACAAAATACCCAAGATAATCAACTGATAAAGAAAAAGATTTGTTTGGGCTCCTAGTTTCAGAGGTCTCTGTTCCTTGTCACTTGGCCCTATCACTTTGGGCCTTTAGTGGCACAGGACAGCATGGAGGAACATTTGACAAAGGAAACTGCTCACTTCATAGTGAGAGGGCAGCAGAGATTGAGGAAGTGACATCATCTCAATATCTCCAAGGTCATACCCCCAATGGCTCAACTTCCTCCCCTGAGGACTTATACCCTACAGGTTCCACAATGTGCAGTAGCACTGCAGGCTGGTCACACGGCCTTGACCTTATACATACTTGTTTAACTGTTATATATAACATTTAAACATATATACAGTCTTATCATTATTAAAGCAAAAGAAATATCCCCCTGGATTAAAATATCAGAATCACCAATTAATCACCTTGGCTTCTTTTAAGTGCAGTTAAATAAAAAATATGTGCACCTTTTCTCCTTGCTCCTGTATATGTCAACCTCTAGACCACACAAAATTCTCTCAGCATCCCCACCATTTTCTCTCTCCCAGGAATCCTGGTCTGTCTTTGTTTACTTGGCCCTCTTCTTATAGCTGACACCCTGTAAACTTTCTTTGTGACCATTCCTTGTTGGTAACCTTAATGTCTTCTCTGTGGGGCCAGAGAAGATGACAGAGGGGAGAGGGGAACTCTGACTCAGAACCAGGTGGACCTGCGTTCAGATCCCAGCACACTGCTTCCCAGTCTCATGACCTTGGCTGAGTAATCTAATTCCTCTGTGCCTCCATTTCCAAGCCTGATGTTGGCCAAGACACTGGAATGAAAGGATGAAAATAATAATAATAATAAAGTAAGTACTGTGAAATTAGTGGTGGACACATGGACCCTTTCAAGTGTGCTAGGCACCTTTATGTGTGGGAAGTCCTTCCAACCTCACCATGATCTACTGAGGTACATGCCTCTTCCCAATTTACTAGGTGAGAAAAAAGATCCATAAGTAATATTTACCTTTGTGGGAGCTCTACCTGGAAGTTAGATCTTAGTCTCATTCCATGTTTGCAACAACTAGCTACTGGTTCATTATTATACCCATTGTCTAGATAAGACCACTAAGGCTCAGGAGTGCAAAGGGTTGGAGCATATTCTCCAAGTTCGCAGATAGAAGAGTCAGGGCTTTAAGGCATTTCTCCCCAAAATCCCTAAGTTTTACAGCACTTGGTAGACACTCCATAACCAGCAGTATTGGAAGAAGGGAACTGAGCATGTACTGACCAGATCAGGGAGGCCCAGCCCTTCCTAGGACTGGGCAGCCTGCTCTTAAAAGTTATCCCCCCACCAGGCCAGAGGTCTGGTTACAGGGAACCAGAGCACCCAAAATGCCTCCCCATCCTTTGAGGCACCAAGGAAATAAAATGCAGGGTACAAGGGTCCCCACTTGGTGCTTGAAAATGGGCTTAGCTGGGTTTCTGCCTCCTGTCACTGACTCCAGAGTCACAAAAAAGTAAGGATAGGACCATACTGACATGGGCTGTCTGGAGGGAGGGGAGTGGGAGCAACACTAACATGTGAGTCATTTGGGTTTAAAATGAGCACATTCTGTAGGGTGTGAGAGTAGGGGGAGGGGCAGCTTCAGTTGGTTTCCATTAAACTTGGTGGCCTGAGAACTCTATGCATGTGGATATGTGCTGGCCTCAGTCGCATCCTGTAGACCAGAATGCCAGAGTCTCTACTGCAGTCTGAGAATGTTCCCCCTTCTCTGGCCAATGATACAAGGGACCCCTGTATCTCAGATGTGACTCAAGAAAAAAGTAGCCAGAAGACCCAGGGATTGCTGGGCCTCCCTTCTGCCCCATTTCTCTTAAGTCCCCTAATTAGGCATTTATATTATGGACCAATTATGTCCCTGAAAGGGTAGTTACAGGCTATTGGGTAATTAACAACATTTTAAAATTACCTTTTCTACCACACAAAACCATGTTTACATGATGTTAGGAACTGGCTTTAAGTGGCAGAATTGAAAAGCACTTAGCAAAGACAGAAAAGTTCTGACCCAAATGGTGAAGGACAGGCATCTTATCTTTGAAGCCAAGGTCAACAGTTTGGTGGGTCTGCTCAGGCATTGACAGATTTCCTGGTCAAGAACCTACTATTTGTGTTAAGCACTGCCCTGGGAGTTAGGAGTCTCCTGGAGGAGCTCTTCCCCAGGTGCAGAGAGGCATGTGTCACATGTATCTTTGTCCATGCATATGCTTAGCAATTTGCTCAACAAACACAGTCTGAGGATCTATTATGTGCTATAAACAGAAGGAAAGGCCTAACTCTTGAGGGTTCCCACTTCTGGATCCCCATGGACTCTCAGCATCTTCTTGTAGCCATGTCTACATCTTCTGAGTGTAGAATGTGCCAAGTACTCTCCAGATCCAGAAGATTCTGATAGATGTGGATCAAGATTTTTCTCAAATTCACAGTCCTCACCTGGCTATCTCTTTGTATTACTATCTTCAGTTTATTCATTGGTTCATCAACATGCTGAGCTCTGACTCTGTAGATATAGTACTAAGTCCTCCTCAGGAAGAAACAGATAGGTCTGGTCCATGCTCTCAGCTCAGAGAAGAACACACAGGACCACAATGTCAGAAGACACCATGTGGTGAGCTCCAGGGTGGGCAACCCCAGAGGAGAGAATGAAGCTCTGTGGGGCAGGTTGAGTCTTATTAAATAAACTTTTGCCAGTGGCAAGGGGAAGGGGAAGGGATAAACCAGATCCTGGGCAAATAATGAGTAAAGACACAGAAAAAGGAAGGGCCTGGCAGATAGGGAGATGGCAGTGGCCACAGGATGAGCTGAAAGGCTGAGCAGAGGCCAAGCCTCAGGGGAGCAAGGCAGCATCTGCATCCCATGGGGAAAAGAGGCAGCAGCAGTTCTGGGTCCAGAGGTGGCACAAAAAGAGGGCAAATTCAACCTTGAATTGTCCAAAAGAAACAGGTACAAGAGAGGTGAAAAAGTCTAACAGAGGTGTGATGGGGCAAGATGGAGCAATCCATGTTGACTAGCAAGGTCTAGACCATGAGTTCCAATAAGGCTACACAGAGAAGGAAGATGTGGACAAATGCAGACCCCAGGTGAAGGCAGGGAAAAGGAGCATGTTGGGGAGAAGCTCAAATCCCTGCTCTGCCTCTGAGCACACCTGGCACCCTGAGCCAGCCATGTGCTCTCTCAGCCCTAAGTTCCCCCAGTACCACACTCATCTGTAAACATGGTAGCATGTCCTGTTGGTTTATGTGACATAGTTAACTGTGATTGCTAATAGTTTAAAGCACTGTTCACCAGGTACCATTCTGAATTATTTGTGCATATTAACTAGTCACTTAACCTTTATATAACTCTCATGGACTGGTCCTAGCCCCATTTTATAGATGAGGAAAGCAAGACTCAGAAAAGGTAAGTAACTTGTCCAAGGACAAAACTATTGAGCAGCTCTGGATGCATGTTCTTGGTCCCTAAGAAATCAATCATATCCAGGAAATGGGAAGCTCCTGCTGACAACATGCTGAACAGGTCAATGGAATTCAACGCTGGGAGAACTAAAGACTACTGGTGTATATTTTGAGCAGACAATGGCCAGATCTCCATCTGAATTTGTTTTCTACTGCTGCATAACAGATTACTACAAACTGAGCAGCTGAAAACAAGTCATATCGATCCTCTTGCCATTTCTGTGTACAGCAGATCCAGCATGGCTAAGTTGGGTTATTTGCTCAGGGTCTCACAAAGCTGCAGTCAACCTGATTCTATCAGTGAGCAGCACCAGACACAGTGGCTCCCTGACTGTGCCTGGTGTGACCAGGGGGCTCCAGCCTGTGGTGGCCGCTAACACTCTGGAACCCCCAGTCACAGAGCAATTGGCCATCTGTATAGGGGCATGCCCACTGCCCAATATCCCAGCTGCCTGCATGGACGTGGTGCTGAAGTGGAGCTGCTTGGTGGAGCCTGCAGCCTGTGGAACTCCTGCTGCCTACTGGGGATGAGGAGGTAGAGACAGAGGAAGAGGAGGAGGAGGATGATACCCAGATACACAGAGAACTGGAGAAGTTAAATTAATCTACAGATGCTATCAACAAGCAGGAGACTAAACTTGAGAATGCTTGTCACAAGTTCCACTCTGTTATGGTCAAGGCAATGGTGAAACTGGATGAACTGGTGAGGAAAATAGGCAAACCACTGGAGGGCCCAAAGCCAAACTGGGAGATGTGTAGGGGCATGAGGCAGGCTCAGCTGGAAGTTCAGAAAGTCATCCAGGATTTCCAGAGTGCCAAAGACGTGCTCCATGCTGCCAAAGAGATCATCTCCCTTGCTGAGTCACGGTTGCAGGAAGAGGACAGTTTGCAGTTTGCCTGGCAGGAGATGGAGAATCTTGGAGGCAGAACAGACCAAGAGGAGGAGAGAGTTGATGCTTAAGGAAACTGTAGCCAGTTAGCCAGGTATGATGACTCCGTAGGTTGCCCAACTACTCAAGAGGGCCATCAATGAGTTCAAAGCTTATTTTGAACTTAAGAGAAAGTACTACATGCAGCTTGGGCAAGTGAAGACTGAAGATGATCTGCAGGCCAAACTGACCCTGACAAATGGTGAATACAAGGCAGCCCTGAAGAACCTGGAGAAGATCTCAGATTGAGATTCTTCATGAGCAGTGACAGCACTTCAGCACCAAAGGAACTGGGGGCTGCAGCGGAGGCCAAGGGGAGCAACAGGTCTGTGGAGGATGAGGCCCTGGTGGGTAGCCAGCCTGAGCTGGATGCTGTTCCTATAGCAAGTTTATATCTGAAGATGACCCAGAAACCCAGTTTGAATCCAACTTTAGTTCAGGACCAATCAGCCCATCTGAGCTATCTGACCAATTCCTTGCAGTCACAAGGTCTGGAAGCATGGATCTGTCCAGCCAAGTGTCCAAGTCAGAGTTTAGGATGATGTTCCCAGTGCTGTGTCCTTGAAGTGAATGCAGTGGGACCTCCTGCCCTGAATGAGAGAGAGAATGAGGAGACAGGGCAGAAGAGGCAGAGAACAAAACCAGGGACAAAGGCCAACAGCAATCAAGGTCTCAGCAACTGCAGTGCTGGTGGTAGCAGGGGCTAGAGTCAGAGCATCACCTCCTGCAAGGGCCACACATTGGAGACCCAGTTGAAGCAGCTCTCCTTCCAGGGTTCCAAGGAAAGAGATGGGATTATTGCTGACCTAAAAATGGTAGCATCAAGGGGCTATGAAACATGTATAAATGAATATTGATACATGAACCTGGAGAATATTGTGCTAATAATCATCTAATATATGCCAGATCTTAAGCATCTACTCTAAACTACACTATCAAAGTTTCAGTTACCTTGAGGACTAAAGAAATTCTGTTGGTAAGAGCTCTTGGGCTGATTTTACAGAGCAGGGTGCTTGCAGGTAGTCTGTGAGATAACAGTCCCTGTTGTTACAGGGACTGAGGAAGCAGTAATTAGTTACTGTGAACAAAGCCAGTCAGGAAGAGGGCTGTAAGCTTGACCAAACTGGGGGTGCCAGCTTGCATCTGTCCCTTCCTCAGTTTGAGGAAATTGAGACATTCTCTCCTGTTATATCCCAGAGCATCTAAATATTTTTTTTTAATTTAAATGCTCAGAGCATATGTTTTGATCTAATGAAGGCTTAAAATGAAATGTAAGAACACAATTCATGTCCATTACCTCTGGTGTTCAGAGGTGACTTCTTAAAAAAGTGTTCATACTAGGACATTCATCAAAGCCATTATATGGGAAGGCTACCATGCACTGCAAATATTTTTTGGGGGGGAGGGTGAATATGAGTGTGGGGAAGGTAGGTGAGATTAGCAGGGAAGGGAACTTGTGGCTTAGGAGAGAAGTTCTATAGCACAACCTTATTCTGCCAGCCAAGGAGATTTATTCTAAGAGAAATGCATGTGAATAAATGTTGCCATTGTTCTATCTAGCTTGACAAGGTGTTGATTTCTCTGTAGGTTGTAAATTTAAGAATAAATTATTTAAAGGTATGCCACACTACTATTCCTTAGAGGAGATTGTCCTTAAAGCTAGGAAAGGGAGTAGGTATATATTGGCTAAGACTGTTAAATAGAAGCAATGGAGTCTGTTATGTTCACAGTATAAGTGTTAAGACTACTGTTTTGGGCTGTGGTTGTGGCTCAGTGGTAGAGCGCTTGCCTAGCATATGTGAGGCACTGGGTTTGCTCAGCACCACATATACATAAGTAAATAAATAAATAAATAAATAAATAAATAAAGGTCCATTGAAACCTAAAAATATAAAAAAGATTGCTGTTTTTATTTTCATGATTATGCATATTTATAGTACTGTATTTTATCTGTCCTGTTTTTCAAGAAAATTTAGCATTTCTAAAAGAAGGTAATCTCCCCATTTCGAATTGTCTGTTAACTTCCAGAGCTGTATAATATAGTTATTTGTATATCTCTTCATACTGTCGTGGTTTCTTCTTTTTTATTTACTGATAAACTATGCTGATTACAAGGTTATTGGTACTTTTCTTAATACCTTGAGTGTAATAAACCTGCTTAAGAAAAAAAACTGCTAAGTCAAACTGTCTTCAGTTGGGGACTGCCTGCACCTGTTAAAAATTAATTCATATGTTATTTTTATTTGATATTGCATTACTTTAATATATTTGTGGCGTTGTTATCACTTATACAACACTCCTCAACTTACCCACTGTCAAGATGACAAAGTTTTCTTGTTTGGACCTGGAAGAACCCAGCACTCCATCAAGGAACAGAGCCAACATGAACTGACCACTCCCTCTGGGCCCAGTTTGGGGTGGATAAGAACCAGATTTACAAAAATAGCACCCTCTCTTCTTTGAGCTCATATTCTGCTGTGCCCTGCACTCAACTCTTTGTGTGTTGTATGTAGTGAGTATAACCAATATAGGCTGGATGTTCTATTATTATTTCAATACAAGGAATAATACAAGGAAACTGATACTCAGAATTGTAAAGTGATTTGCCTGAAATCAGGTAGAAGGCTGAAAAGACAGAATTTCAACCAGCTTTAAGCTTCCTATTGCCAATAATAATAATAATATTAATAATAATAATAATAATAATTGCTTTGCAAATATAACCTCATGATATTTCCACCTTCATTCTGGAGAAGATTCACTTACAATGCCCATACGGTAGATGAGAATCCTGAATCTCAGGAAATTGAACATAATTCTTCAGAGTTTCTTAGCCGTAAATTTGTAAAACTGAAATACAAATGTAGTTCCACCAGAACCAAAATCCATCCTCCTTCCACACAGCTCATGGCTGACTATATCTACTCTCTTACCAAGGTTCCATCCTGAGCAGGTCCCAGAAGGAACTCTACAGGCTCTGACCACAGCCCTCTGGACAAAGGCAGCCTCCTCCACCCTTAGCATCATCTCTCCTCTGATTGCCTGGCTTCTCTCCATGATCTTTGAGCTCTCCATGCCTGTGTCAGTAGTTCAGTGACATCACCTGTTATTCATGTTGTTACAGGCCTCTGAGGAAGAGAAAATCCATATTGATTTTAGAATGGCTCAAGATGTAAATGGTCATGATTGACTTGGCCCCCCTAATAGGGGATGGTATTGACTTAACCAAGGATACAAATCTCATTTTGGCCCAGGAAACTCATTTACTGAGTAGCCAAAGGTCTATGTAGATCCTTAAAATGACCACAAGCTATCAGCAAATCTGGGTACCACCTCATCTAGAGCAGTCCATAGCCTCTGTCTGTTGAATGAAAGTTCAGGGGCTTCCTTTGGCATTGGATTAGGTGTGATAATAACTCCTATGCCATTTGGTTATGAAAAATGGTAATGATGATGAAGATGATAATGCAATAGTTAATATTCATAAATCACTTTGGATACGTCATTTCATTTTAATATTCACAAAGTACCCTCACTGGCTGTCCTAGTCAGCTCCAACTGCTGCAACAAAATACTGTAACCTGGGAAGCTTAAAAAAAAAGATTTATTTGTTTCTCCCCATTGGGGAGGGTGGGAAGTTCAATATCAAGGTTCTGGCAGATTGAGTTCTTGGAAAGAGCCCTCTTCTTACTCATATCTGGCTGCCTTTTCACTCTGTCCTCACTTGGCAGAGAGCAAGTGAGCTCTAGTCTCTTCCTCATCTTCTAAGAGCACTCATTTCATTTTGGCAGCCATGCCCCCATGGCCTTATCTAAATCTAAATACCTCCCAAAGGCCCCACTTCTCATGCCATTACACTGGCATTAGGGCTTCAAGATAAAAATTTGGAGGAGACTCAAACTTTCAGTAGGGAAGCCACTGTGAGATCCTGGGCATGTTTTGTAGCCTCTCTGTGCTTCTATTTTCTCATGCAGAAAATGGGCAATAGCACCTGATCTATCTACCTGTGTATGTATGTGTGTTCATGTTACATTCAACTTAAAAAAAGGTTATTAGATGATATGTGCAAGTAACTCTAGATTCTTTTAAAAATGAATATACAACTATAAGTATCCAAATATAAGCTGAACCCAATTCTAAGAAAAATTCCCAGTGAGAGAATAAAAATAGGAGTTGTCCTGATAATATAAACTTTTAAAATCAAATAAATACTTATGAAATTTAACTTGATAATTTAGAAGCAATTATATATTTATATTATACATAATATGAGAAATATGTGTTACTATATTGTGCTTCCACATTTAGAAATCAATTGTTAACTTAAATTTTCCACAGTCATCTCCAATATTGGTGTTTTTCTCATGTCCAAAGCAAATTTTGAATCTTCAAAGGCAGTTTTCAGGACTCAGTTTCTGTTCCATTTAAGGAGAGGTAAAGACAGATCTTTGTGAATCAGGATGTTCCTAACAACCACAGTGAGACCTTTGTGTGGCTTTTATATGTGCAAATTTATACTCTAGGTGTGTATCTGTGACCACCACAATGTGGATTCCTTTTTAAATGATTGTACAACATTTGCATACACCATTCATACACTCAAAAAGGTAAGGCCACCTTCCAAGAAATCCTGGCCAAATTGGAGTTCAATTTTTTTAGTATTTGTTTTTCTGATTTCACCTTGTCACCTCTTAAACCAATATGTTCCCAAACTAACTACATAGCATGTCAAAATTATATTCTTGAGAAACCCCCACACCATAAGCATTCCTAAGGATTCTTTCTTTCTTATGGGAAGGTGGGAAGAGGAGCCCACCTAGAAGTAAAACATGAAGGTGGCAAGCCCCAATGACAATGATGAGGGTCCCTTGGGTGTTGGAATCCTTCTTTATGTGCTGATTTAAATTTTGTAGATATGTACATTCTAATTTATCTAACCTAAACATAAATTGCTTATTATAAAGGAACAAAACAAGCAATATCAACTATGTTTACCTTTGTTATTAGAAATTTAAAAACTTGGCCAATCCCAGGCTCTAGGATCTCTCAGGTGTGGCCCAAGTTCTCTCACCCCATTCATCCAGGCAGTTGGTACCTCTGACTCCAGAGGCAGACATGCTCTAGGAGGGTGTCCAGATTTCCTCCCTATGCAGCTGGAAATGGGGACTGAAAGAGGACACTGAGAAATTCTTAGCCTGAGAGCATGTGGGGAGGCCTATGCTGGGGAACATACCCCATCCTCCGGTCAATTTTCCAACAGCATGATGATTTTACTACTTTTAGGCAAGCAGTGGTCCTGGCCACTCCAGAGGAAGATTCAAGGTAAGTGCCAGTTCGGCTGTTTTCTCATGAGGCAAAACCTACACACCAAGCCCTAGGACCATGTTCTTTGCAGTCTGATCCCAACTTTTTCACCCACTGGAAGAGGATTGCTGGTTTGTGGTTGCACACGGCTTATCTGGGGTATGGGTGATTCTGCTCCACCCAGGGCCCTGGTCCCCAGTGCAGCCTGCCAGTCAGCACCACCAACCAGGATCAGGAGGATGCACCACTTGGAGAAACTTGTACTTCCATCCTGCATGCTGCACCCTAGAGAACCTGTGGGCAGTGGGAGGGCCTAAAGAGCACCCATCTTGGACAATGGTACCAGCCGAGGGCCCTTCCTATTTTGCTCCTCTGGGCCCTGCTCAGCAGTATTATTTTCAGTTCAGAAATCCACCCAGAATTCCACCAGCAACCAGCAGTGAGGAGTGGCAGCTCTTGATAGCTGAGGGTAGTGAAGCACACAAGGCTGCTCAGTAGATTATGGGGAGTTTAAGCTTGAAAATTCACAACTAACTCTGGCAGGGTGCCCTTCCATCAAGAGGAAGACAACATCTGTGAGAGCTCAAACCTCCCAAGAGTGAACATTCAGGGGATCTCTAGGTCTGTAAGGTGTCTGTGTTGGATTGAACTAGTCAAAGGCAAAGAGGTCTTACACTGTGGAATCAGTAGGAGGCCTACTATTGTCCCCCAACAGCTAAGCAATGAAGACACACTCAAACAATTAGAGAATCTTGATACCAAAATTCAAAGAGAGCAGGCAAAACATGAATAAAACTAGATTTTGTGAGCACATGGGCTGGGTTATTCTGTCTTCCACACCAAGGGAAAGATGGCGTACCAGGGCACCAGTCCCTCCCAGCCTGCCCTGCTGAAGCCCTCAGCTAGATGCTGGGTGGCACCCACGCTGTTTCCTCAGCAGCTGTCCCCTTCCCAGAGGAAGTGCATGAAGACACAGTCCCTGATCCCAAATATACCATAACCAGGAACTTTGCTCCCCAGCAGTTCTCCTTCTGTCTGGCCAGGTCCAGGTAGGTCTCTGACAGCTCTGGGATGGGGCATGGGCAGAGCATGGGAGAGGAATTTGTGCCTCACCAGAGCAAGGCTAGACACAAATACTAGATCACATCTTCACTGTGACAGTGGAGAACAGAGTGTCCTGTCCCAGGTCCAGTGAATGAGATCCTAGCGATACCATCCACAGTTGCTCACTGACTGTGCACCTGTAGAACCATTCCTGTGCCGGTGCACTGCCTATCTCCTGTCCTTGCTTCCCCTTCAGAGATCCAGGGTGGCTCCTACCAGCTGCCCTGCTCCAGCCCACTGCCCTGCTCCACACTTGGTGGCATGTGGGTCATTTATATTGGGGCCCATGCCATGGCCCACCTTTCCAGAGAAGAGCACCCCCAAAAAGGCATTGGTCTGTCCCTGAACCAGAGGCTCAGGTACTACCAGCCACAACCCCCATGTGTCAACCTGCTCCATGCCTCAAGAGCCACCATCTACGTGCCAGCTAGAGGCTGCTTAGTCCTCCCCCAACCCCCAACCTCCACCAGACTCCAGCCTGCCTGTGCAGCTATCCTGGCCACTTTTGGGGAGGGGTGGGGTCGCTGCACTAGTTCGAGGGGAGAAATTCCTACCATTGCCACAGCTGCTGACCTCAAAACTAACATCTAAAACCCTTCCCAGAGGATCAGGAAACCTCTCTGGGTCAGCTGGTGGACCAGCAGGATCTGGATCCACGACCCCAGTGCCAGTGCTCCATAGTCCCCCCAGGACCAATGCATGTACCAGGCATGCAGTTCTAACACCTATCTCTCTTATATCTGGTACACACATGTTGAGAACTTACCTCGTGCCCTTTGTCGATGGTTTTCTTCACGTGCCAGGGTTCTCTACTCATACCTTCCAAAGTTGCATCCTGGCCACAGGTCTCACTGCCATTTCTCCTGAGATTGGGTTGGGCACAGAAAAAGGACCCTTTGCACACATGGCTGGCATTTCTGAATCCAGCCTTTGCTAACTGCTGCCATGGGTACTTCCCAGGGTAAGCTTTGTCCCTCACCCCTGCCTCCCAGGGACCTTCCAGAGGCATTCTGCATGAAGCCCTATCACAGTGCCAGTTGACTTCCCTTCACTGGTTGGCCACTCTGGCCTGCCCTCTCCTGCAGGAACACTAGCAGGTCATCCTTCTGCCATCCCAACCCCACAAGGGCACATTGGCGGCTTAGTCGTGTGCCTCCTAGGTGCTTGTCTGGGGTCCTGAGGACTCTTCCATATCCTCTGGTAGACCCAGATGCTTCCTCCATCCTCTGAATGCCAGGTCTAGTGAGGAAGATGCTGCTTTCTTCTGCACCTTCCAACGATCCCTGTAGCACAGACCATCATATCATCGAGCAGATGCCTTGTATGGCACAGGAGCAGGAAGTTGCTGCTTGCCAGTTTTCAGCACCTTGGCCTACCCAAGATCACTTCCCAGGGAAGACTGTGCACAGAGTCCCTGGAGAAAGCAGCCAAGGGGAGCCTGAGAAAGCAGAAGGACCTGAAGATAGAAAACATCAGAGGAGGAGCTCCCATGTCACTGGAGAAGCACAATCTGCCTTCAGGCCTCTGGTGGCTCATGACTGCCTGCCTTCCTTTGTGCCCAGGACTGGGGCTCTAAAGGGAAACCTCTGCACCCAGAGCTCCCAAGACAGAGCTGACATCTCCCAGGCCACCTGTATGAGCTCCTGCCACAAGAGAAATGCCATCAGCAGCTCCTGCAGTCCACTTGAGGGCTCCCAGCTCTGAAGAGGAGGGCTTCATGCCCTTCCAATTGTGAGCTGCCCCTGGGATGTGCTTCATCCCCATGGATTCCACCGAAGAAGGCCCTGTGTGAGAAGGTGGAAGAAGGCAGGGTGTGACAGCCATTGCCTAGGAAATAGGGCTCATCCATTGGGGACACCAGTACACCACAGAAACAAAGTTTCCTCTGCTGCTGTGTCACTGAGGGAAACCTCTGAGGCTGCCACCACCTCTGGAACTGGCCTGTAGAGTCATCACTGAGGACTTAAACCAGTGGAAGGAGAAAGCTCTGCAACACATCAACTTCCTTCTAATGAGTGAGACCCAGGACATCTGGGAAAGCTGTACCATGCCCCCTCAAGACCATGTGTGGGCTCCCTCTGCATTGGGAGGGGCCATGCCTCTGACATCAGCAGACCTTATTCAGGCCTTGCCCCACCACCCCAGTACCACCATCACAGCAGCCTCCACCCAAATATGGGTAGGCTCTTCTCTCTCCTTCCTGAGATACCCTCCCACCTGCAACCTTAGCCTCTCCTTCTCCTGCAGCAAACCAGTTTCTGCCTCAGCCCTTCTTTCCAGGCCCTCTCCCAGCACACTGGCAGGCTTGGCTTCACAGTCAGTGGCTCTCTTTGGGGCCACCCTCATGAACACCATTATGCCTCCACAACCCCTCCATCTGGGGCCTCCATCTAGATTGGGTAGGAGCTTCCTCCCCTCTCACCAGGGTCCAAAGCCCAACAGTATTCACAATGTCTCAACTGTAGACAGCATCAACCGCCAGCTCAAAGGGTGTGGCAACATGCTCCATATGGGAAGCAGCTTCTCATCCCTGGAGCCACCAGCCTACCAACCCCTGGGGTTCCTCATGGGAAGAAGCCCAGAACCCTCACCTTTACCACCTCTCAGTTTGAACACCTGGGAGCTCCAGATCTAGGGGCAGCCCCAATCCCACCATTCGCTGCTGGCCCTCTAGCCTTTGGTAGCCTAAACCACTCAGCCCTTGGGACTGACAAACAGAGAAACTCCACCATGGATTCCCATGCCAGCACCAAGACACATTCAGCTGGCAGTGAGGCTGCAAGGACCAATGGGGCATCTAGTGCATTGGCCTCTGTCTCTTTAGCTGCCACCCAGAGGCCAGGGACTGTGGCCAGTGTTTGTCCCAAGAACATGGGTCAATCAATTTGCTTCCCCTTCTAGGTTTCCAGTGTTAGTGACCTCAAAGGCAACTGGAAGGACAGACTTGTCCCTAGGCCTGACTATTCCCAGGACAGTAATGAGCATCTGTTCAAAAAGTAGAGGGACCCCCAAAACTGGAGAGCACCAAGGAACAGAACACCAACAGTGCCCCTAGCAAGAACATTACAGTGATGCCCAAGAAACACAAAACCAAGAGCAAACAGGTGCAATGAAACACTGGAGTTCCTACCCTTAGAGCCATCCCCCAAAGCCTGCCCACCCAGAAACACCTAAGCTCATCTCAAGGAAGCAGCACCATCCCCAGAAAGGCTAACTTTAGTAGCACCTGTGACATCAATGGGATCTGGAGCCCAGACTTGCTCTCAGATCTCATATCAGCTTTTGGGGTCATGCGTATCTCCTCCCAAATAGGAGGGATTCCAAACAACAGACAGTAATCTGGGACAGATTTGGGACAGAACTCCTCCAGTGTCTAAGCAGAGCATCACCATGGGAACAAAGGGACAGAAGGTAAAGTGTAAACCTGGGCAGACAACCACTGGTGTTCCAACAGTTATTGTCATTCCCAAAGCCTGCCCAAGCAGGACCCTTAAGCTCTCCTGGGGGAACCAGGAACACCCCAAGAAAGACCACCTGTTCTTGCAGATCTCTCCTTATACCACCAATGGGATCTGGGAACCCAGAATTTTTCCCAGATCTGACATTTCCCAAGAGAGTCATGAACATCTATTCAAAAAATAGAGGGACTCTTGAAACCAGACAGCACCATGGGGCAAGCTTGGGACAGAACACCAACAGTGCCCCTTGCCAGAGCATTACCATGGCACCCAAAAATCACAAGACCAAAAGCAAACAGGACTAAGATAACCCTGGATCTCCTACCCTGAGAACCATCGCCCAAAGACTGCACACCCAGGAACACCTAAGCTCATCTCAGGGGACCAGAATCACCCCCAGAAATTTACCCATAGTTGCTCGTCTGTCCCTGTGACAATAGGATCTGGGAACCCAGACTTGTTCCTGGATCTCATATCAGCATTTGGGGCCATGTGTATCTCCTCCTAAAGAGGAGGGACTCCAAGCAACAGATGGCAACATGGGGCAAGCTTGGGACAAAGCACCTCCAGTGTCCATAGGCAGAGCACCACCATGGGAACAAAGGGAAAGAAGGTAAAGTGAAAACCAGGGCAAACAATCTTCCTACATTTACTGCCATCCCCAATAACCTGCCCACACAGAACACCTTAAGCTCTCCTGGGAGAACCAGCACCACATACAGAAAGGTCATCTCTACTTGTAAGTCTGTCCCCATGCAATCAAAGGGATCTGGAAGCCCATACTAGCACTCGATATCATATCTGCCTTTGGGGCCATGTTCCTCTCCTCCCAAAGTGGAGAAACAAGAAAACCAAGACAGTGCTAATGGGGCAACTTGGGCTTCAATGCCTTCAGCCCCACTAACTAGACCATCTCCAAAGTGACCATCTTACATGGAACAAAGAACAACTCTGTTCTTACAGTTATGAGGGGCCACTATTCAAGTGCCAAAAGTACCCCCTTGTAGAAACTCCCAAGCCCACCTTAGGACATCAACACCACCACAAGCAATGCTTCATATACCTGTGTTCTGACCACTCACCATGACAGTTCTCCTTGTCATGGGTGCACAGTGAAGAGGAACTACCATGTATTGCTCCAGGTTCAACAAGTGTTCTGTTGTAATTTCTCCAAAATTGTTTTCTTTGCCCTCATCTGGTAGCTCTTCTCTCCTTGATATGCCTGATATTCAGATGTTTGGTCATTTAATGGTGTCCCTGAGGTCTCTTATGTTCCCTGTGCTCTTTCCTAATTTTTGTCCTCATTGTGGTTTGAATGTACTAGTTTGGCAAAACTGTTCTCAAGTACTTACCCTTTGTCTTCTGCTTTATCTGGACTGCCTTTAAGTCTTTCAACTGAGTTTATGTGGCATATTGAACTTCTCCTCTTCAAGATTACTACTTGGTTCTTTTTCAAAACAACTCTCTAGATTCAAGTGCTAATTAGTATTCTGCCTTATCCCCCTTCATTCTTTCAGCTGTTCTTTGCATTCTCTTGGATTACACTGATCTTTTCAAAAGATCATTCTTTTGAGTGGTTGTCTGGAATTTTACTCACTTTAAAATCTTTCATATAAGTCCAAGAAAATTATGAAATATAATGGCCTTGTTTTGTAAAATATCTTTTATTTATGTTAAAATTTTCAATGCTAATGGGATGGATGTCTCTTCTGCTTTTTTTTTTTTTTTTTTAACCAGGCATGGAACACAGAGCAGCTTAAGCAATGGGATGGATTCCCCAGTTCACCTCACTGGGTTCATTAAATGTGGATCTGGGATATGAGTTCAATGAGTCTTTCCATGAACTCTATTTACCTGACATCTCTTAGAAAGTCAGCATGGCTACAAACACTGTGGTTGGAGTATTTTTACCTCCATTTTGTTGAACTATCTGGCCAGCCTGAAGTGTCAGGTTTTTCAGTTTTGTCCAAGATGACAGGTTGGTTTTTCTGCAAATATAAAGCATAGCATCTACCCTATATAACTATTGGATTTGGTTTATTCTGTTTTTCCATATGTTGGTCACTAGTGGTGAGACTTTAAATATCAGAATTAAAAGAATTTTTAAAAATAATTTTGTGAGATTTAGTGGGGGTTATTTAGGGTTGTCTTTCCCTTTTTTAATTCTTTAAAATTGTAGAAAAAAAGTGCATATAAACTGGAGCATCATTAGCTTTAAATTGGAGAGAATGGTCTGGAATTGTACAAATATTAAACAGTAAACATTTTTATTTGCCTAGGAAAATTAGTAAAGTTTGCATGTTAGGCATGTGAGGATTGTTAAGGTCAATGTTATTGAGCTGAAGAGGGCATTAAAGTAAAAGAAGTGCTAGCTTTTAACAAATGTATATTTTGATTTTGTTTCTAGTAATGGGTTGAGCAGGAAAATTATAAAACGGGGTCAGTATAGATATTGAAAGTCAGTTTTATAACTTGTTTGTCTTATAGGAAATTATCTCATTATCTTAAATTAATAAGTTTTTATATTAGAATTGGTACTTGTTTAAGACATTAACAAATAGCAGTTGTAAGGTTTGAAGAGAACACAATATAAAATTAATAAGAGTAAAATATATTTAAGTTTTATAATAGCTAAGCTTTAAGAAATATATTTTTTATAATTTTAAATAGCTACATATAGTGTTTTCTGTTCATATTAGGAATATAGTAACTTGTGTAACAAAAAATTTATATTTTGAATTTAAATTTAAATGAACTTGAATGATTATCTTAACTTGGATTTAGATTAGAGGCAGAGTTTTATCTTAAAAGAGGTGACCCTTAAAGGATACAGAAGCTATAAGCAGACATTTTATGAATTAATAAGACATATGTTCAGTGAGAACCGAAGAAATCTTTTCCACTTATTAGTATTAAAAATTGAAGGAAAAGAATTCCTAGTTTTCACCTAACATATTAGGAAATATTTATTGTTGTTAAATGTAGTGCTGATCCAAGTATGGAGAATTAGTGCTTTTAAATATTGTTGGGTACAATGTGAATTGGTAGTATCTCTCAGAACATTATTTAATAAGTAATTCATAAGTCTTAGGGTTTTATATGCCATTGATCTAGCAATTACATTTTAGGAATTTATGTTAAAATAATTTTCATTTAAAAAGATACAGTTGTATTGAGATACAAACAAAAGGAATGAACACCTATTCAATGAAATAATATCGAAAATTTCCCAAACCTGAAGAATGAAATGGAAAATCATATACAAGAGGCCTACAGAACACCAAATACACAAAATCACAACAGGCATATTATAATGAAAATGCCTAACATTCAAAATAAAGATAGGATTTTGAAGGCCGTGAGAGAAAAGCATCAGATTACATATGGGGGAAACTAATACAGATAGCAGCTGACTACTCAACCCAGACTCTAAAAGCTAGAAGGGCCTGGAACAACATATGTCAAGCTCTGAAAGAACATGGTTGCCAACCCAGAATCCTATACCCAGCAAAACTGACCTTCAGATTTGAAGATGAAATAAAATCCTTCCATGATAAACAAAAGTTAAAAGAATTTACAAATAGAAAGCCTGCACTACAGAATGTTCTCAACAAAAGATTCCATGAGGAGGAAATGGAAAACAACAATGTAGGTCAGCAAAGGGAGGAACTACCTTAGAGAAAAACCACTCAAAGGAGAAACCAAGCCAACTTAAAACCACAAATAAACCAAATGACTGGGAATACAAATCATATCTCAATAATAATCCTGAATGTTAATGGCCTAAACTTATCAATCAAAAGACATAGACTGGCAGAATGGATTAAAAAGAAAGACCCAACAATATGCTGCCTGCAAGACACTCATCTCATAGAAAAAGACATCCACAGACTAAATGTGAAAGGATGGGAAAAAACCTACCATGCACATTGACTCAGTAAAAAAGTGGGGTTTCCATCCTTATATCAAATAAAATGGACTTCGAGCCAAAGTTAGTGAGGAGGGATAAAGAAAGACATTTCATACTACTTCCAGAAAACATAAATCAGGAAGACATAACAATAGTAAATATTTATGCCCCCCAAAACGGTGTATCCCTGTACATCAAACAACTCTTTTTCAATTTCAGGAATCACATAGACCACAACACAAAAATTCTGGGAGACTTTAATGCATCACTGTCACCACTAGATAGATCTTCCAAACAAACACCAACCAAAGAAACCATAGAACTCAATAATGCAATCAATAACCTAGACTTAATAGACATATATAGACTATTCCACCCATCAATGAGCAGATTCACTTTCTTCTCAGCAGCACATAGAACCTTCTCGAAAATAGACCATATGTTAAGCCACAAAGCAGCCCTTAGGAAATTCAAAACAATAGAGATACTGCCTTGTGTTCTATCAGATCATAATGGACTGAGAGTAGAAAACAATGGCAAAATGAAAACCAGAAATTACTCCAACACCTGAAAACTAAATAATATGCTATTGAATGAAACATGGATAACAGAAAATATCAGGGAGGATATAAAATAATTCTTATATGTCTGTAAGAACAATGATACAACATATCAAAATTTCTGGACACTATGAAAGTGGTAATAAGAGGAAAATTCATTTCATGGAGCACATTCCAGAAAAGAATAAAAAGTCAACAACTAAATGACCTACCAGTACAGCTCAAAGCCCTAAAAAAAGAAGAACAGAATAACAGCAAAAGTAGTAGAACACAGGAAATAATTAAAATCAGAGCTGAAATCAATGAAATTGAAACAAAAGAATCAATTCAAAAAATTGTCAAAACAAAAGGTTGGTTCTTTGAGAAAGTAAACAAAATAGACAAACCCTTAGCCACACTAACAAAGAGAAGGAGAGAGAAAACTCAAATTACTACAATTCGTGATGAAAAAGGAAATATCATGATAGACAACACTGAGAAACATAACATAATGAGAAGCTACTTTGAAAATCATTATTTCAGCAAAATAGAAACTACCGAGGACATTGACAAATTTCTAGAGACATATGTTCCTCCCAAACTGAACCAGGAAGTACACAATTTAAACAGATCAATATCAAGCAATGAACACAATTTAAACAAATCAATATCAAGCAATGAAATAGGAGAAGCCATTAAAAGCCTATCATCCAAGAAAAGCCCAGGACCAGACGGATTCTCAGCCAAGTTCTACAAGACCTTCAAAGAAGAACTCATTCCACTACTTCTCAAAGTATTTCAGGAAATAGAAAAAGAGGGTACCCTACCAAACTCATTCTATGAAGCTAATATCACCCTCATACCCAAACCAGGAAAAAACACATCAAGGAAAGAAAATTTTAGACCAATATCCTTGATGAGTACAGATGCAAACATCCTTAACAAAATATTGGCATATGGTATCCAAAAACATATTAAGAAAATTGTGCACCACGATCAAGTGGACTTCATCCCTGGAATCCAAGGATGGTTTAACATCCTTAAATCAATAATCATATTCCATCATGTCAATAGACTTAAGGAAAAGAATCATATGGTTATTTCAATTGATGCAGAAAAAGCGTTTGACAAAATACAACACCCCTTCATGCTCAAAACACTAGAAAAAATAGGGATAGTAGGAAAACACCTTAACATTGTGAAGGCTATTTATGCTAAGCCCCTGGCCAACATCATTCTTAATGGAGAAAAACTAAAACCATTCCCTTTAAAAATGGGAACAAGACAGGGATGCCCTCTTTCACCACTTCTGTTCAACATTGTCCTCGAAACTCTAGCCAGAGCAATTAGGCAGACTAAAGAAATTAAAGGGATACAAATAGGAAAAGAGGAACTTAAGCTGCCACTATTTGCTGATGACATGATTCTATATATAGAGGATCCAAAAATCTCCTCCAGAAAACTTCTAGACCTCATCAATGAATTCAGCAAAATAGCAGGCTATAACATCAACACGCATAAATCTAAAGCATTTTTATATGCAAGTGACAAAACATCTGAAAGGGAAATGTAGAAAACAACTCCATTTGCAATAGCCTCAAAAAAAAAATTAAACACTTGGGAATCAATCTAACCAAAGAGGTAAATGATCTCTACAATGAAAACTACAAAACATTGAAGAAAGAAATTGAGGAAGACCTTAGAAGATGGAAAGATCTCCCATGTTCTTGGATAGGCAGAATTAATATTGTCAAAATGGCCATACTACCAAAAGTGCTATACAGATTCAGTGTAATTCCAATTAAAATCCCAATGATGTACCTCACATACGTAGAGCAAGCAATCATGAAATTCACCTGGTAGAATAAGAAATCCAGAATAGCTAAAGCAATCCTCAGCAGGAAGAATTAAACAGGTGGTATCGTAATACCAGAACTTCGACTATACTACAAAGCATTAGTAATAAACACAGCATGGTATTGGCACCAAAATAGACAGGTAGTTCAGTGGTACAGAATAGAGGACATGGACACAAACCCAAATCAATACAATTTTCTCATTCTAGACAAAGGTGCCAAAAATATGCAATTGAGAAAAGATAGGCTCTTCAAAAATGGTGCTGGGAAAACTGGAAATCCATATGCAACAGATAAACCCCTATCTCTCCCTGCACAAACACAAAACTCAACTCACAATGGATCAAGGACCTTGAAATCAGATCAGAGACTGTGCATTTTTTGGGGGGGGGGCGGGGGCGGTGCTGGGGATAGAACCCAGGGCCTTGTGCTTGCAAGGCAAGCACTGTACTGACTAAGCTATCTCCCCAGCCCCCTGCATCTTATAGAAGAAAAAGTAGGTCCAAATCTTCAACTTGTTGGCTTACGATCAGACTTCATTAACAGGACTACCATAGTACAAGAAATAAAAGCAAGAATCAATAACTGGAATAGATTCGAACTAAATAGCTTTCTCTCAGCAAAGGAAACTATCAGCAATGCGAAGAGAGAGCCTACAGAGTGGGAGAATATCTTTGCCACTCTTACTTCAGATAGAGCACTAATTTCCAGAATATATAAAGAACCCAAAAAACTCTACACCAAGAATACAAATAACGCAGTTAACAAATGGGCTAAGGATATGAACAGATGCTTCACAGAAGAAGATCTACAAGCAATCAACAAACATATGAAAAAATGTTCACCATCTTTAGTACTAAGAGAAATGCAAATCAAATCTACACTAGGATTCCATCTTACCCCAATTAGAAGGGTGATTATCAAGAATACAAGCAACAATAGGTGTTGGAGAGAATGTGGGGAAAAAGGTACACTCATACATTGCTGGTGGTGCTGCAAATTAGTGCAGCCACTCTGGAAAGCAGTGTGGAGATTCCTTAGAAAACTTGGAATGAAACCACCATTTGACCCAGCTATCCCACTCCTTGGCCTATACCCAAAGAACTTAAAATCAGCATACTACAGAGATACAACCACATCAATGTTCATAGCTGCTCAATTCACAATAGCCAGACTATGGAACCAAACTAGATGTCCTTCAATTAATGAATGGATAAAGAAACTGTGGTATGGAATATTACTCAGCTATAAAGAATAATAAATTTATGGCGTTTGCAGGGAAATGGATGAAATTGGAGAATATCATGCTAAGTGAGATAAGCCAATCTCAAAAACCAAAGGACGAATGATCTCGCTGATAAGCAGATGATGACACATAATGGGGGGTGCGTGGGGGGCAAGAATGGAGGAAGGAGGGACTGTATAGACAAAAAGAGGGGTGGGAGGGGTGGGAGGGAAGGAAAAAATAACAGAATGAATCAAACATCATTACACTGTGTAAATGTATGATTACCCAAATGGTATGCTGTTACTCCATGTACAAACAGAAACAATATGTATCCCATTTGTTTACAATAAAAAAATAAAATTAAGAAAAATAAAAAAATAAAAATCATTGAGTTGTACATTTAAAAACATTAACTTTACCGAATGTGAATAACATCTCAATAAAGCTGTTACTTTGGATAATAAGAAAAAAAAATAGATACAGCTGTATGAATATTCTTATTAACTCTTTTTAAGGTGGCAAAAATGATTTAAATGTCCATTCTAGGGTTCTGGAAAAATTAAATATATGCTAAAATATCTGGCATTAAAAAATATTGTAAAAGAATTGTAATTATGTGCAATTTTAAATAATTTAGAAGTTTTTAAAATATTAATATGATTTTATATTTGTAAAACTTGTATATCTACAAGCATATGTATAGAAAACAGTTTAGTAAGTTATGTGTTAAATGTTAATAGTAATTATATATGAATAGAATTTTAAGATTCTTATGTATACTTCTTAATTTTTCTAAATGGACCTCTTGACAAAACTTACATAAGGTTTTTAGTTTTAAAATTAATCTTAGTTTTTTTATTTGAATATTATTTCATAAATTTTTATATATAATTTTTTGATCAATATAAATTAGTTAATATAAATTAACTTATCTGAAACATGAAACAGACAAGAAAGATTTTAACCCCCTCTTGACGAAGGTGTCAAAACATTTTTATATCTCACTCCTAGTTATGGCACCAGGAGAATATGCAGTGAAGGGCAGAGAATATCTCCTTAGATAGTTTACCATGCACATCCCAGGTCTGCCATGTGTTCAGATGACACTGCTGCAGAGTGCTGAGTCCTGTGCTTATGCTACTCACTGGGACTCTCCCTCTTCCACCCCAACCCTTGCCTTGGAGGCCCTGCTGCCTACCCTGTGATAAGTACTGGGCACTCACTCTCACAATCCAGCCCAATTCTCAGGGATCCTCAGGTGTGTGTCTCTCCTCTGTTGAACTCCAGCATTCTCCCATGGTTACAAACCTCAGTGTGCTGTTTAGATTCTATCTCTGGACTATAGACAAGTGCTGGGTGCCTCTGATCTACCATCCTGCCCCTCTCATTTGAATTCGAACTGCAGTTTCCCCTGAATATTTGGGTGCAGATGCTAAGAGAGCTCAAGACTGGGGTTTCCACGAATGGAGAACTTCCTGTGAATTCAAGGCAAATCCCCATAAAGTCATTTTATTAACAGGAACCTTGGGTCTGTCATAATTGATTCTCTTCACCAAGGCTCCCATTATGGGCCAGACATGTTTACATAATTTACAAGACTACTCCTCAGAGGTTTGGGATTGCTCCTGGTAATAAAAAAGGTAACTCAAAGATGCCAATTCTGTGCTGAAATTAGTCTGAATATAAAAGAGCTGTCAAAAATCGTGGGGCCCAATTTGCATGCTAAATGACAAGCTGTGCCCCTTGTACTAGTTAATCCACTGATAATGCAAAGGAAAAGACCCTGAAGGAAATTAAAGTGCTGCTCCAGGGTATACGTGAGTGATAAAGAAAGCAAAAATGCCTTATTGCTGATATGGAAAATGTTTTCATCATCTGGAGAAAAGATGGAACAAGGCACATTCCCTTAAGGTACAACCTTGGTTTTAAATCTTGTTAAATAAAAGATGGTAAGAATGATAAGCCAGGGATAAATTAGGCAATTCAGCACTACCTCAACTCGGAAGCCAGGTAGGCATTCAGCATGATTTCCATGCAGAAATATATTTTGAGTTTAAAGGTGACATCTTTAGAAATGCACCTTTAGAAGAACTGACCTGTGAGGTAGGAGGTTGAAATTTACTTCACATTTTTATGTGATATAATAATATGTGGAAAATCATAAGTGAAAGTATGATGTTGGGTCAGGCTCATGAAATTATAGGCTGTTTTCAAATTTGTTTAAAGTTACATTGAGATAAATCTATGTAGTTTAAGCCTCCTGGAATATCCCCATACTCTGCCATACACACTGTCCACACTTTTTTACCCTCTTTAACAGTCCAAATACATCAATAAATGTATCAATACATGTATATACACATACTCAGATATACATTCTTTTGCAGTGTTCCCTCTTAATTTGCATCCCTTCAACTGACTATCAGGAAGAAGGAAACACCAGACAAATTTGAGGATCAGAAGGACACCAGTCCTACTCTAGTCATTCTGGAAGCTGACTATCCTGCACATGGCTGAAGCTTGAGGAAACATCAGCCCTGCTTCAGTCATTTGGGGGCTGAGTGATCAATGCAAGGTGGAAGATAAATTAACCAACAGGACAAATGGACTGTTTCATCCTCTAAGATGGCTCTTATATGATCATTGTCACCCCTTACTGCTGTCACATACATTATCCTTTCAGGAAAATAGCACATGTACAAGTTCAAACTTGAAAGGACATGAAGGATTTGGATCCAAGCTCACTATTTGGAGATTCTTGATAGATTCAAAAGCTGAATTGACATAGTAGCAATTATGCTATTAACTTGTGTTTTGCTTCCATGTTTGTTTCCCCTTTACATTAAAATTATTTGGTCTACTATGGGTAGCAACTATTAAAGAGAGAGAGAGAGAGAGAGAGAGAGAGAGAGAGAGAGAGAAAGAGACAGCACCTAAGATATGACATTATGTAAAAATTTAAGCAAAGAAGAAAATGATGCTCTATGATTGGTTTGAGCACCTTTTCGTTGTGAAGACTAGGTTTCTCCCTTTGTAAAGTTGGGTCTGCAGGGTTGTTTGTTGTGGCAGAGTAGTAAAGCACTTGCCTAGCATGTGTGAATCACTGGGTTCAATTCTCAGACCAAAAATAAATAAATAATATAAAGGTTTTGTGCCCATTAACAACCAAAATAAAAAGTTGGTCTGTAATCAAGCTTCTTGTCTCTCTTACCATTTCTGTTTTCTCAGTAAAAACTTGTGAAACCTCCTACAAACATGGAAGAAAAATTAACTGTTATATTAACCATCCTGTTGTGTAACCACCTACTGAGTATAAAACTTATGGAGAATTTCCAGACCTGAGGTCCAAAGACTTTTTGAGCTTAGCCACTCTGAATTGCTGCAACATAAATAAACCTACTTCCTGCACATTTCTTAGGTGCCCAGCCTCCTCTGTCCTACATCAATGTAGCCTGCTTGAAATGCTAAAATGTTCCCATTCTTGAAGGGCACACAGAGACAGTCTCTCTGATTCTGCCACAGTATGAATTCTATTCAAAGTCATTAATCACAAAAAACTAACAGGAGATTAACAATAGTGACCTCCTGGAAGTAAAGTCAATGTTGTATGATAAAACTTGTATACACATATTGAATTGCCCTGTTACACCTCATAAAGATATACAAATGACACATCTGAATAAACATTTTTTAATCTGGGATAAAATGTATTTTGTGAGAAATCTAAATGCCAAGTTTGCATTTTATGGTGTTTCTAATATCATGCTGTAATAATACTTAATGATAGGATTACATTTTTAAAATCAGAAAACACATCAGAAATCTGTACTGTAATATTGTTAGAAAGGGGGATATTTTAGAAATTAGAATTTATGCATTCCTGTTTGTAAAGCTAACATGTTGAATTAAAGGTTTTCAGCAGACAACAACTCCATCAGAGCCTCAGTCTGATGAAGCTGCAGCTTGGTGCCTGCCCAGGTAAGTGCCTATGTGTGCCTGGCTCTTTGCCACCCAGTAGATAGGTGTCCTGACCCAGGGTGGAAGGGCCTGCATTCCATCCCCCTTTCTTGATTCTTTGGGGTACCTTTACTGCTGTGTTCTGTTTTAATTTCTCTTCTGTGAGGAATTTTTCCAATATTCCTATGAGACTGTTGAAGATTAATGAGGAAGTTCATCAAGTTTAAGGAAGTCTAGCTGGTCTACACTATGAGGAGGGGCATCCTGCCAAAGCTGGCTCTGTGACTGATCCCCACTCTGTACCTTCTTTACTGTGTGGTCCCTGTTGGAAGGCAGGGAGATTCCTGTTCATCTGTCATGCACCCTGCCAGCTCCAAGGCAAAGGGACCCTCCTCTTATCGTCGCCTCTCAAAATGAAGAGGGTCATTGTCAGTTCCCTCAGGGGGTGAGAGATGATAGGTACCAGTGAGTAGTAAGCAATAACAGGACAAGATCATGGGTTTTCTTTAAGTTATGTTCAAGGTTTTTTTAAAATGTTTAACACCTGATTGGCAAAGAGTGGTGAAGGTGGATCCCAGTTCTCAAAGAAACTGTAAAACACCAGTAAATTTGGATACACCACTATTTCATTTTTCATTATTTGCTGAGAATTGACCCACTCTCATGAGAGTGCTCTTTTTTTGACCCTTACTTTACTTTTACTTATAATAAAGTTCTCTTGCGTGAATTTTGATGTCTGACTATAAATTATCTCTGTTTTGAGCACAAGAACTGAGATTTGGATCTTCAACTTCCCACTTTCCTGTGACATCTAACCTGGTGCCTCCTCTTAGATTGACAGTCATCTACAGGATAGGTATTTGAACTTCACCCTTTTCCTCTCCCAGTTTTGGTTGAGATGCTGTGTAACTTAGTCTCTTATATCTTTCTTTTTGTTTTGGGCTTCTCTGTATACTTTCCTGTCAAGACTGTTCTGTATGTCACACCTGTTCTGTTTGATGTTATCTATGTTGTCATTGTTCATCTCTTCTTCCAGTCAGTAACTGCAGTGACATTTTTTTTCCTGATGACATACAGATGTACACTTTCTCTTGTTTTTTTTGTGTGACATTGTTTTGAACCAGGCCACTAGGCAATGAGACTCCACTGTTTTGTCTGTTGCCTTACAGTGTCCACCTGACTCCTCTCTTTAGTAATGACCATTATACCACCTTATTTTAGAGGCTATGTCCAGAATTTGGAGGGCAATGAGCTCACCATCTTTACCTCCTTACAAATCACCTCACAGGGCACTAGATAATTTAAGATATCTCACAGCTGGTATCTTTTCTTCACCAAAATGGTAGTTTTGTCCTTTCTGTATAGTGACTGTGCATGGGCACTCTATCTCCTCACAGTTCTTATTCCAAGGGAAAATCATATGATACAGTGATGATTCTTGCTGTTTTCTATTTCACTTATCCTATTGTTACTTTTGGACTTGCTATGTTTTCAAAAGTGTGACATAAAAACCTCTGGCCCTCTCCACTTGCCAACATCAGGCCCATCTTACCTTTCATATTCTCTGCAAAATGACCAAGTGCCACTTCCTCAAGTTATATCAATTTGCATCATAAGATGATTAAACGTGGTTCTCAAATCAGATTATAGGCTCAAGCAACAGAGAGCTCACCAAAAAAGGCACAAGTTGCCAAGCTTGGACAGGCATACTACACCAAGTTCTAGGGAATCACACAAGGATCCGCCTTGTTCTGAGTTAAAAATGGAATGTATTGGAGTGATGTCTTCTTACATTCATCTCTCTTTCATGTCAGAACTGCTGAGGAACTCCTGGGTTATTGACAGGCACTGTCATTTATTTATTTATTTATTTATTTATTTATTTATTTATTATTTATTTATTTATTTTGTGTGTGTTTGTGTGTTTTGCCAGGGACTAAACACAGGGGTGCTTAACCAGTGAGCCACATTACCAGTCCTTTTTATTGTTTTATTTTGAGGAAGCTCTTTCTAAGTTGCTCAGGGCCTCCCTATGGTGCTGAGGTTGGGTTTAACTTGAAATCCTGACTTGCTCCCAATACTCCTGTATTGCTGAGGAAACAGGAGTGTGCCACTTTGCCCAGCTGGTTTTATTTTACAGAGAGGAAATCAACTATTGCTCTAAGCTACCACTTCCCTGGGACACATCCTGCAAAACTGGAATCATTTTGCCTGGAAACCCTTACAAAGAGATTAAGCTTCTTTAGTCATGTTGATTGGCCTCAATGAACATTAATGAATTAGGGGAAAAAAAGAAATGACCCATTATGGAGTCTAAATTATAATACTTTTTTCCCATAACATTCGCATTGCAGAAGTGAAGGAAAATGGCCAGAAATCCCCTACCTACGGGTTTTCATTTTACTAAGGGATCAAAAAGATTTATGTACCAAGTGCATCATTGATGATGCCCTTATACAATGATAAGTCACAATATTATTGGCCTAGGAACTCCCCCAAACTGAACCTTCCTCTCTCTCAGCAATGTATTTCACACTCAGATCTGTCAAAACCCAATTCTTCCATTCTTCTCTGTAACCCACCATTACCTTCTGCTCCCAATCCCCCTATCTTGGTTTCCCTCATCATAATCCTTTCCCTACTGAGCCCATTGCCATGATACACCCATTAAAAGAGACAAATGGAGAATCTGGAACAGTCAGAATTCAGGTGCCTTTTTCTGTGCAAAATCTGAAACAAGTCCAACAGATTTAGGAAGGTTTTCTGATGGGATAAAAATATAGAGGAATTCAAACATTTGATCCAGGATTTTAATGTAATATGGAGCGATGTAACAGTAATTTTGAGTCAAAACTCTAACAGACGCAGAGAGACACTGGGGGACAGAAGCTGCTAGGGTTTGGGGGGATGATTTACATAATACTAACCCTTGTGTGTCCTTCTGCTGTTTCAAATGAGTGTCCTCAAAGAAATTATGATGAATCACTGGAAGGTTGCACAGGGATCAGATGATCATTTGCCTCAAGGCAGAAGTTAAAAAGAGTAGAATGAAACCTATAAATGCCATGAAACTAGCAAGAACTTACCAAGGGTTGGCATGGGAACCCAGGGTTTTTGTAGAAAGTTTGAAAGGAGGCTTAGTAAAATATACACCCTTTGAACCTACATTTCTTGAAGGGCAACTTATTTTAAAAGATAAATGCATTCTTCAATTTGCTCCAAATATTAGGAATTACATAATTGGTAGCAGGCCCTAAGACTTCCCTTGAAGGAGCCACCCATGTTCTTTTATGATTAAGAAAAAGGAGGAAATTTTAAGGGATTTATGAAAGGAGAAAAGAGAGACTAGAGACCAGTGAAATTGCTGACTGCAGCTCTTGATGGCCATGTCTTCCTTCCTCCATAGGACCCTTGAGCCTCTGAAGATGTTTGTCATCATTCCAGAAAGTGAGGACACTAGAATAAAGAGCACCCAATTAAGGGCAGACTTCCAAAGACTCCTTGGCCTATATGTGGCAGGAGAGGCCACTGGAAAGTTTGTGAACCTGAGGGCTGAAGGAGCCTCGGATCAGACTTTCAAACTGATGGCCCAAGAATGAGAAAACCTTCAGAATCAGCCAGCCCCCCAGCTAACCTCCATTAATGGGGCTGACTGAGGCTAATTCTCAAGGAATGAAAGAGGGTCATTCAGTTCCTTTAGGATACTGGCACCACCTAGGATGGTTCAACCTTGTTCCCTTGACACCTTTTTGCTGATTTCTGCTTGGCATTAGGAGAAAATGAATTACCAATATAAGACATTTTATTTCATTTTTATGTTGAATTGAGAAGATAGAATATTCACTTATTCTTCTGGTAATGGCTAAATATCTACCTCCATTAATAGATCATGATATGTTAACAAACTTAGGAGCTTGTCTAAGTTTTCTACTCAAGGCACCAAGTTCTTTTCTTTTGATATCAGCAGTGAACAATCAGAACAATTGATTGGCTCTAACTTGTTGGATACCCCCTCCAGAAGGCAATGACTAGGTAAAATTATGGTCTCTAATGCTAGACAAAAAAAAAATGGACTCATTATGAGCCACTTCTTGTGCAGATGTTAAATTATGACCTATAAATGAGATTTTGTCACACCCAGGTCATGGGAAAAAAACTTCACTTAAGAGCAAATGAATTTCCTAGCTTTTGAACTCTTTAAGACACATTTGAGTCCATCTTCAATGTATCTTCCAATATTAATGCCAGAATAGCAAAGATATAAGGACGGTTACTATCAAATTTAGGATGAATGTATATGACTTACACCCACCAAAGAATATCTCAATCAGAAAAGCTTAATCTGTTGTGAACAATATAACCACACTTAGGATAAGTGACCTATGTCCATTTGGGAGTTAGGATAGACCCCAAAATCTCAAAGTCAATATATTGGGATTTTATGGTCTAATGATTTGTTTGGGACAAGGTTGTCCCAAACAAAATAAGAATAAGAAGGCCAGCACCCAATGGGACCCAATGAATATGTGGACTAACTTATGGCCCTGGCTTCCTCTAGGCTGCATGGGGAGATGTACTGTGGGGAAACCATTGATGCAAGGGGGGTGGACAGAAATCAAAGGTCAAACTGCAAATCTCAGTTTCAAACACAGAAGGGAATGATCTATTTTTCGATGGTATGATCATTTAGCTTCACTTTGCTTCCCAAAATTTGGTCTAGAGGATGTAAATCTGGCATGTGGAAGCCCTGGCCAATCATATACAAAAAGCTCTCAGTGACACTGAGGAAGGTATTCCCCTCCTTAATGCAGAGATGGCACTCATGAAAAAAGCTGCCTTACAACACTGAATGGCCTTGGATGGTCTCATAGCAGCTCAGGCTGGCACTCATGTCATCATTCAGAGTTAGTGTTGTGTTTACATTTTTGACAACTCAAAGATTTGCATTCCCCACTGGGCATGGTGACACATACCATAATCCCAGTGACTTGGGAGGCTGAGGCAGGAAGATTGCAAATTCAAAGCCAGCCTCAGAAAATGTGTTTTTATTATTTTATGCCATCCAGCTTGTGGAATTTTGTTACAGTAGCATTAGGGGACTAATATACCCAAAGGGTCTGGGTGCATTTTGTCTTTCTCTAGTGCATGATGATTACTGTCATATTTTTTTAAAAAATTTGACCATAGAACTTTTAGAAAAGTTTGCATAAGACCAGGCTCATGTTAAATGTAGCCTGAGAATCTGGAATCATCCATACACAAGTACTGACAGGGGCCTACCTGGGAATTAATGATGCTAACATTAGAACTGAAGGTCACCCTCACATGCACCCCAAGACCTGAAGCACAACATCTGAGGTATAAATAGGGGATCAGGAAGACAGGTACTTCTACAATTTCTACATCTGCCATGGAGGCCACAGACCATATGGGCCAGTGTAGTGAGGGTTGCAGGGACTGCCCACCATGGAGGCTGGGAAAGAGTATAGATGATGAAACAGAACACCACCACTAAGACCTATTTAACAGCACAATGTCCAGCAGAGCTGGGAACAAACTAGCATGGACCACTCCAGTGGGTAGGGGCTGCCTGCTAATCCACCAAGGTAGAGGTTGCTCAACAAAAAGAAGAAAAGTCACCTTCAGGCTTCCTTCCCTTCAATCTCAAGAATCTGTCTCCCCTAAGGTGCTGAAATATTCATTTTCTTCTCCTCTTCAGTAGCTTGTGCATTAGACTGGTTCCTCTAAACTGGAAGTCAAAGGAAATTTCCCAAGAGTTTAAGACTGCAGGCTCAAGAGCTGCTCAAGGGAAAAGAAGATACTGACCCACAAAATAAGGGGTTCTGTGGGGAGTACTCATACTGTGAGCAAGAAGGGAAGAAGGGGCAGCACTGATTGGGGCTGTTGCCGGCATCCCTGGGTTTGAGGGACCACTACCAGTTAGTATCTACTAAATGTTTCATGCTTCAGCCAGCGCCAGCCACAGGACTCACAGTCATTTACTCCTTTAGGAAGCATGGAGCAATCTCCAGGAAAGTGTTGCCATAGCAAACAATGTGGGTGTGCAAGTTCAGCTCTTATCTAATGGGCTATGGACTGGACAAACCACTGTTTTAAAAATCCCTGAAGTAAGTACAGTTATGATCCCATTTGATCATAAAATGAGGCTGGGGAGACTCCAGTATGGTGTGGCCCCAAATCCTTTATTTTTCACCACAGAATTTATGGTCTTGAATTTGAGATGAAAACAGAAGAAATTAAGTGAGGTGAGAGTGGGGGCATGCCTGAGATATTTTAAAACAAATTTTAAAAAATACTCAATTAAAAAAGAAGCAGCACATAGGTGCACACACCCTGCTCTTGGATTTCCTCTTGACCATCAATGCTGGAAATAGGTGGGTCATTGCATTCTAAATTTTGTTTGATGGACAGTGTTAAACCACAGTGATAGTCTCTGTCTAGACTCTTCTAAGAATTGGTTTTGTTTCCAGAGGCTTAGCTCCTTCAGAAGGCATTTGGACTACCAAATGGCTTGCCAGGAAGAACCATGAACTGCAGGGAAAGGAAAATTTTACTCCCATGACAAGGCACACACCAGAACAGAAATGAGGAGGACTGTCCCTAAGGGGCTGGGCACAAGGAAGAAAAGCTCACATCTCCTGGCTCACAGGACCCCAGGTAGCTTCAGTGGTCCCTGAGAAGTATGGGGCTGCCTTCATGAAATGCTGTGAAATGAGTGGCCCACAGCAGAGAGCTACTCTACCGTTCTGGAGGCCAGAGTTTGGAATCAAGTACTCAGCTGGGCCATGGTCCCTCTGGGACTCTGGTTGGAATAGTTTCTTGTTACTTCCTGACTTTCGGTGGCAGCTGCTAGCCTTCAGTGCCCCCTGGCCCTGGCTTGTGGCTACATTACTCTAACCTCAGTCCCTGTTGTCATGTGATGACCTTCCCTTGAACTTTCACACTATCTTCTTGTAAGGACACCATTCAGATTAGATTAAGAGCTCACCCTGCTCCAGTATGACCTCATCTTGACTAATTACATCTGCAGTGACCTTATTTCCATATAAACCACCTTCTAAGATACTGAAGCTTAGGACTTCAACATGCTGCAGGGAGACACAATTCACCCCTCTGCACTAAGAGTCAGACATCCAAATTTTTAAAGAGAAACAAAAAGTAGGATGTCTGTGAAAACCACCCTGTCCCACAGGTGCAGGAGAAGCATCACTCACTGTGCGATAGTTTTAAAACGCAACAGTGAGGAGTCCAGGGCTGTATTTGTTTACTAAGGCAGCTGTACCTAAGTACCATGCTGGGTGGTTTGAATAGCAGAAATTTCTTCTCACAATCCTGGAAGACAGAAGTCCAAAGTCGAGGTATAGGCTAAGTTGGTTCCTTCTGAGGGTCACAAGGGCAGGAGCTTTCTGCTCTTCCTGAAGACCTCAGGTGCCATAACTGAATTCCCATTAAGCTTAATTAGGAGGGTATCTCAGAATCCAGTCAACAATACCATTACATGTGTGCCACCTAGAGGAGATGAGGAAGATGTCAAAGAGGAAGGGGACTTCTCCCCTTTACAGAAGGTGATCATTACTCCAAACTGGCCCTTCCTGACCTATCTCATGAATTTCTGCCAGCACACCAGAGATGGGAGAAGGCATGCATAAGCAATAGCTGGGAACAGGAAAAGCAAACAAAATTCAAATTCTGTTTTTACAAATATCTCCCACATCTCTGGATTTGGTGATTCATTAATTTTTTTTTTTTTTTTTAGTGCAAACATATTCTTTATTTCATTTAATATTCACAATATTTCTATAAGACAGGTACTAGTTATTTTCATTATCTTAATTCATTTTTTATTTTATTTTATTGTAATCAAATGGGATACATGTTGTTTCTCTGTTTGTACATGGCGTAAAGGCATACCATTTGTGTAATCATAAGTTTACATAGAGTAATATTGTTTGATTCATTCTGTTATTTTTCCCCTTCCCCCCACCCCTCCCACCCCTCTTTTCCCTCTATACAGTGCTTCCTTCCTCCATACTTGCCCCCCTCCCTAACCCTAACGCTAACCCTAACACTAACCTTTCCCTCCCCCCATTATGTGTCATCATCCACTTATTAGCGATATCATTCTTCCTTTGGCTTTTTGAGATTGGCTTATCTCACTTAGCATGATATTCTCCAATTTCATCCATTTGCCTGCAAAAGCCATAATTTTATCATTCTTTATAGCTGAGTAATATTCCATTGTATATATATATATATACCACAGCTTCTTTATCCACTCATCAATTGAAGGGCATCTAGGTTGGTTCCACAGTCTTGCTTTTGTGAATTGAGCAGCTATGAACATTGATGTGGCTGTATCTCTGTAGTATGCTGATTTTAAGTCCTTTGGGTATAGGCCAAGGAGTGGGATAGCTGGGTCAAATGGAAGGTCCATTCCAAGTTTTCTAAGGAATCTCCACACTGCTTTCCAGAGTGGCTGCACTAATTTGCAGTCCCAACATTTGACATGGTTTTCAAATTATTTCCCCCTCTACCTCCCATCAAACACAAACACACATGTGCACGTGTACACACTTGCACACATGCACTTGCACATGCATGGCAACTATAAAGAATCTGAAATTTTATAAGTCCACACAGGCCTGGCAAGTGACATCAATGAATACAATTAATGACAATATTAACACTGTTTTAGACAGCGTTTTTGCTACTGTGACTAAAAGACCCAATCAGATCAATTGTAAAAGAAGAGAAGTGTATTTAGGGGATCACTGTTACAGAGGTCTCAATCCATAGAAGATCTCCATTCCTGCAGGATTTGAGGGGAGGCAGAATATCAGGGGGAAGAGTGTGCCAGTGGGAAGCAGCTCACATGATGATTAGGAATCAGAGAAAGTTACTAAGTTCAGCTCACCGAATATGTATCCCCAAAGACACAGCCCCAGTGGCCCACTACTTTTAGCCACACTTTACCACCTTCATTTACCACTCAGTTAATCCAATCAGGGGATTTTTTCACTGATTAGGTTAACACCCTCATAACCCAATCATTTCTCCTCTAAACTTTGCTTCACAAATGAGCTTTTGGGAAACACCTCACATCCAATTCATAATAAATACTGATGCCATTCAAGAAACAAAAGGCTCCATAAGCAAAGTATTATTCATGTTTTTCAGCTCCATATGTATTCTTTCCATCCCTATCACCTCCTTATCCCAGGAAGTTTCTAGTTTCTTCTCTATTTCTATACCTTTTTAATTTTTTCTTTCTATACTTGAGAGATTCATCTTACATTGATGCATGTATACATTCTCCTGTTTTTATTTCTCTAAAGGCTACTGCTGTTGAACATGTTTCCATGTGTTTGCTTTCCATTACATATCTTCCTCAGTGAAATCTCTCTTCATATCTGTTGCCAATGCTTTGATTAGTTTGCTTACTGTGTTAGTGTTCAGTTTCTTGAATTCTTTATACATCCTAGATGTTAGTTCTTTATTAGTTTTGAGGTTTACAAATATCTTCTTCCACTCTGTGAGCTTGTCATTTCATTTTCTTAAAAAACATTTTTCAGAGAAGTTTTAAATTTTCATTTCAAATTTTTCTTTATATTTTTCCATTTCAGAATCTTGCTTTTGTTTTAAAACTAAGATCTCTTTGTATAACTGTAGATTCTGAAGATTTTCTTCCTTTTTTTTTTAAAGGATTATTACTTTACATTTTTCATTGCAGTCTGCAATACATTTTAAATTAATTTTTAACAGATATCTGAAAATTATGCCTCTCTACTTGAGAGTTTTGAGGCTTTATGTGGGTTATTAAGCAATTTGATTTCTCTGAATCTGTTTCTTCCTCTTTAAAATAATAATAAGGGCTGGGGTTGTGGCTCAGTGATCAGTGTGTGCCTAGCATGTGTGAGGTACTGGGTTTGAGTCTCAGAACCAAATATAAATAAATGAATAAATAATGGTCTATCAACATCTAAGAAAATATTTAATATCTATTTTACAGGTTTATTTCTTAAGAATAGTAATATACATAAATCACTCGTTGCAGTGACTAAATCAAGTAGTTTTTCCATACAAGGTTGATATTTTGCCTTTGCTAATATTTACAATATATAAAGAAAATGTGCACAGTGAAAGACTTTAAAATGGGACATTTCTTAAATAACTGAATTGGAGCTTGAATTAGTTTAAGCATTCAAATTTGTTTTCCTATTCTAAAATGTATAACAGAGAACATGCACATAAGCAGATTTTTTAAATACCTACCACAGAGGCATTAAGATTATGTTTGTCTCTTTATTATGTTACAAACTTTTCAGATAAGGGGACTTTCCTTGACTATCTATTACAGGAAGAGGGTGTTTAGTTAGTAATTATCATATTAAATAGAATTGACATTTTGACAATTTACTACTTATCTTTACACATAAAAATTAAATGTTTGGCGCCAAACTGAGATGTGAATACCTTTGAATTCAAGAGTAAGCATTGAATGGATATACCCTGCCACCTAACCAAACTCTAAATACAACATAGGATAATACTACTATTAGCTGTGAAAAGAAATGACTAATTACAAACCATTCTACTGATACAAAATTTCCTGACAAATATTAATCTGTTGGGTTTGGAGATAATAAATTTCAGTTCTGAAAACTACTGAGAATTCCTTAAGTCACACTTTTTTATTATGCATTAAGATTTAAAGAATTATTACCTATTTTAAATATTCAAACACTGGAAAAAGTCAATGAACATTATTGGCTAGACTTTGAGTAACATAGCATTAGACCTCCTAACAAGTTTAATGGCATTCTGGAAAATCATGTCAGATGTTTATGTTAAAAAAAACTTGTTTTGCTTCCAAAACTTGTATCTTCTAAGAATTTTCATATGATATGTATAAAACATACTGTACCTATAAACTAATATTTCTTTTATTTCCAAGAATGATTCACCACTAGTAGCTGACAGACCCCCAATAAACTCTGTGATAATCCAGCAACAGCTATCCGCAAGGCTGACTGATAATACTAGATCATGAATGAAGCTCTACTTCATGGAAATGGAAATGTTGACCTTAACCTGTGAATCTGCCTGTCAGCATTCCTGACTCTTACTTTCAACTTAACTTAGAGGGATTCCTTTGAAACAGTGACATCTCTATGTTGGTGGTACAGATTTAATTTCCACAGAATTATAACACATTTTTCCTGATTTCTGGACTAATTTATTTTGTTTTAGGTTCATAAAATTTTCTATGAATGCCAAGATGGCATTTCCTTAGAAAATTTTAAACAACCATATGGGTGCCAGCCTCAATATTTTCCAATTATGTAACATAAGTCAGATATGTGATGATTTTTTATTCATATAGTATTTTATTACTATCTTGAAAACTTAATTTTTAAGGAGTTTAGATACTTCTCCTTTTATTTGTTTTAGCTGGCAATTATTTTATTTTTTATGCAGTGATAAGAATCTAACCCAGTGACTCACACATGCTAGGCAAACACTCTGGCACTGAGCCACAAACCCAACCCTAGACACTTCTCTGTATTTATCTAAAAATCATGTAATCAGTATCTACAAATGAGCAACCATTCCCTTCATTCTTTATACTTATTCATTATTTTTGTTAAAAATAAAAGCAAGTACAATAAAGTTTTTGCAGTTGTTAAAAGCTTTTTTATATACTTTATAGAGGGTAAATTTCTAATTTATACCTGTATGCTTTTACTTTTAGCTTAGTATCATATCACTGTTTTGGATTTGCAAAAAATAAACTGTGTATACATAGAGGTTTAGCAGTTTAAATTTAAGAAAAATATCATTAATGCAACGATACTAGTGAAAAGAAAGAATCAAATTCTGAAGTACTGATCCTGAATATATTACTAAATATAAACATTTTTGATAAACTAACACTTGCTAGATTTGTTTCTATCAGCTATAAGTGAGGAGTTTAATGAGCTTTAAGCTCTGTTCTGTTTCAATTGAATTCAATTGAATTCAATTGAATTCAATTGAAGTCAATTGAATTAATCAGTGATTAAAAATGAGTATTTGTCTATGTATCTTATAATATACTGACCTTAGAATTTCTTCTACATGTCAATACACATATCCTTTAGGATATTTAAATCATTTAAGCCAAAGTTTATGAAACAGGTATGCTGTATTCAACAGGGAATTCTTCAGTTCAGTTTTAGCACTCTTAATGGAATGTGATGTCCTCATCAAAGACACTAATGATCATCCTTTTAAGTATCGGTATATGGGAAGTCTAGAATTTCAATCACAGTAGTTATTATATTCTTTAACCAGTTATAATGCAATATATACAAATTCATAATTCTAAGGGATTTTACAAAATAATGAAAGTGACTTGTCACAAATTCAATAGAGAAAATCCAGTACATATGTTAAGAAAAGTGATGGTATGTAATTTTAATTTAGCACTCCCAACATGACAGATAAAGCAGTTCAGTTTACATGTTTTAATTTTATTTAATTACTATGAAAACTCTAATGGGAATACTTAATATTATTGCTATTTAACCCATTACAAAACCTAAGTACAGAGCAGTGTATAGCAATTATCTAGGATCATAAAACTAATAATTGTACACATCAAGCTTTATAAGAAATTGTTTTCTCAATCTTAGAAAAGCTAAAATGAGGACTACTTAAGTTCTGATATCAAGACAGAGCATTTCGTAATGTGGTAAACTACATTGATTATTTTCAAATATTAAACAAACCTTGCATACAAGTGTAACTGAGGGAAAACCTAAATAAATTCTAGCTTCACTCACTTTCTGTTGTCTTCAAAAATCACTTATTTTGAAGATCATGCTCATGAACAAGGTATTATTACTCTCCCACTAGCTTGGTTGTAGATGGTTCTCATAGCTGAAGCCCTCCTATTGGTTTAAATCTATTTCCTTTTCCTATTTCTCCTCATTCTCCAGTGAATGATAGCTTCTTCATCTTAATGATCAACTTCAAGGTTAGATGTTCCTGTAAAAAGAAAATAAAAACATACCAGTCATAAAATGTACTAATCAGTAACTTTTTTCTCTGGTTTTACAAGAGTGCTGGGCATCTGATGGTCCTCAGATAATATCAAAGTTTTGGTCAAAGACTTGCTCATCTTGTTCTTTAATATAAGGTGGAATAATGTTTAAGGGAGATGATGTCTTTACCTAAAAGAATTTACAGGGACTTGCCTAGAAGACAAAAGTTAAGTATTGCAAGAATGTTCCAGCAGAAAAGAGAAAAAAAATCCACTGAGTACAGAGATGGCTTTCAGGCCTGAATGAATGACTTGGTACAAATTCTTCCCACTCATTGGGACCTGGGTCCTCCTTTCCCTCCCTATAAAAGCCCTTTCATGTCTCTGATTCCCTAAGAAGGTCTTGGTTTTGGGGATGGTAGCTTTCAACTCCATCTTCTAAGGAATGGCCCTTGAATAAATTGATTTCCTTCCCACCAACTATTGTCTCCTGACCATTGACTTTTCAGCACTGAGAAGGTGGTTTTGGGTCTGGTACCAGAAATAACCTTCATTTGGTTGTGATGTGTGCTTTTATATATTACTGTGTTTGAATTATGAATATTTTAAAGGATTTTTTACATACATTCATAAGAGATGTTAATATTAAATTTTTATTTGGTCTTAAGGTCCTTGGTAGGCTTTAGAATCTAGTTTATGCAGGTCTCATTAAAGCCTTTGGAAAGTATTTCTTGCTCTATTATTCTCTGAAAGATTTCCTGCAAGAGTCACATTAATTGATTTTTAAAGGCTTACTCAGAATTCTCTTTCACCTTTGTCTCCTCAAATTCCACAAACAGTAAAATAAAAGAATAATTTAATTTAACTCTGTGTCTGAAACATTATGCTGTCTCAAGCATGTTTGAATGTTTCTTGAAATTTGAGATTAGGTGATCTGATTATGTTTTTTAAAGCTGAGCATTTCCTACAATCAATAAAGTTCAGTTCTTTCTTTTTTTTCAGATTTTATTAGGATGCTATCTAAAGAAAGCTGTCTCTCCTTTGCGTCCACCCACCACCTTATTTTGGTACTGGGAATTGAACACAGGGGCACTCAACCACAGGGTCACATCCCTAGTCCCCTTATTTTGCATTTTATCAGAGCAGGATCTTGCTGAGTTGCTTAGGGCCTTCCTGTGGGTTGGCCTCTCGGGAAGGGAGTGAGTGTGACGGTGCCCCTTACCTCAGACACCGGGAGCCAGGTTCTGTGACGCAGACTCAATTTATTCAGGAAGTGCAGTATTTTATATATGAAGTGAGAACCAATCATTTTAATGAGATAACTGTTCAGGTTACATGTTTGCAATACCGTACTACAGGGAAGAGCAGAATTCTACTGGGGACCAGGGAGGCCCAAGAGGCATTGGGTCATCACAGAGTGTTCTCATGTGACATGATGAGAGCCCAGTGTTCTGTGCTCAAGCCCAGTCCATACCTTGGATCCATGCCTGGTACACCCTAGGATTCTCCTCACCTCCCTAAGTTGCTGAGGCTGGCTTTGGACTTGAGATCTTCCTGCCTCAGCCTCCTGAGCCTCTGGGATTACAGGAGTGCAACATTGTGTTGACTCCATTGCCCCTTTTATCCTCCCACATAATTTATCTCTTCTCAGCCTGATGGAATGTATAGAGGAAGTCCATCCCTCTTAGGTGTTTGTAGGACTCCCACAGACTGAGTTTATGCTACTGCCAGAAGCACTTAGATGAAGTTCTTTAAGTGAATGTGACTCTGATCTACTCCTGGTTGGAAGGCCATTATGATTTGGTTCTAAATCCATTCAAGAGTCTGTAAGGAGCTTCTACTTTAAGACTAGTGTACTGTGACACTGTTAAATGTATATTCAGTCTTTATCCCCCATTTCTTGACATGTGCTCCTAAAACTCTTGGAATTTCCAGAATTATGCGTACCTTTTTTATGTTAATGAGGTAACTGATGGCTGGTGGTTCCTTGGTAGCACAATGATGCAGTTTGTTGCCAGTGAAACCAGTCATGTAATTAGAGAGTTAAAACTTTCAGTCCTCCCACCTCTGGGGATGGGAGACATGCTGAATGTTGAGTTGATAACCAATGACCAATTATTTAATCAATAATACCTGCATGACAAAGCCTCCATAAGCCCACAGAGTGATTGGACTGGGAGAATTTCTGGATAACTGTACACATGGAAGCTTCTGGTGGGTGGCATGCCTAAAGACAGTATAAAATTTTGGTACTCCTTTGAATACCTTGCTCTATTCACATTTGGCTGCTCATCTGTTCTCTTTCTGATAAGTGGATAAACATAAGTAAAGTGTATCCCTGAGTGCTATGAGCAATTTTTCAAACTAATCCAAGCAATAAAGGAGGGTCATAAGTCCTCATTTTATAGATGCTTGATTGGTAGCATAGGTCACAACCAACTACTTGTGACTGGCATCTGAGGTAGGGTTCAGTCTTGTGGGACTGAGCCTGAACATGAGGGATATGATGCTATCTGTAGCTAAGTATTCAGAATTGAATTTAAGAACTTTCAAGTGGTGTCCACTGGAGAATTGGTTGGTGTGTGGGAAAAAAACCCCTGCATATCTTGATGAAATATTGTGTTGACTGGTGTATGAGAGTAGAAAGGAAAAAAAGACCCAAACACAAAAACCTTGTCTTTTCCCTATTCTGCAGACTTGTAGGAATTGTCAGAATGAATCTAGTCCTGGGTTTGGTTATTTCAGTTCGCCTTGAGTAAGGCTCTCACCTTTAACTATCAAAATGGTTAGAGAAACACATTAGTAATTTTAAACTTACATTTGCTCTGGTTCTGCACTGGTCATGGGGCAAGGGGGATGCAAAGAGAATCCAAATTGTCACTGCCCTCATGTAGTCCATACTCTGGTGAGAGAAGACAAATAGCTTTATGGTTGAAACTAGAGTCAGAAAGAACCATATTTGAAGATTAGCTTTACAGCTGACGGTGTGACCATCTCTTTACCTCACTGTGTCTTAGTCTTCTCATATATAAAAAGGATAGAAATAGAATCAACTTCATGACAGTTCGTGAAGATTCAATGTGACAATGCTTGCAAAAAGATTTTTACAAAGACTGATACATCTAATAAGTGGAAGAGGCAAACCTAGTGTGTGTTCCCCTAAATGCAGAGTCTGAGACAAAGACTTAGGTTCGGGTGGTTTGTTTAGGAGACAATTCCAGGAAAAAGGGCATAAGGGAGGGTGAGACAGGATCATAGAGAAAAAGTGACTATAATGGTATTCTGTTGACCTTTCTGCTATTATTCATGGGGGTTGTGATTACACTGGGATCTATTAAGTAAGTGAATACCTGCTTGAGTTGTTCACTTCAATGACAAGAAGTTGGAACCTTTAGCCATTGGCCCAATGGCCCACTGATTGAAGATTGCCCCTAGGGACATTACCTCTTTCTGGGCTACAATCATATATGATCCAACTAGATTTCTGCAACATCAGAAAAAAAATCCTGGGACAGTAAATAGAGGGCTGTGAACTGTGTGAATGATATAGAATTTTTTAGCATGAAGTGTCTACTCTCATGGAACAGTCTCTAACATTTGTCAATGGAATCAGAGGTGGTCCTACAGGATGTGACATGGAAACAAAAGACATCTGTTACAGTTCAGGCCTTGCTCCACTTAGATCTGCTCATACCTCACATTAGGCTTGCACTGTCACAGGTAGATAAGATGACAGAACAGAGGAAGGAGGCCCTTCCCACTTGCTCTATTGTTTGGAATTTGAGTGACAGGGATATGGCTTCATAACAAAGTGTGTGTCTGAGGAAAACTATTATATATCATTATTTGTCAGTCAGAGATTCAGAGAAGCCCAGGGATCACTGGCATAGGAAACAGAAGATATAAGGCAAAACACCTGAACCTGGCAGGGTGAGTGGGCACACAAAGTGAGGGGCAACACAAAAGGAAAGAGAAACATGGTGGACAAATTTTGCACACAAAATGGGCTCCATGTTTCTCAACTTTTAAGTGAAGAGCAGGTGGAGATCCGGCTTGAGAAGTTTATGTTCAATCTTATTCCTATGGAAACTCAAAAGTCCTTACAAATACTTCAATTCTGCCCCAACTAGTGACCTAAAGCACACCTCGAAAATCATGATCACAAAGCAGTTATAAAGTGGATAAAGGGGGATGATTCATGACAGGGGGATAGAGGGGAATCCAACATGCTCCCCCTTTGAACCAAGTGGTGCATGAAAAATAAGTGGAAAAGGATCAGGAAAAGTGTCCAGGAAGATGTGGTTAAATTACATAAGCGAGTGCAAACCAATTTCTTTTAAAACTTTGTGGTATAAGCAACTATCTGAGAGAGATAGGGAAGATCAGGTGGGCATGGTTACATTTGGGTGGCAGGTGGGTGACAGGAAACCTACCATGTACCAAACACCAAGGCTGGTCTCTCACCCTGCCCTACTGATATGTCACTATGCCCTATCAGTAGAATTCTGGTGAGATATTAGAATCCCAGGCACCCAGTAGAGACTGACATCTACTCAGCACTATGGGTAAAAGGAGTTAAGCACTCCAGACACTCGAAAGTACGTACCCCACAAAAGGCCCAAAGTTCCATTCTAGAATTTACCTCTAGAGGCTGGAACTTCCTATATATATTTCTGTACCATCTCAAACCACAAAGAACAGTGATAGAAGATATCTGGACAAAATCCCAGTAGAAAATACTTCTAGTTCTGTTACCCTTGTACTGGTGAATAGAGAAGCTGAGAACCATTTTAAATGTGCTGTCCCACACACTGATCATTCCTAGAAACACCCTCCTTGACGTATCCAGAAGCCTCTTAATCTCAGGCACCTCTTAATCCAATCAATCTGACAATTCAGATTAACCATCAGAACAACCAAGTTTATTTCTTAATTTTTTTCTGGACACCAATAGCTATCTCTCTCATCTCTGTTTTTTAGGACCATACCTGAGAGTGTTAATTGTGTAACAGTTGAATCTTAGCTCATTTTATTGAAGGCAGCATCCTTGAACCAGAACTCTTCCTTTTCTATCTGCTTGTCATAGGGGATCTGCCCTGAAGTGGTGGATGGATGTTATTGAGGTGGAGGCACTGGTGCAGTAGAGGGAGATGGCATGAGTCTATCCATGTGTATATAACTTATTTGTGCTATCTAGACTTGCTCAGTCACAATTTCTAATAAACCAAATGTGCTTTCCTGACCTTATTGCTTGTTATAAAATTCTCAGCTCATAATGTGCAGCTCTGATGGTACACTCACTTGATATCCCATAGTAGGATTATAGGAGCCATGAGAATGCACCTGTAGGCTTCCAAACATAGCTCCCAACAATTGACTGAGAGTACCAGCCCCTGACATCTGAAATTTGTCATCACTTTTGCACTGAGGTCATATTTCCCACAGGCTTCTCCCAGTTAATGATTAAGTATGGGAGGGATAAAAGGAAAGACCAAAATCTGAGACTCAGGACTGAAATGGTGATTGAAAAATTCCCTGACATACTTGGAGGGACTTCTTTAGTTTAAATGGCAGCCTAGCATGCTTTCATCCAACCTTTTTACCTTTCTCCATTCTGTCCTTTGACTCCTCTTTCAGAGTCTATCATGCTGTGGCAGTTTTTCTGGTCTTTCCTGACTCCGTCAACATTTTCTATCTATAGGTATTTCCTCTAATAAAATCTCTGCATGTTTAATCCTCTCTTACTATTTGCTTCTTGGAGGTTGTAGAGGTATCAGGACTAGCCTCAGAAGACAGGTGGTAAGGTGGAGTCCCGGAACTGGATCGCTGGAGTAGTTTGTAGGTGGGGCACAGATGGGTACAGGTGGGGCACAAGATGGTGCCAGTTGCTAAAGATTTTTCTTGTGCCTATCTGGAAAAATGCTTAAGTTTGCTTTTGGAAGTACAATGATGCAAACATTTGAAACACGAGAACTCACAAAAGCTAGGTACTACTAAGTTGAACCACGTAGAAGGATAATGAGAGTTAGGAAACTGTTAATCAGATAATGGGCAAATGTGAGATGAAGAGAGCTTAAGAAAAGGCTTATTTTGGGGCAACCACCCTATGGCCTCTGCTAATCCTTTCATTCTTTCTCCTTTGTTGTGGATGTTAAGCAGTATCCATCTCCAACACTTTCTACACGTCAAAGCCCTTGTCTGTGCATTAATATTTGGCACACATACATTTACTTTGGTTGTATATTCTTGTTGGATTGTGTTCTTTTTCTGTACATAGTGGCATTTTTTCTCTTCTGCTTAATTTTTGCTTAAAATCTGCTTTGTCAAATATGAGATTTGGTACTCCTGCTTGTTTTCTGACTCCATTTGCATGGAATTTCCCCCCAATTCTTTTACTTTTAGCCTATGGTGTCTTTGCCTATGAGATGAGTCTCTTGCAAACAATATATAATTGGATCTTGTTTCTTAATCTATTCTGTCAAACTATGATTTTAAATTTGGGAGTTGAAACCATTTATATTCAGTGTTATTCTGGATAATGGTTTATTTTCTGATGTTTTGTCTTGTTTGCTCTGTTTAATTTGATTTTGATTTTCATTTAGTTAGTTGTTCTTCTAGTAAACTTTATCTATTCAGGAGTTTTGGGGTTTGGTTTTGGGTACTTCTGTGGGCAGTACATCTTTAAGTAATTTTTGTAGAGTTGGATTAGTGGTTATGATTCTTTCAGTTTATCCTTATCATGGAAAGTTTTTTATTTCTTCATCAATTCTGAAAGATATCTTTGATGAATATAGCAATAATGACTGGAAATTGTTTTCTTTTAGGGCTTGAAATATCTCATTCTAGGCACTCCTTGATTTAAGGATCTGATTTGAGCAGTCAGAAGTCTGCCCTTTTGGTTTGCCTCTAAATGTGACCTGATGTTTTTCCTCTTCAGCTTCTAATATTCTTTCCTTATTTTCTATGTTAGGGATTTTTATTGTGATGTGTCTTGGAGAGGTTCTTTTATATTTATTTGGAGTTCTATATGTATCCTGTTTGTGGATGTCTATTTTTTTTCTGAGGTGAATAAATTTTTCTGCCATTATCTCGTTGAACAGGTTTTTAATACCTTTAGCTCATATCTCCATGTTCTCTTCTATCCCAATGACTCTCAGGTTTGGTCTTTTCATCTTGTTCCATAATTCTTGTATATTCTGATCATGGTCACAACCTCACAGAAAGTGAGGTCTAGGAAGTCATGTATCTGTAGTTCCCCATGTTATTGAATATCCATAAAGTGCCAAATGTCACTGTGACCTAAGGAGGTCTTAACCCTGCCTCATTACCATACATCAACTTTGATATCAGGTCCTCCTTGGCCAGGACTATTTTGAGGAGATTTAGAAAATATTTGAAGCAAGAGAATAAATGGTTAGAAATCATAGATTTTCTTTGTATTTCTTTGTTATTATTACTTATAATTACAGGCTTACATTGATTATACAGACAAAGGGGTTTTCCTACAACATTTCCACACATGCATATAACATTCTTTGTTCAAACGCACCCTCCCTGACATTCTCTTCTGCCCTCCCCACATCTCTCCTCCTCTGTAATCCTCTTCAATTTTTCAAGGATTTTCAAATGGACATGGAAAGCAGAAGTAGACCAGAAGTCTCCAAAGCAGAAGTAGACCAGAAGTAGAACAGAAGAAGTAGACCAGAAGTCTCCAAAGCCACTAGGGGATCCTCCCTGCTCTGTTTCCTTCCCACCCCTTCTAAAGCTCTTCCAATGCTGAGGAAAAATAAAGAATAGAGTCAACAGATGTGGGGTCACATCCCAGCTTTCCCATCAAGAGACAGGACAAAAAGCCTGCCTCCCTCCTGAGCTTCCTCCATTTCCTCTTCTGTAAAATGGGAATGATTACTGTAAATGCGTGGTGAAACCCAAGCCTTGGTGTCTACCTTCACATCCAAATATGGAGAGGATGTGTCACAGTGGATACGCGGGGACTCAGAGCTTCTTGATTTATTTGCCATTGCCTTCTTATTGTGATTTTTGGATCACATTGAAAGATGACTTGGGTGAGGGATAATCTAATAGTGTCAACTGGACCCCACTGAATTTTGCTCCTCCAGAGAATGAAGAAGTGGAAAATCCAATGGCCATCATTTATTTTCTGCTCTGTTTACCACTGTATACATCTATCTCAATATTTCTAGCAGTCCCTCTGGAGTGGTGGGTATTATGGGACTCACAGAAGCAACCAAGGGTCAGAGATGTTACAGATTCGGCCTGTGTTCAGTAGTTGCTGGGAAGTGGCAAATCCAGGATTTGAGCCTTTTTCACATGTTAACAAATGCCATGTTATCTCCATGACACCACACCTGGATCCCTATTGTCTAATGTATTTATCATTACTGTGGGTGGAAAGTCTGGGGTCCTGGTCTGGTTTTTCTAGGAGGGCTTTGGATCCCCTTGTGTGTCCACCAGTCCCAGCCCCAGTCTCTGGGAGGTCAATGCCCCCCACTACCTGGGGACTCCAGGGGCCCCAAGCTGTGTGGGCTGTCCTGTACATCAGCTTGATGATGTGTTAAATGTCACATGCAGAAGCAAACACTCAAATTAGGGCCAGGGAGGTCAATACAGCCCCCAGACATATGCTCCTGCCTGAGTTCAATCATAAACATCATGACCAATTGTGGGTCTGGAGCCACCAGCTCCAAGAACCCCGACATCCATTACCCCTTGGTTTTGGCCTAATTCCCCCTCCACTCAGCACCTCTCATAACTTCCTCCTACACCTTTCCCACCCTTAGTCATCTTCAGGGCTGTGGGAGGTCTCCAGCAACAGGGCAAAGCAATTAAGTCTAGATGGCGTGAATTCAACCAAAAAGAATGCATTTCCTCCAGCACCTGAGCACTATTTGGGGTCTTCCTTCAGAGGGTAGGTGGAAGTAGAGATGAATGACAGTTGAGAGGGAAAAGGGAGGCTGATGGGATAATATCAAGGGGCAGGAAAGAGAACAGAGATGGGCAGCTGAGAGAGGAGCATGGCTTTGCTTGGACATAAGTTCAAATGGAGAGAGCAGATCATGGGAAAATGGCAGTCAGCCATTGATTCACTCTCTTCCGTGTCAAACACAGATATAGGTGTTTGGAACACAAGGGCTAGTTGGAGATGACAGTGCATTGGGAAGAGCTGGGGCTGTGAATCCAGATGGACCCAGCTGGTTTCATCATCCCTTAATGGGAAACACTGGGCAAGGGACTTAATCCCTCAAACCTCAGTTTCCTTATTTGTCAAATGGGGATTAAGTGCATTTGTTTCTTCAGGCCTCTGGCATAAACACTAAATGAGGTTAATTTTAGAAAAGAAACATAAGAGGTGGTCATAAAAAATAATGCATCACCCTAGTATCCTCTGTTGGTGTATCTGTCAAATGAATAGAGTTTGTACTTATTTTTCTCAACATTTTATGAGTAAACATTTAGTTCTCACAAACATATGAACAAGTTATTATTATCACCTTTTCTTCGAATTGAAAAGCCTCGGCACCTAGAGGAGGAGTTGCATTGCTGAGTTAAATAGCTATTAAGTAACACCAGGAAAATATGAACTCTGGAGATTAGCTCCCAAAACTCTATACCTAAAAGCCAAACTACACTGCATTCTGGTAATGTATCCAAAGGAAAAAGGAAAAGTAATTTAATTATACCTTCATATTTAAGAGCTGGGGATTGGACCAAAGGGTCCTTTCAAATCTCTGAAAGGAATTCTATTCAATGGCTCTCTTTGTCCTTGGCTTGGTACAGACACACACACTAGAGCACACAAGCACACGCTAATGTATGCATGCTTTGGCCTCTGCTGACCTTCAGCTCCTATCCTATGCATGCTTCACAGCAGTGGCCATTTCCTGGGGAGGGGTGGATGGAGCTGCTGTGTGAATGGCTGGAGCAAAGCCTGCTGACCCCTGTCACCCAGCTCCACCCCACACTGCCCTCTCCTACCCACTTACCCACTTCCTTCCCTCTTTCCAGGGCCTGGCACAACATGGCATTTAATTTGTTAAGTTAACAGGAGGGTTAGAACCCTGCTGGTCCCTGCACTTTTTTCAGTGTGGGTCTTTTGTCTGTGACCTGCTTTGGTTTCTTTCTGTTCTTTTAAATATCGAACAGGGAATGGGGAGGGAACTGGGACCAGACAGTGACCTCAGCTATAAGTAACTCATTGGAGTGTATGCTTTCCTGGAGTCCCCTGAATAGGTCTCAGAGTTGTGTAGACAGGACCATGTAGGAACATTTTGATGGAGAAATTGGTGTTCAACATGGCAACATGATAAACTGCACCTTTTAATGATAATTAGGTTTCACAAAGCACTATGTGGCATTTTGTGTGTGTGTGTGTGTGTGTGTGTGTGTGTCTGTGTGTGTGTGTGTGTGTACACTTACATGTGTGCTCATATGGTCATTTCTTCTGACCAAGGTATTCATAGACGTCATCAGAATTTCAAATGGATGGAGTCTGCATAGGTATAATATCCTCTGCCCTAAATTCAAGGGGGATTGAGGGGAGATGTTCTAAACTTAGGAAATTGAGACATGACATAAACTCACTGAGTCCGACTACTGTTTTATTTGATTCAGGTGTCTCAACTCCACTGTCCACGGTAATTAAAGGTGAACATAAATTCATGAATCTGGCAAGTGTAAGAAAAATCCTAGTATTTGGTAGACAACATGATGTGAAATCATGGTAAACCAGGCAGCAGAGAGTGTCATGGGTCAATAAGGAGAAGCCACAATTCAGCTGTGTGTGTCATCACCATACTGGAACATCAACCAAGCCTTTCTGGTTCTGCCAGGGTTTTTGAATAAAGTCAGAAATCTAGATTTTTATCTGAAATATTGTAAATTTCAAATATTGGCACAAGTGAAAAATAGAATTTTTTGTGAGAGAGAAGGAAAACAAACGTGCAGGGCAGAACCAGCCTGTGGCCTCTGATTTTCAATACCCAAAGGGGTCTCCACCATTTTACAGAAAGACAAATTGAGAATCACCAAAGGGAAGCAATGTGTCTCCTTAAGTTCACATAAAATATGTGACAGAATCAGACTTCAAAATGCAAGTATTGATACCACAGCCCTCCCTTCTACCCTATGATACTGTTTGGGGGACAGTTCCCTACCTTCACTTTCTGTAGACTTACCTTCTCCAAGGAGGGCCAGCAGTTGTTCAGGCATCTTATTTTTTTTTTTTTTTATATATCCACTGTGGGGATTGCTACAATTTGTTTTTTTTTTTTTTTCCTGCAATATCTTTAATTACTCTTTTCCTTTTTAACATCAAGGCTTTTTGATTCAGACCATGATTGAGGCTTGGTCATACCAGACATTCTGCAAGCTAAAACTCAAGAAGCCCTAAGGCATCTGGTTGCTTTGCTCACTGTGGGGTCCCAACATCACCCTATTAACTAATGTTGGCTCCCTAAGGAAAGCAAGGGAGGTACTGGAAAGCCCAGTTGTCCCAGCCAAGATCATTCTAGATCAGCCAGTCCCTAGCCAAACCTCACCTAACTGTATCCACAAAAGCGAGGCCACCATAAATCAATTGAACTCTGCCAAGATAAACAGAAGAATCCAGCCATGAGACTGAGCTGCCTGAGACACTGAAAGAAGTATGCTCTGGAATTGCAGTCATGGAAAGGAAATAATATTTGAAATGGGCCTTGTTAGCTAAACTATGTTGTTCTCTACAATGTCAAAGGGTGGCTGGGCACAATGGGCATTCAAGAACTGGTGCCATGCCCATGATGTAAGTCCTTAAGTTAGCACCTGCTAATAGCTCTAAAAGAGAGGAACATAATTTTTTTCTGCTTAGGTTTAAGATACGGTTAATTTTTCAAATTTTTTCCAAGTCATAGAAGAACATTCTGTGGTCTCATCCATTCCTACCATGGTCTGGAGTCATGCGTCCTTTCCCCTGGTCCCAACTTTGGGATTTCTGTGTCTCCCTTGCTCCAAACCTGAAAGCCTGGTGAGACTGCCCAAGGTACCACCTCTTTGCCACCTCTTACAGTCTCCTTAGAGTTCTTTATTAGATTACAAATGCAAACTTGGCTAGGGATCACTTTATAAACACAGGAAAATGCAGATTCCCCAGGCCAGAGCTACAGGAATCCTAGGTCAGTGTGGGAAAGCTGAGAAAATAAATCTTCAATTGATACCCAAGACAGCCTTTGGAACATTCTTTGGAAAACTTTGATGTAGGATCCTGAAGCCTAAAGCACATGAGCCTGGAGCACACATTGCATGGAGAATGTTGGAGTGCAGGAAGAGATCAATGCAGCCTGCAGAACAGGGTGCAGAGGTATAAGGATAGGGGCAGAGGGGGAGGAGTCTTTGAACCCCTGAGCTCTGAGGGAGGGTCAGCTCTCTCCTTTCCTTCCCTGATATTTTACTTACAGAATTCAGATTATTTCTTATTCTTTCCCAGACCTTGAACTTCAGTTTTTGTCACTTCCATTATACTCTTCCCCTGTAATTTCTCTGCAGGTCACAACAACATTCCTTGTGTTCACAGGATACTGATGATCCCATAAGGATGGTTTACCCCAAATTATAAATCTCAAGGAAGATCTCCCTAAAAGCAAAACACCCATTCCTTAACTTCCAGGCCAAGTTTTTGCCCTTTACCCTATTGGGCTACTCTGTAGCTATGGGGGAAATAAGGAGACAAATGGGTATATGGTCAAGGGAAACTGTTTCATTTGCAGTGTAAATCTCTCTGAAAGGATAATCCATAACATTCTGGATGAAGACTGCATTTAATAACACCAAGTGAATTGGGCAGCATGGGCTAAGTTCTGTTGCTGTAACAGCCAAGCTCAAATCTCAGTGGCTTAGCTTACAAAGAAATGATTTTTATTTCACACTATATATACACTATGGGTAGACTGAGGGGTTTCTTTTCCTTAAAGTCTCTTGGAAATTCAGGTTGATAGGGTTTGTCTAGGCATGTGCTTTCCTTGTCTCCAATAAACATGGTGAATCACTTATCATGACTCTTGTTCTAAAATGACACATTTTCCTTCTGCTCATATTTCATTGGCCAACAGAAATCACATGGTCATGCCTCACTTTAAAAGGCATAGAGAAAGGCATTCCTTTCAGGCTGCTGGAAAGAGAGAATTAGAAATATTTGATGTGTAGAATTACTGGCCACTGTGGTAGTGGAATTTAATAATTTAAGTGTCTGAATAAAAACATAAACTAGACTATATTAACAGACTAACATTGGCCAGGTACTTGGCATTCTCTATGCCCTAGGCAATATAGATATGGCTCTCCATGATGTGTGAAGGGGAATGCTGAATTTGATCCCTGGTCAGTAAGTGATACCTTATGTTTTCAAATCTTGCTTTCTCTGCAAACCCTTACTATTTATATATTTATTTACTTATGGTACTGGAGAATGAACACAGGCTTAACCACTGAGCCACAGCCCTTTTAAAAATATTTTATTTAGAGTTAACAGCTCACTGAGTTGCTTAGGGCCTTGCTAAGTTGTTGAGGCTGTCCTGGAACTTGTGATCCTCCCGCCTCAGCCTCCTGAGATGCTGGGGTTACAGCAATGCACCTCCATGCCCTTATTCTTAATCATCAAGTTTGTAAAATTTATTCAACACTTTCTTGAAAAAGCACTGTATATTTTTATAACACCAGGAAAGATAAAGTAATATTAAGATATGCAGGATAACTCTGCAGGAGGTCACTGTCTGGATGGGAATTCCAACATCAGTCTTTTCTTAAAGCACAGGAATCCCAAATATAACCAGTGAGCTGATATTAACATAATACATGACTTTGTTTCTCAGGGATTTGGTCAGGTGCTCAAGACCTAATCAACTCTCTCTACTGAGAACCTTATAAAGCCTGGCTGTCAAAAATGGCTTGGTTATACTAATACTTATTTAAAGATTTATTGATAATTTTAAAAGCCATTTTTTTGTAGATTTCATTATTCAGCAAATATTAATTGCTCCCCACCTTCAGATAAATTATCCCAGGCCACTGACTTTGGGCTTGTGTTGGTCAAAATAAGCAGCATTCTTAAAGACATTCACATGCTTTGGCTTGGTTTTCAACTATTTTAACTTTTCTTTTGTTCTTTTGGGAATGCTGGGGCAGAATTCAGGGCCTTGTGCATGCAAATTCTCCACCAGTGAATTCCCTCCCCAGCCCTCCTTGAGCTACTTGAGCTACCTGAATCCAGCATCAGAAATGCATGGTTTGCCCAGTCCTTCAAATTCACACCAGAGGGCAAAGTGAACCCTCTCACAGCAGACATGGGACCATCAACCAAGCCAAGTCTACATTGACTGAACCTGGTTTGATTGCAGACCCCCTTCTATTCATCATGGCTGGTGGAAGTGTTCATCATGCAGCATTACTATGGCAACAGTGGACTGCACCTTGGACACTGGTGGAAGTTAGAAGGTGACCACTGGGACATTGCCTGGGTCATTTATTTAGGCCTATTTAACCTAGATAGGTGGAATGGGTCTCCAGAGACCAATGGACATAGGAACCCTAAGCTCTAACACATTCTGCTTGAAAATGGACAGGCCACTTTTCCTCTCTGGATTTTATTTTATGTTAGATAAAAAGAATCTTCTCTAGATCAGAATGGCAAGTAGGTCAAAGTGGCCCAGTGAGGTTAATTTAGGATGGTTACCTTGGAGACTTAGAAATTTGGAGGATGCATTCAGGCACAGATGAAAATTCTGATTATTGATATCTGCCATCAACACAGATTTGTGTGTGTGTGTTTGTATGCCCTTCTCTTGACTTCTTTTTACCTCTGAGATCTGTTAATATCCCCCAGACTGAAATCAGTGATGTGGTGAACAGAGTCCATGGGTGAACAAGTGCCCCTTGAGTGTGCACCTAACTGCAAAGTTAGGTGACAAGGGACACAGATCAAGGGGGAAGGTTAGAGTTTGGGCTAACAATTCAATCAACAGCAGAGCAGTTGGTTATTTTGGTTATAAAAGTGGAGCAGGAGTTGGCCAAACACATATATCAAAGTTTTCAAAACATTTTTCTAAGACTTAAAATTAAGGATCCAGTCAGAGAACTAATTCAGAGCCTATGAATGCTGGTGACAGCTTTATCCACACCAGCAAGCAATTAGAAATGGGCTGGAATAAAGTTAATTGTAAATCATTGATAAGATGGTTTCAATTATAACAAAAATTTCATGTTTTGTAAAATATTTGACAGTGCAAAACATACATGATATGAAGTTGAGAGGGAATAATGCTGAATGTAAAACTGCAAATGTAATATCTTAATTAGTGAACATTTCTCTCTCTCTCTTACATACACACATGCATGTGCGCATGCACTCATGCACACACACACACACACACACACACACACACACACACACAGACGGCAGTGGAATAGATGAAAGTAACCATGACTATCTAAAAAGATGCAATTCAGGTTGTTATTAACTATTTTCTTTATTCTTTCTAATGGCAGCTTTTCCATAACGAACAAACACTTCTATTTATGAACACACCACACAAGATGTGCTGTTTAAAATACTCTTGCCAATGATACATTGGCTCTGAGATGTCTGAAAGTTTTTTCTATCTAGAAAAGTAAAATCACCAACAGGGTTTTATGGAACAGAAAGAGAGAATAGTAAAAAATGGTATAAATCAGACATTCAAAATATTTTAAAAAATCTTGTAACATATATAAGTAGCTCCATTTTTATCGCTTTATAAATATCTGACCATAGTACCTATATGAATAAGTTTTATTACATTGCATAATTATAAATGCAAATATTGGAAGTCTGAAATTGAACAATATTTTTTGGATTGGCAATAAGTCCATAATGTAGCATAATAGATTTTAAAATGTAGCACAAATCTGCTTTTAAAAGTATCTAGCCAGCACAAGAACAAGGCATATTAAAAATTGGTACATGTTCCTGGGTGGAGACCCCATGCCAGCAGCTTACAGACTCATCAAGGTCAGGAGTTCTTACAGTGCATACCTAGTGGATTATCCACTCATGGGCTCTAGTTAGAGGACACTTCTACTCAAGTGGAGGGATGGTGATTATTTTCTCTTTCTAAAACAAGAAGATGGAAAAGTTGGATTGAACTGGTCAAAGGTGAACACATCTTACACTGTGGAACCAGGAGGAGGTCTACTATTGTCCTCAAAACTGCTAAGCAATGAAGACACATTCAAAAAAGGGGAGAATCTTGATACCAAAATTCAAAGAAAGCAGACAAAACATGAATAAAACCAGATTTTGTGAGCACATGAGTTGAGTTTTTCTGACTTCCATACTGAGGGAAAAGACTGTGTACACAGGGTAACAGTCCCTCCCAGCCTGCCCTGCTGAAGCCCTCACCAGAGGATGGATGGTGCCTGTGCTTTGTCCTCAGCTGCTGTCCCCTCCATTTTTCACAGAGGAAGTGCAGGATTCCAAAGCTGTCACATCTTTCAGATGCCACTCAGCCAGGAAACTTGCTTCCCAGCAGTTACCCTTCTGTCCCAATAGGCCCATGCAAGACAGCAGACAGCTCTCTGACAGCTCCAGGGTGGGGAATGGGCAAAGGAATTCCTATCATTGCAAGAGCTCTTAGCTGTCAAAGCCAACACTGCAGGTCCTGCAGAGCAAGACTGGACATAGATACAAGCTCATACCATCAGTGTGATAGAGGAGGACAGAGACCCAGATGCAAGGAATGAGAACCTGGTGCCATCCCCACTTACTCGCCTGCACACCTGAGGACCAGTTCTGTGCTGACACATTGCCTATCACCTATCACCTGTCTTTCCTTCCCCCTTCAGAGGACATGGAATGGCTCAAAGCATACACCCTGCTCCAGCTCGCCTCCCTGCTCCAAATATGGTGGCACATGGGGCATTCATATTGGGGCCTGGCCCACCTTCCCAGAGAAAAGAACCCCCTGAGGAAGCACAGGCAGCATGTCTCCACCAGAAGCACAGGTACTGCCAGCCAAATCCCTCGGGTGTGTCACCCTAGTCTCCAACTGCTCCATGCCTCAAGAGCTGCCCTATATCTGCCAGCCAGAGGCTGCTTAGTCCTCCCACTGCCTCCCACCTCCAGCAAACCCTAGCCCTCCTGTGCAGCATCCTGGCTGCCTCTGGGGAGGGGCAGGGGTGATGCATTAGCCCAGGGGAAGGGATTCCTACCATTGCAATAGCTGCTGACCCTCCAACCCAACATATACAACCCTTCCAAGATGATTGGGAAACCTCACTGGGTCAGCTGGTGGACCAGCAGAATCTGGATGCACAAACCCAGTGCTAGTTCTCCACAGTCCCCCAAGGACCCATGCATACACCAGGCATGCAGTTCCTGCACCTATCCCTCCTGCATCTTGTCGCACACAGGGATCTTTTGCAGGTGCCCACATCCCTTTCTGGTGTTACCCTGTCCCTTGTGTCAATGATTTACTGCATGTGCCCATGGGTTCTCTTCTCATACCTTCCAAAGCTGTGCCCCAGAAACAGATCTTACATGGCCATTTCAGTCATGTTGGATAGAAATGCCATCAGTAGCTCCTAGAGCTCCACTTGAGGTCTCCCAGTCCTGAAGAGGAGGACTCCAGGCACATCCAACTGTGAGCTACCCATGGGATGCTCTTTATCTCTAGGAATCCCCTGAAGAAGGCCCAATGTGAAAAGGTGGCAGAAGGCAGGGTGGGAGAGCCATCGCCAAGGAAGAAAGGCTCATCCACAGGGGACACTCGTATGCCACAGAAATAAAAGTTTTCTCTGCTGCCACACCACCAAGGGGAAACTCTGAGGCTGCCACCACCTCTGGAACTGGCCTGTCCAGTCACCACTGAGGACCTACATAGGGAGAAGAAGAAAGCTCTGCAGAACATCAACTTCTTATGATGAGACCCAGGCCATCTGGGAGAGCTGCACCATGCCCCCTCAAGCCCATGCATGGGCCCTCTGCATGGGAAGGGGCCAGACCTCTGGCATCAGTTGGCCTCAGCCATATCCTTCCCCACCACCCTACACCGCTACCTTGGTGGCCTCCACCACAATGTACATGGGCTCTGCTCTCTCTGTCCAGAGACCCTCTCCCACCTCCAACCTTAGCATCCCCTTCTCCCCAATCCTGCCAATTGCTATTTTGGTCTTTCCTCCCAGGCCCTCTCCCTGCACATTGGCAGGCTTGACCCCACAGTCAGTGGTTCTCTTTAGGGCCACCCTCATGAACACCATTATGCCCTCACAAGGCCCTCATTTTGGGCCTCCAACTAGCTTGGGTAGGATCTTCCTACCTTCTCACCAGGACCCTAAACTCAACATTACTCACAGGGTCTTACCTTTAGAAAGCTCCAGTCAGCCAGCTCGAAGGGTGTGACAACACAGTCCACATGGGAATCAACCTCTCATCCCTGGGGCCACCAGTCCAACAATTCCTGGGGTTCCTGGTGGGAAGAGGTCCAGAGCCCCACCCTGGCTTTCCCAACTGCCAACAGTTTGAACACCTTGACTGCAGATTCCCCAGGCTTGAGCAGTCCAAACCACTCAGTCCCTGGGGCTGAAAAACATAGACATCCCACTGTGGATGCCCATACCAGCAACCAGACACATTCTGCTGGCAGCCAGGCGGCAAGACCCAATGGGGCATCTCGTGCATTGGTCTCTGCTTCTGTAGCTGCCACCCAGAGGCACTTTCTGTGGTCAGTGTTTATCTCAAGAACATGGGACAACCAAGTTTCATCCCCTATGAGGCTGTAAGAGTCAGTGAGCTCAATGGCAACTGAGAGGACAGACTTGTCCGTAGGTATGACATCTCACATAGCAGCGATGAGCAGCTACTCAAAAAAGTAGAGGGATCCCCCCAAACTGAAGAGTACCATAAGGCAAGCTTGGGACAGAACAAATTCAGTGCCCCAGGCAGAGCATCACAATGGGGACCAAGGGACACAAAGTGAAGTACAAACCAGGGCAAGAAACCACTGGTTGTCCTGCAGGTACTGCCATCTCCCAATGCCTGCCCATGAAGAAACCCTTAAGCCTTCATGGGGGGAGACACTATGACACCCAGGAAGCCATGTCTACTTGCATGTCTGTTCCTCTGCTGTCAATGGGATCTGAGAGCCCAAACTTTTCCTGGATCTCATATCCTTCTTTGGGGTCATGTTCATCACCTGCAAAAGTGGAGGAATAAGGAGCACAAGACAGCACTACTGGGCCAAGTAGGGCTTCATTTCCTGCAGCTCCGCTAGCCAGACCAACCCCATAGTGACCACCTTATGTGCGACAAAGTATAACTCTATTCTTGGAGCTACATAGGCCACTCCATTAAGAGCCAAAATGCTCTCCCCTTGCAGGAACTCCCAAGTCCACCTCAGGGCACCAGTACCACCATGAGATAGCCCACATATATTTAAATATATATCCTGATCTCTCACTCTGGTAGCTCTGATTCTCATGGATGCACAGTGAAGAGGAACCTGGCATTTAGGGCCCAATCCTCATCTGGCCATGGCTGTCCTGCAACCAGGAGCACTAGGGCAGCCACCTGATCCTTCCAAAGAAATAAAGGCCAAATGTTTTCTGATACTTGGATGCTAATGAACAATAAAGGGGAAGGGTCTAGGGAAGAACAGAGGTACTTTGAATTAGATAGAAGGGAGTGAATGTAGGGGAGGGGATATTGGGGTAAGAAGGATAAGAGAATGAATTTGACATTATTACCCTATGTGCATATATGATTACACAATCAGTGTAACTCTTGATCATGTACAAGATTGAGAAGTTAGACTCTATTTATGTATGATGTGTCAAACTGCATTCTACTGTCAAGCATAACTAATTAGAACAAATAAAAAAGTACATTTGAGACAAACCTGTGGTAGTACTAACACCGGGTCACTGCAAAGTAGTGGGTAACACAAACAGAAGTACAGATAAACATGGTGTACTAATTTGGCACAGGAAAAATCTGAAGAACAGAAAATCAGTATGATCTTATGACTTACAGTCTGCACAGTAGTATGATGTTTTAAAAGTACTCCATGTTTCCCAACTCGTGAGAAAATAGCTGAGGCAAGGAGAAATCTTGAGGATGTCCCAATTGAGTTTCCTGCTTTAGAAACCCAGGCGATAAAAGCAGATGTTGCTACACTGTCCTGGCCATTTTCTACCATGAGGCCTTGGTGCATCTGGCAGAATGTGACTGAAGCAGGAGAAGAGCTTCTATCCAAGGAGGTAAATTCAGAGACATGAGGTATAACTAGCTCATTTTTGTGATGAATATGGTAGCTGAAGAAAGATGGGAAACCCAACTTGTGGCCACAAGTTTAGTTTGTGGAACTAAACATTTAAAGGCCATGTACATGAGTGACGAAGTATGTGAGAATGTGCACCCTGCAACTAGGATGGTTGTTTACCTTGCCCTGGAAGTGGAATTACAGGGAGGCCCCAGCGTTTCAGATGTCCAGAAGTGTGGCCTTTGCCTGGGTCTAGGAATGTGTAAGAGCTCTGTGGAATAGATATCACCCAACAAATTTCCAACATTCTGATTAGATCCAAACCACAGTCAGTGAAATTTTTCATTTATAGCTCTACATCTCCCTTGCCTGGGAGTGCTTCAATCTAGTCTGTCTAAAAACAAATCTGATGGAGGGCATTTTCCATTCCATCTTCATTGAACTGATGAACAGGAAAGCTGAGAGTCATTACAACCAGCTCTGTTTCCAGGCCACTACAGTCATAAATTTGGTGAAAAACACAAAAAAAGACAGGTTTAACAACTCCCAGTCCTTGCTCTGTATATGAGGTACATACATTGAGAAGAAACAGAAAGAAGGGTATTCTGACATCAGCAGTGAATATCCATCTTTATCCAGTTTCACCCACCCTAGTGGTAACAATTCTTTCATTTTTCATTACAAATTTTTTTCTTGTGCTCCGGTAGAATTCAGTAATTGATTTTTTTGTATATATATATATGCAATATATGCAAACATATTTGTTTTCTGTTTTGTTTTTCATCTTTTTTATTATCCTTTTGTTATTTTGCATTTTCTAGGACTAGAGGAAGTGTTTTTTGGATTTTTTTTCATTATTTTTCTTTTGTTACTCTAATCTCTGTTTTTCTGTAATAGCCAAATCCTCATCTGTGTATGTTTACATATAATATATATGTATATATACCTGTAACATATTTCTTTTATTTACTTTTTTCCTTCTTTTTTATGGCCTTCACTATCTCTCTTCTTCTTTCTCTCATTACATTTTTGAAATTCTAAGCATCCCTTTGCCCTTATACACCATTTTCTTGTCTCTTAATGTACTCTGCTTTTACAGTCTTTTGGAACTATTTTGTTTATGTAATTTCTGTGACCATCATTCATGTGTTTGTAGATACTAGTAATGTGGATGTCATAATTGCCTACTGGTAATTTTTTAAAATACTAGATCCAGTTTATGACATTTTTTTCTTTTTGCTGTTGTGAATTTCAAATGCCACCATTCCTGTTTTCGTGGTTATTAGTGTTACAGATGCCATAGAAGGCACCTGATGTTTATTTAAATGTTGCATGTTGTTTGCTGCTGTTGTTTGTTTTTCCATTTCCTGCGAGGTGCTGAGAATCCAAAGTGACAGTACAATTTCATAGGGAAGAGTCACCCCTGCCCCCATCAAGAGACAGCACACCTTCTTTCCACACACAGTCTAATCTTGCTCAAATTTCACCACAATTTTAACACAAAGAATGGAGAAGAAAAAAATCCCAAACTACTCCAGGTATACATGCCCTAGGGGCTTAGGCCCTGCTCATGAACATCCAGTCCTGCAGCAGCAACAAAGAGAAATAATACACAGACTCCAGGCACCACACCTATGGAGGGCCTTAATCTAGACTATCCTCATACACCTTTAGAACATATAGAGTTGTCAAGTCTAGGAGAGTACCCAAAGAGTATGGACCACATATACACTGGTGTATGCAACATAACTGCCTATTCTGCAAGAAGGATCTCACCCTCACAAGGAATGTGGGCTCCTTAAGCTTTGACACAATACACACTGTATTACAATACACTAATCATCACCAAAGAACTAGCAGGAAAAATACACACAACAGTTAAAATACATACACAATAATTTACAACATGATATCCCAAAATACTTCACCAAGAAAAGGTTGGCCCTCACATAAAAGTGGAAGTGAAAGAAATCCCAAGAGACGCACAACTCTCAACACAGGAATACAAGAAATACGAAAATATAAGTTAATATGACACCTCTTAATATTCACAATTCACCAGAAACTAACTACAGAGATATTGTGGTGGATGAAACACCAGATAAATAATTCAAAAGGAATGAGTATTTAAAATTTCAATGAATTTCAAGAAAACTACAATTCCAAGAACACAGAAAAATAACAATGAATGAAAGAGGTCACTATAGGATATGAATGAGCAATTCAATAGAGATATTGGGAAAGAACCAAACAGAACTCATAGAAATTAAAGACATGACAAATCAGATAAAAATTCAAGTGCCTCTCTAATAAAGTAGACATGTAGATGGCAGAATATCAGAGCTGAATGACAAAGTGAAAAGTCTTTAATATTCAATCAGTACTAAAGGGAAAAAATGTTTAACCATGATCAGAATAATACAGGAACACTAGGAAAATTGAGAGACCACACTTAACATCATTGGAATCAATGAGAGACCTGAGATACAGACTAATGGCAAAAGTAACCTTTTCAGAAATGAAAGAACAGAACATTTTTCCAAATCTTGGGGATGACAAGAACTGCTAAGTCAAGGAGACATGAAGAAAACCAAATAGACAAGATAAAAAAGAACAGATTATAAATAAAATGCCTAAAGTAAAAAAAGGATAAAATTTTAAAAGCCTCAAAAAATTCCTGCTCACATTTAGAAGGAAGTCAATCAGAAATATTGTTTTTGTTTTGTTTTAATTTGTTTTAAGAAAAGATAAACTTATTTTGGCTGGTGAATTCTAAGATCTCAGTCCATAGATGACTGATTCCATAGTTCTAGGCCCCCAGTGAGGCAGAACGACATGGTGGAATTGTGTAGTGGAGGAAGCAGCTCAGAACATAGCAATCAGGAAGCAGAGAGAATTCTCCCCAGGGAAAAATATAAAGCCCAAAGGCATTCTCCCAGTGACCAACCTATTCCAGTCACAACCTACCTGCCCACAGTTTCCACCTAGTTAATCCATATCAGTGGATTAACCTACTTATTATGTTACAACTCTTATAATCTAACCATTTCATCTCTGAAAATTCTTCCATTGCTTAATACATGAGCTTTGGGAACACCATATATACAAATCATAATATTCCAACACTGATAACTGAAAGTAAATCCCATCTCACTGTGCAAAATACATTTATTCCATTTCCAACAGTCCCTATAGTCTTAACACTTCCACCATTGACCAAAAGTCCAAATCCAATACCTCACCTGAGATTCAAGGAAAACTCTTAGCTGTCAGAGTAAATATCAAAAGCAAGTGGCATATATCCAATATACAATGGCACAATCAGAATTACTTCTGATTTCTCAGCACAAAGTAAAAATTCAAAAGGTCTTGGAATGTTGTGTTCTAAGTTCTGAAATAAAATATCTACCAACCAAGATTTGAATATCCAGCAAATCCATTCTTCAGGATCGAAGGGGAAATAGAAATCTTACAAGGAAAGCAGAAACTAAAATAATTTATGACTACAAACCTGGTACTTCAGAAAATACTTAAAGAAATACTATACACAAAAAGAATTAAAAACAAACTCCAGAGGTCATAAATGAAAGAATCTCACTTGAATTAGGTAAGCAAATAAAAATCAGAATTAAATAGAAATTAATCAAATGAGCCAAATTACTTTGTTATGTTGTGTGGATGTAGGAATATATAACAAAAAATATCATTATGTTCTACTGTAATACACCAATAAAATGTGTAAAGAGAAAAAGAAGAAGTTAAATGGCAGGAATCAATAAACATCTTTGTAGAAGAGCACTGAATGAAAATAATATCAACTTTCCAATTAAAAGATAAAGACTGACAGAATGGATTAAAATGAAACATCCAATTGTATGTTGTGTGAGAAACTCATAAACAAAGACAGCCACAGGCTGAAAGTGAAAGGCTGGAATATTGGAAATGATATTTCTTGAATACAGCTCCTAAAGGAGCAGAAATAAATATGCCCTAATCTGACAAACCAGATTTTAAGCCAAAATAAATCAGAATAGATAAAAGAGGTCACTTCTTACTGGTAAAGGGAAAAACCAACCCAGAAGATAGAATGATAATAAATGCTTATGCCTTAAACATTGGTGCACCTACACACATTAACTAAGAGACACATATACCCCCCAAAAAAATGATACTGTGATTTCAACACATCTCTCTCACCCATGGCTAAGACAGACATAGACTCTATAAAGACTATTCAGATCTAAAAACTATTATAAATCAAATGGACCTAACAGGCATCTATAGAATATTTTCTCTAAAAAGAGCCAAATTAACTTTCCTCTCAAATTCTCATGAAACTCTCTCCAAAAGAGACATTATTTCAGGTCCCAAAGCAAGTTATAGCAAATGAACAAAAAAAAAAAAAAATTCCAGGGTTTGAGGTTGTGGCTCAGTGGTAGAGTGCTTGCCTCACATGTGTTGAGGCACTGGGTTTGATTCTCAGCACCACATATAAAGAAATGAATATAATATGATCCATCAACAACTAAAAAAATATTTAAAAAATTGATTTCATTCATCATATCATATCACAATAAAATGAAATTAGAAATTAACACCAAGGAAAATAACAGAAACTATATAAAACATGGGGATTGAACAATATAAGTTTGAACAATGAATGGGTTATCAAAGAAATCAGAAGAGAAACAAAATTCTTAAATAAAAAAACAGTAGGAATACAACACATCAGAAGCTCTGGAACACTATGAAGGCATTTCTAAGAAGAAGGTTTATCTCTGAGTACTTACATTAAAAAATTCAGGACCAGGCTTATTGGTGCACACCTGGAATCCCAGCAGCTCAACAAGTTGAGGCAAGGGGATCTAAATAAAATATCTTGAACAGTTCTAACATTTCATCTAATGATCCAGACACAATATAGTGGAGGAGACGCTGGAAAAAGAATTAAGAAAATTGATGGCTAAAATGATCAATGAACTGAAGGAAGACCTAAGAAACAAACTAAAACACAAAACACAGGAAATGATAAAATACTTGAATAAAGAAACAGATTAGATAAAGGGGAATAATAGGAAGGGAGGGAAATAGGAATAGGAAACATAATAGAATAAATGTAACTTAATTTTTCCTATGTACACATATGAAAATACCTAAGTGATCCCCACCATTGTGCTCACCCACAAGAATGGGGTCCTAATTAGAATAACATACATCCTATGCTTGCATAGTATTATCCCATTATGTATAGGATGAATAAGATTCACCCTGTGCTTGTAGTAGAATAGGATTCTACTGTCATTTATAACTAAGAAGAACCAATAAAGTAAAATTTAAAAAAGAAAAAAGAGATGGGAATTCCTTTAAAACAATCATAATTTCTGTAAATGGAAGTCATAATAAATCAAATAAAAATTCTTTTGACAGTGTCACCAACAGATTAGATTACATAGAAAACTGAACTTCAGGCCCCAAAGACAAATTATATGTGAACTGGAACCCTCAGTATACAGCAAAGAAAAATATAGAAGACCCTAGTAAGAAAATACAAGAATTCTTGATCAACATTAAGAGACCACACTTGAGAGTCACTGGGATTAAAGAAGGCATGGATATACAAGCTAATGGCATGAAGAAACTTTTCAGTGAAATAATAGCAGAAAATTTTTCAAATATTAAGAATGAGATAGAAATTCACATTCAAAGGCTTTCATAACTCCAGTAGACAAGATCACAAAAGAACTCTTCAAGACACACCATCATCAAAATGCTGACATAGAAATAAAAAGATAGAATAGTAAAGGCTGCAAGAGAAAAACATCAGATCACATATAGAGGTAAATCCATAAAGCTTATGTAGAACTTCTCATCCAAGACTCTAAAATCCAGTGTTTGGAATGAGACAAATCAAGCTCTGAAGGAAGCAATTCCAGCCAAGATTTCTATATCCAGCAAAGCTATCATTCAGATTCAAAATAGAAATTAAACTATCTAAGATAAAGATAAACAAAAATAATTTATTTCCACTAAATCATCACTATAGAAAATATTTACAGCAGTGCTACACAGAGAAGACCTCAAAAACAAGAACCCTAGAGCCCTCAAATAGATGAAGCTCATTTAAATGCATGTAAAAACTGAAAATTAAAACTGAGTTAAATACATAAAATCAAAGTGACAGAAAATAATAAACATCTCTCCATAATAACTTTGAATTTAAAGCTTCTCAGCTCTCCAATTAAAAGAAATGGATTGGCAGAATAGATTCTAAACCAAGATTCAATAATTGGCTCTCTGCAAGAAACTCATTGTATAGATAAAGACATTAACAGACTTAAAGTAAAGGGATTGAAAAAGACATCCCATGCAAATGAAGTCAAAAAACAAGCAGGGTAAGCTATTATCATGTTCAACAAAGCAAATTTTCAAGCACAATTAATGAGAAGAGACAGGAAGATCATTACATACTGGTAAAAGGGAATATCCAACAAGAAGTTATAAAAATATTGAATATTTGTGCCAAAATGTCAGGGAAACTAATTACATAAAACAAATACTTCTTAATATTCAGTCTCAAGTAGACACCAATACAATAATACTAAGCAATTTCAATACACCCCTCTCACCAACAGTCAGGTCATCTGCATACAAAATCAATAGAGATACTTCTGACATAAGTAATACTATAAGTTAAATGGACCTAACAGACAGCTACAGATTGTGTCATACAACCACACCTGAATTCATGTTTTTCTCAGCAGTTCATGAATCTTTATACAAGATAGACCATATTTTAGTCTCCAAAGAAATTCTTAGCATACATGCACAAGATTATATAATTCCTTGGACCTTATCACATAATGGAATAGAATTACAAATTAACAAGAAAAATCATGGAAACTACACAAATATATGGAGATTAAACAACACTTTTAAACAATGAATAGATCATAGAATAAATAAAAAGAGAAATAAATTCCTAGAATAAACAAGCACAGTGATACCATGTATCAAAATTTTGGGGATACTATGAAGATAGTTCTGTGAAGAAAGTTTATAACATTAAGTGCCTGTCTTTAATAACCAATCTTGAATGACTAATCTAATGTTAGTTGTATCTCAAAGTCCTAGAAATCATGAAATACTAAATTTCAAAACCAGTAAAAGAGGGAACAATTAATGTTGGGGATTCATAAAATTCAGAATAAAAAATACAATTGATTGATGTAAAAATATTTGACACCTTGAAAATATCAACAAGATTGATAAACCCTAGTCAAATTAACCAAAAGGAAGAGTCAGAAGACCCAAGACAATAAAATCAGATATGGAAAAGGTGATATCATCACAGACAATTCTAGAATACAGAGCATAATTAGGGACTATTATGAAAACTTATACTTAAATAAATTGGAAAATCTAGAAGATATTGACAAATTTCTAGATACATATATCCTACCCAAAGAGAATGAAGAACACATAGTAAACCAAACAGAAAAATATCAAGCAATAAGATTGAAGCAATAACAAAAAGGCTTCCAACAAAGAAAAGTCCTAGACCAGATGGATTCTCAGATGAATTTTACCAAACCTTTAAATAAGAACCAATGTGAATCTTCCTCAAATTATTCCATGAAATAGAAAGTGAAGGAATGTGTACATATTGATTCTATGAAGACAGTATCACCCTGATACCAAAACCAGATAAAGACACATCAAAAGAAAACCGCAGACCAATATCCCTGATAAACAGATGCAAAATCCTTGATAAAATATTAACTATCAACATTCAGAAACACATTCAGGAGAGAGACTAAATCGTGAACAAGTTGGTTTCATCCCAGAGATGCAAGGGTGGCTCAACATATGCAAATAAATAAATGTAATTTATCATACAAATTTAATTAAGGACAGAAATCACAAGATCATCTCAATATATGCAGAAAACGCTATGACAAAATCCAGAACCCATTCATGCAAAAACACTGAAAAAAGTAGAATGAAAGGAACATACCTAACACCTTAAAAGTTACATATTACAAAACCAAAGCCAACATCGTACCGAGTGGAGAAAACTGGAAAGCATTTTTCCTAACATCAGGAAAAAGAATCTCCACTCCCACCACTCCTATTCAATTTGGTTCTTGAAACTCTAGCCAGAGTAATTAGGCAAGAGAAGGAAAGCAAAGTAACACAAATAGGAAAAGAAGTAGTCCAATAATCTCTGCTTCCTGATGACATGATCCTATATCTCAGCATTTCTATTCAATATGGATTTTAAAACTCTAACCAAAAAAATTAGACAAGAAAGAGAAATTAAAGTAATACCAATGGGAAAATAATAAAAATTATATATATTTGCTGATACATGATCTTATACTTTGAAGACCCAAAATTTTCCACCAAAGGACTTCTACAAATGTAAGTTCAGCAATGTAGCAGGATACAAGATCAGCATACAAACATCATTAATCTTCTTGTAATCCAAATGGAACCGACTGAGAAAAACATCAGGAAAATTATTCCATTTCCATAGCCTCAAAAAACTTACTTGGGAATAAATACAACTAAGGAGGGGAAATACCTCTATAAAGAAAACTACAAAAACACCCAAGAAAGAAGTTGAAGAAGACCTTAGAAGATTGAAAGACCTCCCATGTTCTTAGATAGGCAGAATTTATGTTTTCAAAATGTCCTTATTACCAAAAAGCAATTCCCATCAAAAGTCCAATGACATTCTTCACAGAATTAGAAAATTGGTCCAAAAATTTATGCAGAATAATAAAAGAATCAGAATACCCAAAGCAATATTGAGCAAGAGAAAAACAAGCATGGCATTGGCATCTGTAAGAAATAGTGTAAGAGATAAGTCCAGTGGCCCATTTTTGGAATTCAGTCTTTAGCTTTAAATGTAAAATGATTTGGAATGCAAGAAAAACATCTATATGGGAAAACAGAATAAAAATAAAATACAAGCAGTTAATACTGGAGAGTAAAAATTCACTGCCCCTTGACAAATAGAAAGTGAGAAGGAAGGGGCTGATCTGACCAACAGAGATAAACTGTGTATGTGCCTAATGGTACTGGTTTCACAAGGTGATTTTCCCACCACAACAGAACAAAGGGAGGTGGGGATAACTAAAGATATATTTCTTTAAATAACCTAGTAGGATGCAATAAAACCTAGGTGACTTTGGGGAAGCTTGTGCTATACCCAAACTGGTTACCAATCACTGGATCTTGAAAGATAATCATTAAAGGAAAGCCTTGCTTTTTGCTCTTTCTTGTGTCTCTTAGTCCATTCATTGGGCTTGGACAGGTGAGCTCATATCTCACAGTCTGAAAGCAGACATGAACAGCAGTGCACTAGAATAGACGATAGAGACAAACCCACATAGATACCATCATCTGATACATGGCAAATCTGCTAAAAGCATATGCTTGAGAAAAGACTGCCATTTTAACAAATGTTTCTGGGAAAGTAGAAACTGGATATCCATATGATGAAGAATGAAACCACATCCCTATTTTTCACCCTACATAAAAATAAACTTGATGCTGATCAAAGGCCAAGAAATTAGACCAGAAACTTTGCAACTTTGAGAAGAAAACATAGGATCAATACTCCAATATATTCATGTAGGCACTGACTTTAACAGGAGCCCTAAATAAAACTCCAGAAATAAAACCAAGAGTCAGTAAGTGGGACAGCATCAAGTTAAAAAGCTTTTGTACATCAAGGGAAAAAAGCACATGAAGAAAAACAGTATGGAAGAAAATCTTTGTCAGCTACTCTGTCGATAGAAGATTAATATCCATAACTTAAAAAGAACTCAAAAAACTTAATACAAAAAAAAGAAAAAAGAAAGAAAACCAAGCTTTAAAATAAAAACTAGAATAAAATCCAATCAATAAATGGGCTAAGAGTCTAAATAGATGTTTCTCAACAGAGGAAATAAAAGTGGTCAACAACTATGTGAAAAAAATGTTCAACATACTTCACAATCAGAAAACTACAAATCAAATTCATCTTACTCCTGTTAGAACAGCAATCATCAGGAATACAAATAAAATTGCTGGCAAGGAAGGATATGGGGAAAAGTACACTTAGACATTGTTGGTAGGACTGTAAATTAGTGCAATCACCTTAGAAAACCTCATGAAGATTTCTCAAATGTGTAGGAATGGAACCACCATGTGACAAGTATTCCAATTCTTGGTTCTTATCACAAAGAACAAAAGTCAGCTAAGTATAGTGTTACACACATACCAGTATTTATAGCAATAGATTTCACAATAGCCAAAGTTAGAGAACCAGATTAGTTGCCTCTCAATAGATGAATAAAGAAAATGTGGTATATATACACAATGGAGTTTTACTCAGTCACAAAGAAAAATAAACTTACGTCATTTGTTGGTAAATGAGTGGGAATGCTAAGTGAATGCTAAGTGAAATAAACCAATCTCAGAAAGTCAAAGGTCAACTATTAGAACATGTGGGAGAGAAAGAGATAGAAAGAGATGGAGAGATAGAGAGATTTTTTTAAAATAGGGGAGAATCTCCTAAGAATACAGAATAGACCAGTAGAGGATGGGGACTGAAGATGAGGGAGGGGTGCATGGAGAAATACAGGGTAATAAAATCTAACAAATTATGCTATGTGCATGAATGATTATACCACAATGGATCACAGTTTTATATATAACTATAATGCTCCTTTAAAATACTAATAATAACAAACAGAAGGAAGATCATTTGAGCAGAACAATCGGATAATGAGGAAGGAAAAGGAGATGGAAAGGGAATTACTGGTAGACACGACTGATCAATGAGCATGTACAAATATAGCATAATGAATTCCAGTAGAATGTATAGTCATAATGTATCAACTTAGAAAGCATGACACATATAGGTATGGAAAGGACATACTGAAGCTATTTAATTTGGACAATCATGTGCTAATAATTATAGAAATAATTTTTTAATTTAAAATTATTCTTATATATCTCTTTTCCAAAGCATCAAAACAACCTAAAATTCCATTAAGAAATGAATGTTTGATTTCAATTTTAACCACATATGCCAAAAGTATTTCCAAATACAAAATTAATATATTTTTTGCTTTGAAGTATATTAAATTAATTGCCATTTTACATTTACTTTTTAATCATCTTTTTTAAACTTTCAACATTTTATGTTTATACAACTTTTCAAATAATTGGTAAGCAATTGGTACACATGGAAATACATCTACTTTTTCTCTTCTATAGTGATTAATATACTGACATGTATTTGGTGAATAATCAAATCTTGATTTCTTATTTACATAAGTCCATTTTTTCAAAAACAAAACTAAATTATTGTCTTAAATAACTGCTACAAGTTTCTAGGAAATTTTTTAAAAAACTTAAAAATGGTTTTAAGGAAATAATCTTGCCAAATCAAATTAATTGTAGATGATTATAACCATTATAAAAATGTTGCTTAACTTTTATGGAATTTTAATTACCATTTGATAGGAAGCAATAACACAGGACATTTTTTGTCTTCTTGAAGAATTATTACACTGAGATCTACCAAAATAAAAATACATTCTATTTTCATCTAAGTGACTGCAGTACTAAAATTGCATGCTAAACATGGTATTTCTTTGACGATTTTGTTTACATAGCTTATTTAGTTTTATGGCCTATAATAATTTGGTATAATAAATGAGTTTAATATACTTTCTACTTGATATATATATATGCCTTGCATATCCATTGGCCCTTTCATATACTGGCAAAGAGAACCTAGTTTGTGTGTGTGTGTGTGTTTCAAGAGAAAGGGAGGGAGAGAAATTCATTATTAAAATTTGGTTATACACCATAGAGAAAGCAATTTTGATACTGAAGACTGAACCCCGGGGTGTTCTACAATGAGGTTAACCCCGAGTCCTTTTACACACTTTTGAGACATAATCTCACTATATTGTCAATGCTGGCCTTGAACTTGCAATCCTCCTGCCTCAGCCCTCCAAGTTGCTGGTTATAGATTATATGAATCTGCTGTTTTACTAAATTTTCTTACCATATGGCAATATCCCATTGATCCTTGTGAAAGTTTAAATGTAAAATCTTATTACCTATAATATACAAAGTTTTATCTCTTTGATTCTAATTCCTATGCCTCTACTTTTTTGTTCAAGTTTATATGTATGTGCATACATATATTCATTACATGAATTCATTACACATTACATTACATTAATGGTGATATACCATATTCCTTCCCCTATCTCAAGTTAATGTAGAGGACTTCCACTCAGCTTTCCAAGAATGTGGCAAAGATTGGGGCATCTAGCTTTCATTCTTCACTTTATTGTTTGTTTCCTAAAGTAAGAAGGGTCTGCTAACCCGACTGCTCCTACAACAGTGGTGAGGATGCTGTATCACAAAGCAGAGGAGACATCCCTCTTCTGCTGCCTGGTTCAAGGATAAGGAAGGTGAACACATGTCTTGGTGGAATTTCAGGCAAGACAGAGATGTCCTGTGGGAACTGGGAAAGGAGACGATACCAGGGAGAAATTTAATATCATATTGTGGTTCTCTTTCTCTCTACTGTACTAACCCTTTTTACTGAGCCTCAAAAGTGGACTCATCCAAATTTTGATCCCAGCTTTCTCAAAGGGCAAAGACTTCAAGCAGAAATATTAATATTTCTGCTAAAGTTATAATTCTCAGATGTAATTAAGGGTGAAAGTGCTTTGGCCTCCTTTTTATTCTTTTTTTCTCAGTGACACTTCATGAGAGCCTTTTGTAATTTAATTTGAGAGAGAGAAGGGGCTATTATCCTATTGTGGAACCACAAAAGAAAACTAATGCAAATTCTTTGACACAGTGACAAGAAAAATGGAAAATATGGACCACATGTCCTTTTGAACTACAGTGACTTTCAAACTCTAAATGGAAAGTCCTCAAGATGGCTCTAGAGACGCAGCATTAAGAAGCACTTTATGGATGGACTTCAGCATTAGGAGAGGGGAATTGATGTGTGTCTCTGCAAAGGGTTTATGTTGCAGGCTCCTAAATGAGCTCATCCTGTGCTGAAATACACAACTGCTTGAATGTCAGTACTCCAAGGGTTGAAGAGAAAAACTCACATTTTCATGAGCTCAAAGAGTACATGGTCACTGATAAACAGATAATCAATGCTTAATGCAAAATTTTATGATTCAGATGGAATCAGACCCAAATCATGAAATGATTAGGAAGATGCCAAGTTTCTTGAAACATGTAGAGGAAAATCATTCTCATAGGTTTTGCATACCCATTGACCATTTTGCCTATTGACAAAGAGAGCCTATGACATCTATGGAATTATCTACTTTATTTTCAGATAGCATTAGCACTCAATTAGTTCTTCCAACTGACATTTTAAATATTCTGACATGTTAGCTTTTCTTTTACAAGCCAGGTTTTGAACTACATGTATGTCATGCTTTAAAAGAGAAAAACCTGGATTCAAATTTATCTCCATAGTGAGTGTAGTTTTTGTGTCCTCTGGTGGTTAAACTAGATTTCTAAATATATTCATACCCTGAGTCTCAGTAGTAAAGGAACTCCTTAGAGTTTACCTCTAAATAATTTAATGTAAATTACAATATTTTAAATTCATTTCTATTTTAAGGTAATAAAGAAATATACCAGTTGAAAGAAACCCAAGTCAAAACTTCTCTTAAAGGAAAAGTAATCTGTCAGCTCCCTGGGGCCTTTATTGTCCTGTAAAGACCAAGTGCAAGGTAATCAAATTGTACTAGAATTTAATACATCTGAAATGTAATTTTGGAATATACAAAAAATACACTTAAATTCAGCTTCAGAAAGTAAGTATAATTAACGTATGTTTGATTGTCTTAAGAAAACAAAGGTGTTCCCATTGTTAAAGTCATGCACTTTCTTCTTGCAAAAGGAGTATACTATATCTTGGTCAAGGAGTGTCGACAATCTTCACATAAAGTAGTTTATGCTGGAAATATAATGGATCCTATTGTCTGTTCATTGATTTAACATGTAATAACATTTAGTTCTAAAGTGTTGTCAGATGTTGGTTGACCTCTCAGGAAGGGAGTGAATGCGACGTGCCCCTTTGCCCAGACACGGGGAGCCAGGTTCTGTGACACAGACTCAATTTATTCAATAAGTGCAATAGTTTATATATGAAGTGAGAACCAGTCATTTGAATGAGATAGCCAGGCCACTGCTCAGGTAACATGTTTACACTACCATACTACAGGGAAGAGCAGACTTCTACGGGGACCAGGGAGGCCCAAGAGGCATTGGGTCATCACAGAGTGTTCTCGTGTGACATGATAAGAGCCCAGTGTTCTGTGCTCAAGCCCAGTCCATACCTTGGGTCCATGCCTGGTACACCCCAGGATTCTCCTCACTAAAGTACATTTTAATTGGCACATAATAATTATACACATTTATGGGATAAGGTGTGGTGTTTTGACACAGGTATATATTGTGTAGTGATTACATTGGAGTAATCAGCAAATCCACCCCACTAATAAATAATTAATAAACAAATCCACATTAATAAATATTAATTCATTTGTTATTTCTTTGTGATGAGAACATCCAAACCACTCTCTTCCAGCAAATTTGAAATACAGAGTTTACCCTAGTTAACAATAGTTACCACTCATTCCATAGAACACAAATGGTACACCTACCCACCCAGCTAGGCACAAATGGTACACCTACCCACCTTTCCCCATATCACCACTTTTGCTCCTAAACTTCTGGTGACAACTCTTTTGCTCTCAACTTCTGCAGAATATTTTTGAATTTCAGAGTAAAACCATATGATGCTTGTCCTTCTGGGCCTGGCTTATTTCATTTAATATAATGTCCTCAGAATTGAACAATGTTGCAAATCATGATTTTGATCATTTTGTGGTTAACTAGAATTTTAGGTTAAGTACATATTTTGACTATTCTGAATAGGGCTACAATAAGCAAAGGAGTATAGATGTGTCATCAGCATGTAGATTTTATTTATTTTGGATGTATACCTAGTAGTGGGATCACTGGATCATATTTGTAATTCTGTTTTTAGTTTTTGAGGAACCTCCATACTGTTTTCCATAATGACTATAAAAATTACCTTCCCTACAACTGTGTACTTTCCTTTCTCTACATCTTTACCAGCACTTGTTACCTTTTTTTTTTTTATAAAAAAAAAAAAAACATTCTAAGTAGGGCAAGGTGATACTTCATTATGGTTTTAATTTTCATGTGCTTGTAATTCATTTGCATGTCTTTTTGAGAAATATTCATTTGGGTCTTTTGCCCTTTGTTTAACTGAACTTTTTGTTCTCCTTTGCTATTGATTTGAGTTCCTTCTTTGTTCTGGCTATTAAACCCTTATCAGGGGTATAATTTGCAAATCTTCCCTCCAATTCTGTAGATTGTCTCTGTTCTGTTGATTGTTAGGATGATCCAATCCTGTTAGGTTACTTTTGCTTTAATTTCCTGTGCTTTTAAGGTCTTCTTAAATTTGTTCTTTCTAGATATACATGACAGCAGAGTGTATTTGGACATATTACACATACATAGAAAAACTTGTTCCAACTAAGACCCCATTATTGTGGTTGTGTTCATATATAAGGACAGGAAAGATATGTCTGATTCATTCTACTGTTTTTTTTCTATTCCTGCCATTCTTTTCCCTCATTTCCCTTTGTCTAGTCTAATGAACTTCAAATATTCCCGTCCCTTATTGTAGATTAGCATCAACCTATCAGAGAGAACGTTCTGCCTTAATTTTGGGGGACTTAAAACCAGCATACTATAGTGACATACCCACTTCAGTGTTTAGAGCAGCTCAATTCACAATAACCAAGCTCTCAAATGAACCTAGGTGACCTATAACAGATGAATGAATAAATAAAATGTGGTGCATATACACAAGGGAATATTGCTCAGCCATAAAGAATGGAATTATGACATTTGCTGATAAATGGATGAAACTGGAGAATATCATGCTAAGTGAAATAAGTCAGTCCCCCAAAAAACCAAAGGCAGAATGTTCTCTCTGATGTTTTTGGGCTCTTAACCAAAAAAGTATTTCCCAGATTAATGTTATGAAGTAATTATCATAGTTTCTTCTGATGGTTCCATATTTTCAGGCCTTGTATTTAGTTTTTTAATTCATTTTGACTTGATTTTACTAGCTGGTGAATGAGGAGTGTAGTATCATTCTTCTGCATATGGATATTATTTTTCCCCAGCACCATTTATTTTAAAAATGGTCTTTTTTCTCTTGTGTATTCTTGGTACCTTTAGTACTGATCCATTGACTGTTGATGTGTAGGTTTATTTTTGGTTTCTCCATTCCTTTCCCTTGATCTTTGTCTTTATTAATGCCAGTACCATGTTATCTTGGTTACCATAGCTTTGTAATATGATTTCAAGCTAGGTGAGGTGATGCCTCCAACTTTGTTCTTTTCACTTGAGATTGTTTTGACTATTTGGGGTCATTTGTGGCTCCAAACAAACATAAGGATTGCTTTCCATAGACCCTGTGGGGAATGCATTGATATTTTAATAGGTATTGCATGTATTCTATAGATTGCTTTGATAGTTAGAACCTTGCTTGATAACAAGGAACGATAGTGCTTATTCCAATTCATGAATGTGGGATACCTTTCTGTTTACTTGTGTCTCCCTCCATTTTTTTATAAATGTTTATTGTTTTCAGTATACACATTTTTCACCTCCTTGGCTAAATTTATCTGTAGATATTTGATTTTGAAACTATTGTAAATAAAATTATTGTCCTTACAAATAGATATGACTGAATATAAATGCTCCTACACCTGAACACCATCATGCTCATGCCAATTTTCATCTCAAAGGTCAGAACAGTTCTCAGGCAATTTGCTTCCTCCACCTGCAGAGCATTCTTGCATCCATGCTTCTTCTTATTGTCCCAACTGCTTCCTAAGCTTATTCTTCAGATCCCACTAGCTGCCTGAAAATGGTTATTAGAAACCCTTCACATTTCATCTAGATGCATTAACTCATAAATGATACACAAGTGCTACTATATTACAAAATGAAACAGGCACAAAAATGAGTTTTGAAAGGATGATTTGAAGAAAAAATGTGTAAACAAGTTTTTCTTTTATTTATACAATAATTTTTTAATAGAACACTATTTAAAAGCCAGATCATTACAATAAAATTTATTTTAGACAGACTTATACCTAACCATGGCCCTTTCTTCAACTTACTTTACCTCTGACACACCAAATCCAATTGCAATATTGTACAAAAAAGAAACATAGAGACAACTAGAGAGGAGCCCCAAAAGCAACAGAGGGGAAGCTTTAAATTCACCTAGAGACTACTTATAGAATTGATGGCATATTGGTCGTGTCTTTTTTATTTTATTTTATTTTATGTTATTTTTTAAATTTTTTTATTGTAAACAAATGGGATACATGTTGTTCCTGTTTGTACATGGAGTAACAGCATACCATTTTCATATTCATACATTTACATAGAGTAATGATGTTTGATTCATTCTGCTATTTTTTTCTTCCCCTCACCCCTCCCACCTCTCCTTTCCCTCTATACAGTCCCTCCTTCCTCCATTCTTACCCCTCCCACCCCCCATCCGCTTATCAGTGAGATCATTTGTCTTTTGGATTTTTTAGATTGGCTTATCTCACTTAGCATGATATTCTCCAATTTCATCCATTTGCCTGCAAATGCCATAATTTTATTATTTTTTTATAGCTGAGTAATATACCATTGTATATATCTACCACAGTTTCTTTATCCATTCATCATTTGAAGGACATCTAGGTTGGTTCCACAATCTGGCTATTGTGAATTGAGCCACTATGAACATTGATGTGGCTGTATCTCTGTAGTATGCTGATTTTAAGTCCTTTGGGTATAGGCTGAGGAGTGGTATACCTGGATCAAATGGTAGGTCCATTCCAAGTTTTCTAAGGAATCTCCACACTGCTTTCCAGAGTGGCTGCACTAATTTGCAGCCCCACCAGCAATGTATGAGTGTATCTTTTTCCCCACATCCTCTCCAACACCTATTGTTGCTTGTATTCTTGATAATTGCCATTCTAATTGGGGTGAGATGGAATCTTAGTGTAGTTTTGATTTGCATTTCTCTTATTACTAAAGGTGGTGAACATTTTTTCATATGTTTGTTGATTGCTTGTATATCTTCTTCTGTGAAGTATCTGTTCATTTCCTGAGCCCATTTGTTGATTGGGTTATTTGTATTCTTGGTGTAGACTTTTTTGAGTTCTTTATATATTCTGGAAATTAGTCCTCTATCTGAAGTATGAGTGGCAAAGATATTCTCCCACTCTGTAGGCTCTCTCTTCGCATAGCTGATAGTTTCTTTGCAGAGAGAAAGCTATTTAGTTTGAATCTATCCCAGTTGTTGATTGTTGCTTTTATTTCTTGTGCTATGGGAGTCCTGTTAAGGAAGTTTGAACCTAAGCCAACAAGGTGAAGATTTGGACCTACTTTTTCTTCTGTAAGATGCAGGGTCTCTGGTCTGATTTCAAGGACCTTGATCCATTTTGAGTTGAGTTTTGTGCAGGGTGAGAGATAGGGGTTTAGTTTCATTCTGTTGCATATGGATTTCCAGTTTTCCCAGCACCATTTGTTGAAGAGGCTATCTTTTCTCCATTGCATATTTTTGGCCCCTTTGTCTAGTATTAGAAAATTGTATTTATTTGGATTTGTGTCCGTGTCCTCTATTCTGTACCATTGATCTACCTGTCTATTTTGGTGCCAATACCATGCTGTTTTTGTTACTATTGCTTTGTAGTATAGTTGAAGTTCTGGTATTGCGATACCCCCTGTTTCATTCTTCCTGCTAAGGATTGCTTTAGCTATTCTGGGTTTCTTATTCTTCCAGATGAATTTCATGACTGCTTCTGTAAGGTACGTCATTGGGATTTTAATTGGAATTGCATTGAATCTGTATAGCACTTTTGGTAGTATGGCCATTTTGACAATATTAATTCTGCCTATCCAAGAACATGGGAGATCTTTCCATCTTCTAAGGTCTTCCTTAATTTCTTTCTTCAATGTTTTGTAGTTTTCATCATAGAGATCTTTTACCTCTTTGGTTAGATGGATGCCCAAGTACTTTACTTTTTTTGAGGCTATTGCAAATGGAGTTGTTTTCCTCATTTCCCTTTCAGCTGTTTCATCGCTTGCATATAAAAATGCTTTAGATTTATGCGTGTTGATTTTATGGCCTGCTAATTTGCTGAATTCATTGATGAGGTCTAGAAGTTTTCTGGAGGAGGTTTTTGGATCCTCTAAATATAGAATCATGTCATCCGCAAATAGTGACAGCTTAAGTTCCTCTTTTCCTATTCGTATCCCTTTAATTTCTTTAGTCTGCCTAATTGCTCTGGCTAGAGTTTTGAGGACAATGTTGAATAGAAGTGGTGAAAGAGGACATCCCTGTCTTGTTCTCGTTTTTAAAGGGAATGGTTTCAGTTTTTCTCCATTAAGAATGATGTTGGCCATGGGCTTAGCATAAATAGCCTTTACAATGTTCAGGTATGTTTCTACTATCCCTATTTTTTTTTTTTATTTTATTGTAAACAAATGGGATACATGTTGCCTCTCTACTATCCCTATTTTTTCTAGTGTTTTGAGCATGAAAGGGTGTTGTATTTTGTCGAACACTTTTTTTGCATCAATTGAAATAACCATATGATTCTTATCCTTAAGTCTATTGACACGATGGATTACGTTTATTGATTTACGAATGTTGAACCATCCTTGCATTTCAGGGATGAACCCCACTTGATCGTGGTGCAGAATTTTCTTAATATGTTTTTGGATACGGTTTGCCAATATTTTGTTAAGGATCTTTGCATCTATATTCATCAAGGATATTGGTCTAAAATTTTCTTTCCTTGATGTGTCTTTTCCTGGTTTGGGTATGAGGGTGATATTAGCTTCATAGAATGAGTTCAGTAGGGCACCCTCCTTTTCTATTTCCTGGAATACTTTGAGAAGTATTGGAATGAGTTTTTCTTTGAAGGTCTTGTAGAACTTGGCTGAGAATCCGTCTGGTCCTGGGCTTTTCTTGGATGGTAGATTTTTAAAGGCTTCTTCTATTTTATTGCTTGATATTGATCTGTTTAAATCGTGTATGTCCTCCTGGTTCATTTTGGGAGGAGCATATGTCTCTAGAAATTTGTCAATGTCTTCGGTACTTTCTATTTTGTTGGAACAGATTTTCAAAGTAGCTTCTCATTATGTTCTGTATCTCAGTGGTGTCTGTCATGCTATTTCCTTTTTCATCACGAATTTTAGTAATTTGAGTCTTCTCTCTCCTTCTCTTTGTTAGTGTGGCTAAGGGTTTGTCTATTTTGTTTACTTTCTCAAGGAACCAACTTTTTGTTTTGTCATTTTTTTGAATAGTTTCTTTTGTTTCAATTTCATTGATTTCAACTCTGATTTTAATTATTTCCTGTCTTCTACTTCTTTTGCTGTTATTCTGTTCTTCTTTTTCTAGGGCTTTGAGCTGTAATGTTAGGTCATTTAGTTGTTGACTTTTCATTCTTTTCTGGAATGCGCTCCATGCAATGAATTTTCCTCTTAGTACCGCTGTCATAGTGTCCCAGAGATTTTGATATGTTGTATCATCATTCTCTTTGACCTCTAAGAATTTTTTAATCTCCTCCCTGATGTTTTTTTGTTATCCATGTTTCATTCAATAGCATATTATTTAGTCTCCAAGTGTTGGAGTAATTTCCCTTTTTTATTTTGTCATTGATTTCTACTTTCAGTCCATTATCTCTATTTTTTTGCATTTCCTAAGGGCTGCTTTGTGGCATAACGTATGGTCTATTTTTGAGAAGGTTCCATGTGCTGCTGAGAAGAAAGTGTGTCCGCTCATTGATGGATGGAATATTCTATATATGTCTATTAAGTCTGGGTTATTGATTGTGTTATTGAGTTCTATGGTTTCTTTGGTTGGATTTTGTTTGTAGGATCTATCTAGTGGTGATAGCAGTGCATTAAAGTCACCCAGAATTATTGTGTTGTGGTCTATATGATTCTTGAAGTTGAGAAGGATTTGTTTGATGTACAGGGATGCACCATTGTTTGGGGCATAAAGCAAACAAGTTTTAAATCATTCCCTCCCTGTGCATTGACCCATGCACCTCAATTCAGAGACTACTGCCTAAGATAACTACTACCATACAGTCCCATATTGGCCTTCTATTCTGTTTTCTCTCCTGTTTCAACATATACCACACGTGGTCTAGTCCTTCTGGTGTGTATCTTTGATCATATTTCCTGTTCTTAGTATAAATCATTAAACTTTACTTTTTAATAATTTTACTACAGGTCAACAAATTTCAAATTTCTCACCTTGAAAAGTGAGTTTCCACCAATGTTTCCATCTTATCCTGAACTTTTTCCCAGGCTGCAGACTCTACAGATTGCCTAGCATGTGCCCCACTCTGCCCATGGCTCCTCCAAGCTGGAGGGAACATCCTTTCTTTCACACTGACTCTAGAAGTATCTACTGAAGCTAATGCCTCACCCTGTAGACCATGCTCCATATCAATGACCTTTTATAACACACAGGATACAAAATGCTTTATCCATATTTGCTGCCCTTATTGTTAGAAAGATTTTTGTTTTGTGCTAATTTTACAATTTTCTAAAGAGTGAAATGAACACATAGGCTAAAGAAAATAGATAAATTAAAAAGATCAAGTGTGAAGATATACTTTTCTTTTCATTCATGTTCAGATTTGTACTTTCCCTCAGATTCTAGCATGAAAGAAAGAAAAAATCTCCCCTAAATTGTTTTAAGTACAAAATTGGGTATTAATACTATTTTCCTCATATGTAAAAATCACACAGAAAATTTTTATTAAACTTGCAAAATGACAAAATATATTTAAAAGTATGAGTGAAAGACAAAAATATATAAATATATGTGGATTGAGAATATATATATATATATATTAGAATTTTATATGAATTTCATATGCCCATGAAGGCCTATATTTGGGAAAATAAAATTTTATTAAGACAATATCTGTAACTTTATTATTTCTTTTCATGTTTTCTTATAAATTATATTTTTATTCATGCATTACAATTATACATAATAATGCAGTTAATTGTGACATATTCATACGTGCACATAACATAATTTGCTCATTTCATTCCCATGTCTTCCCCTTTCCCTCTCCACCTCATTCCCCCATTTCCTTCCTCTTCTTTAAACTTCTCTACAGTAATATGAAACATCATAAGGCAAGAGTTGCATTATAGTGACAGATTTTCCATACACAAGGTACTTTTTTGTATTAAAAGGCCTGAATGAAATTCACAGGGAATCCAGGAACTGAATGAAACACATTTGATTCTGCATTGGCATGAGAGTTTTTAGGTCAAATGGTGAATCAGCCTTAGCTAATATAATCATAGCAAATAACATTTAGCATTAAATGAGTTTTTTAAAAATTCTATTTTTTTCCACTTTTACCCAGATTCAAATGATAAAATCTTACATTCCAAAGATGTACAGGTCAGCATTTAAACATGTATGCTCCCATGAACATTCATTATAAATTATTCTACAGTAAACTAACCAATCCATTAAAATTTCCAGGCACGCTGATTTAAACACTCTTGTGTGTGAGTCAATACACAGCCAGTCTGAAAATTCACCTGACTTAGATCTGGAAGGACATATGCAATCTAAGGTCCTTGGGGCCCTGGCCATCTGACTCCTCTATAGGGAGAGGCTATCCTTAAACTGCCACCTCACCAGGTATGGCTCAGCCCCACCCATTGCTGTTCCAGGGCTGAGCCAACCCAAACAACCTCCCATAGGCTGTTTTCTGTGGGCTCCAGCTGACCTGAATTCCACCTGATCTGAGCACTATATAAATAATTGTGTATCATAACTAGGGAGTTATAAACCAAATATATATTATGACTAAGTAGCACAAATCCACATTAATTATTTTATTAATATAATGGTATCAACTAACATTCCCTATTTCAATGTTCAAAATGAGTTTACATTAAAATTCACTTTAAAGAACTTGGCAGGAAAAGCTCTCACTCACAGAAAAAGATAGAAAATGGTATTTCTAAAATGCATACATAAATATGCATATAGTCCCCTAACATAAATAAAAAGACATTATATTGCTGTTTTTTATTCAAATAGCATTTTACTTCATAGTTTCCCCTTATTTACAAGAACACATAAAAATATGAAGATAAACATCTTGATTTTTACATCATAAATTCTTAAAAAATTTAATTGGAATTGATCAGATGTAATAAAAAATGGCAAAGGGAATTCAAAATAATTAAAATCTATTAGAAAAATAATAAGCAGAATAAGAACAATTGAAGACATAATTCACTGAAGTATATACTTAAACACTGAGAGCCCTGGGAAATGTTAGAATGTATAATTCTCAAAGTGTTCTCAGTATGTGCATTAAGAACACGGGTTCCAGGTCCCCAGAGTCCCCTCAAACCAAACAACACCACATTCATGGGCTCAGCCCTATGGCAAAGGGCAAGGACCCAACAAAAGGACTAGAATCACAAAACTAGACTTTGATCAGATGACTTATAAGCTAAAGGTTACTTGTCTAGTTCCATAATGGATATGGAAATTCCTTTCAGAGATAATAATAAAATGTCACTCTAAGTTGTTGACATTACAATAACATCTAAAGCACATAAGTTGACATCCAGAGGAACCTTTTTAGGAAAAACAAAGAATTATTGCATGGGATGTCATAATCAATTAGATTTAACTGACCTGGACCTCTCTCAGAGGACCACAACCTTCCCTAGGACATAGGGAGTGATCCTTGTTTTCCAGGTTCAGCACTCCTTGCCTGCTAATTTTCACACTGGGTGGATATTCATACGTGGCACACAGCCTTGATGACTGGAGAAGCAAAGGGTGAAAGAAGGTCTTACATAGTCAGAGGCCCTGCCGTGAGAAGACTCCCTACTGTACACTCTGTTATTACTTTTTGTTAAGTTCTCATTAATAATTCATGAGGAAAATGCTATCCCATTCTGTATTTGAAGAAAGGCAAGAAATTAAATCACTTGCCAAAATTCAAACTGCTCATGAGTGTGCAAATGCAAAAAAAAAAAATCACTCTAGTGTTAGTATCTGCAAAAAAGTCACTCTAGTGTATTATCATACACAACAAACACGTGAATGTAAGAATATATGTTTGTATAAATGTGTGTATTTATTTATATTTTGACCCTTGACTCTATAAACTGCCATAATCACTATCCCATTTTTCTGCTGCTCTTTATTATAAAATGCCTCAAAATTGCTAAATACACCAGGGATCTCCACTTGTTCTTCTCTCATTATCACTTGGAACCCAGTTCAAATCTGATTATTATTCTCAATTCTTTCTTCCATAATTTTCACAATTTTACCTACTGTGTTTGAATCTGTGGTTCATTTCCATTTACTTTTTGCAGGTAGTGCTAGGTAAATGTGGAGGCTTTTTAAAAATAGTCTTTTCAATAAATTGTGCTGGAACACAAAGATTATTTTTTCCCTCTTGGATTACCTCAGCACCATTGTTAAAACATCAACTGAAACATATAGGCATGTCTATTTGTAAATGCTTTCTAAAAGGACAGCTAGGATGTTGATTGGGATTGCATTGAATCTGCAGAGAAATTTACCAAGTAAACCACACTAAATATTCTGATCTTCAAGCTATTTCTGCACTTAGTGCACATTTTTAGAATCCTTAGCAGCATTGGAAAGTATTCAGGGCACAAGCTTGTCACAGCTTTCTTTAAGCTTTTTCCTGCATATTCTATTTGAAATGTTAAACTTCTTCAGACATTGGTTTTATATGAATGAAAGTTATGTATTTTCATTTTTATGTTGTCACTTCAGGAAAATTCAATGACATGAAATCTAGAGTTGTTAAGAAACCATCGAAGAATAAATAATGTGTATGTGTTGATATATGGTTCCTTGACTCTGTAGTCTGCTCTGATCACTATCTCATTTATTTGTTCCCTTCATTACAAAAGGGAAACAGGTAAATAGGACTGATTATAAATTCCAATTGTTTTTAAAACTTATGCTGTCCTTAAGCCTCATGAAAAGCTTAACAGTGACTTATGTATCATTTTCATTCTAGTGATGCAAAAACTCATTAGTAATCATGTAATTGAACCAAGGTCATACCAGTAGTACCAGCCCATGGAGTTTAGTCTTTGAACAACACTTGCAACAAAATACCTATTTATCTGTCATAAATCTATCTGTCCATGAATACATCTGTCAATTTATGAATCTATGTGTTTAGCTTATATGTGTTTTCTCTACTATCAAATTAACCTAAAATGAATTGGCTTTGGGAATAATACAGATTATTAGCACTGCAGATAAATTCTTATTCTGGCTTGTTTTTCAACTGATCCTTACCATTACTTTTGGTTTTGCATTACTGGGAATTGATCCCAGGGCTTTCTGCCTGCTAGGGTAACAAAATAAATTTTATGTCTAATACTACTGAAAGGGTAATGTCTCCCTGGAAAAATAAATGCTTAGGCATGCTTAGAAATGCTTTTCAGTGATGATAATAATACACAGAGAGATGGCCATTTTCAAATGTCAAATCTTATCAAGTGGGCCATTACTAGCTTGTTCTGTATGCATTAAAGCTAGTTATTCCTATTTTCCAAAAGTAAAAACAAAATACAGGACTATGTAAACCACGTTGCATTTCATAAAATATTAAAAGCTGACTTAAACACATATATTTTATTAAAATACCACAAAGGCAATCATTAAAGAAGGTAAAAATGAGGACCTCAAATTCTCTACTCCTTATATGAGGAATTTAATTTTTGCACATTTTTCTGTATATACACATATGTGAATCTTCTTCATGACCTTGTAATGAGTGACCATTACAAGGGCAGAGTAGAAGAAAACTGCTTAGCTTATGATAGTCAAGAATCAAGGGTAGGAAGAGAGCCAGGGACGGATACAGTTTCCAAAGTCATTAACCCATAGCCTTTAATCTTCTTTCTCACAGAATCCTCTCACATATGTTTATATTACCTAATAGTTTATTAGAACTTTAATCATTTCTTTTTGGTTGGACGAAAAGATTGTGGCTCCAAAAGCAGCAAGATATAGACCAATAAAAAAACCAGAGATATAAGAAATAATGCCACCATATATAGTCAAATGATTTTCTACAAGGATGTTAAATATAAAACAGTGGAGAAATGACAGCCTCTTTAATACATGATGCTGAGGAAACTGGAGATCCACAGATAGAAGATTGAAACTTAACCCCTATTTTCAACCTGTATAAAAGTCAACTCAAAATGGATCAAAGGCCTTAATGTAAGAAACTCCAGAATAAACACAGGGGAAATACTTCAGTTGATATAGGAGATGATTTTCTGGATAGAACCCCAAAGCACAGGGAACAAAAATCAATGAATGAGATTATATCAACTAGAAATCTTCTGTAGAGCTAATAATCAACCATGCAGAGAGACAACATACAACATGGGAGAACATAATTACCAACTCTTTTTCTGTCAGAGGGTTACTATCGAGAATAATAAAGGTCTTAAGGAATAAGAAACCCAAGTAGTACAATTAAATTGTGAATGAGTGATCCTAATAGATACTTTTTAAAATAATAAATGGCCAACAAATATATGGAAAAATATCCTCAATATCGTTAGCCATTAGGTAAAATCCTGAAGGGGTAATACTTTAAATAACTAGTAGTAATTATTTAGAAAGCATCCATTATCCTTTAGAATTTAGCATTTATAATTGTTGAGCTTTTTGCTACACTGAAAACCTCAGTCCCTGTCATTTCTTGTGTTTTCTGACGTAGACTTGTTAGTCCAGAAGCAGGTTGAGCTGCACAGGAAAATGTACTACATTGGTAGCAATGAAGTTGACCTGAGGGATTTCTCTGATGGTAAACAGTTTTCATGTATAATTATATTTTAGAAATACATAGTTAAATCACATTTGTGAATGGAACTGAATGAGCTTTTGTCACACTGGACAGAAAAACCTAATAACATATAGTGTTTTTGCAGGTGTATTAGTCAATTTTGTGTTGCTATGACCAAGATACCAGGAAACTTAGAAGAGGAAAAATTTATTCTGAGTGATGGTTTCAGAGGACTAAGTCCATGGTTAGCCAGCTCCAAAGAAACATCCTGGCAGAAGGGCAGAGTAGAAGAAAACTGCTTAGCTTATGATAGTCAAGAATCAGGGGTAGGAAGAGAGCCAGGGACATATACAGTTTCCAAAGTCATGCCACAGTGACCACCCTCCTTCCACTATGCCCACCTGCCTACAGGTACAACCCAACTTTTCAGTCAAATTACTAATCCATTGAATGTATTAATCTCATAAGCTCAGATTTTTCATACTCTTTCACCTCTGAACATTACTGCATTGTTTAACATATGAGCTTTTTGAGAAATTTTCCATATCAAAAACATAATGATAGGTATTATTGAGAACTGGCAAGTTTCTTCCAGGGAGGTGAGAAGACTGAATGAAACCTCTATTTCCCTTGTTAGCTTTAGGCTTACAGGTAGCACCACCAAAAAAAAAAAAAAAAAAAAAAAAAAAAAAAAAAAAAAAAAGGCAGCAACAGTAAAGTGGAACAGTAACCTGAGGACACCAGGGTTTTATACTAAGTCCAGGTAGCTCTGACACCTTGTGAGCATGCTGACAGAGGTCTAGGGGTGCCAGAGGGGACAGTCTCACCAGTCTCATCCTTAGACATGCTGTGTAGCCAGAATAATTTCTACAGAGACACTGAGCCCAGAACATGCTGGCTGGTGGGTGGAAGTCTCCAGCCGTCCTTGTACAGTTCATATATGCCTACTCCAAATTATACAGGCTCCAATTCTTCTTGACCCTAATCTCTGGGTAAACTCCTCTTTTAGTTCACCATCCCACCTGCCCCTAGAAAATACCACTCCTTTGGTCTTCTGTGTATCACCCAAGTTCTCTGCTCCCATTTGTGGTCCTTTTGGATCCCAGTGTTTAGAAGCTGAGATCTTCCCCTTTACCCTGGATTCTTCATCCCAGCAAGTAAATTAATCATCTCCTCCTCCTTGTCTGGGTTTTATATTACACATCCTTCTCCAGGAGCCTGTTTCTGATGTTTTTTTTTTTCTTCTGTGGCATTTTTTTATCTCATAGATTTTTCTTAATGTGGCTAAATCCACCTTCTTTTCTAATTTAAGACTACTTATCAATGGGTAGAAATGCCTTCCTATTTCAAAATAAATTTTAATGACATACTATGTTTTAATAATGTGCTTGTGTTTTTAAATTTTAAGGAGAATTTTGATATACCTGAAATTTATTTTAGTACAAATGATGAGGTGGGAATTCTATGTTTATATCTAGGCAGCTAGGAAGTTATCTCAATCACATTTATTTTATAGTCTATATTTTCTCCTGAATCAAATGCAACTCTATTTTTTCATAATATAGATGGTTGTTAAGTTTGTTTCCAGATTCTGAATTATGCTTTATTGCCTATTCACCTCTGAATGTACTTGATGTCTCATTATTTAATTACTCTTGCTTTATGCTTTCAATATCTGGTAGAATTAGTTCAATTCATTCCTTTTTTTCTTTTTGGAATATGTATCATACATATTCTTATACAATTACTTTCTCAAAGAAATTTAGAATCAGCTTGTGTGTGTGCAAAAACAGTATTACTCATATATTCATTCGTATCCATTGAATATCATACCATGTTGAGGCTAATTTGAGAAAATTGATTTCTTGACAATTTTCTTGATAATATATTAAATTTTCAATATAGGAATAAAATCAAGCATTTGCATTTATCTGCTGCTATGTCTCTCAGAAGCTTATATAAGTTTTATTCTTCATTGCATATATACTTCTATAGCTCATAATTGAGTTATTTCATCTACTTATGTTATTCTTAAAAATACTGTATTGCTTGGGTTCATTCAGGCTATTTATTTTTGTATTAATTTTATACCTTGCACCTTGTTGAATTCTGTAATTAAAAGCAGGATTCTTACTGATCATTTTATTTTGGTTCTTATATGGTTCTGTCCCTCAGAGCTACTCAAATGTGAAGCCCATTGTTTATTTGTGTGTTTTCACAAATACATACGACCTGGGTTTCTTTTTCTCCAGAAACTGTTATTATTATAGGGACATTGATTTGTAAAGCTAACTCTCATTTTCTGCTATGTAAATTAGAAAATTGAGATTTGAGAGAAAAATCAACAATTATCCTGTTCCCCAGCTCTTGACTACCTCAGAGGAGTGTTGGGATAATTAAACAAATGTTTTCTTTAAAATTACTTTCTTCCCACCACTGGGTCTGGGGCTTGGGGGTTTTTCGCTCAGCAAAGGAAACTATCAGTAATGTGAAGAGAGAGGCTACAGAGTGGGAGAAAATTTTTGCCACTCATACTTCAGATAGAGCACTAATTTCCAGAATATATAAAGAACTCAAAAAACTCTACACCAAGAATACAAATAATCTAATCAACAAATGGTCTAAGGAAATGAACAGACACTTCACTGAAGAAGATATACAAGCAATCAACAGATATATGGAAAAATGTTCAACATCTCTAGTAATAAGAGAAATGCAAATCAAAACCACACTAAGATTCCATCTCACCCCAATTAGAATGGCGATTATCAAGAATACAAGCAACAACAGGTGTTGGCGAGGGTTTGGGGAGAAAGGTGCACTCATACATTGCTAGAGGGGTTGCAAATTAGTGCAGCCACTCTGGAAAGCAGTGTGGAGATTCCTTAGAAAACTTGGAATGGAACCACCATTTGATCCAGCTATCCCACTCGTTAGCCTATACCCAAAGGACTTAAAATCAGCATACTGCAGAGATACAGCCACATCAATGTTCATAGCGGCTCAATTCACAATAGCCAGATTGTGGAACCAACCTAGATGCCCTTCAAATGATGAATGGATAAAGAAACTGTGGTATATATATACAATGGTATATTACTCAGCTATAAAGAATAATAAAATTATGGCATTTGCAGACACATGGATAAAATTGGAGAATATCATGCTAAGTGAGATAAGCCAACCTAAAAAAGCCAAAGGACGAATGATCTCGCTGATAAGCAGATGATGACATATAATGAGGGGCGGGGGGGTTAGCATTAGGGTTAGGGTTAGGTTTAGGTTTAGGGTTAAGGAGGGTGGCAAGAATGGAGGAAGGAAGGACTGTGTAGAGGGAAAAGAGGGGTGGGAGGGGTGGGGGGAAGGAAAAAAAGAATGAATGAAGCAACATTATCCTATGTAAATTTATGATTACACAAATGCCTTTACTCCATGTACAAACAGAGAAACAACATGTATCCCATTTGTTTACAATAAAAAAAAATTACTTTCCTCTGATAGAGAAAACAATTCCACATTTGTACTATGGTTTAAGATAATCTGCTATCTTGTTAATATTCAAAGGAAAGAAATTACAAACTAAAAATGGTACGAGGGCCTGTGTCTCAAGAACTGATGGTATTTTTATGAAATGGAGATTAAGAATTTCTATAAATGGTGTGAATTAGAACCACAGTATAAAAGTCAAACAATCTCTATTAATGAAGGTGTATTTGAAAAAGTGAAAGCACATGTGAAAGCAGTCTTGAGAAAATGAGCTTTTACCAACAATTCCCAAACATTAGCAGCTTGATACATAGAAATGTATTCATGGTTTGCAGGTTGAGTAAACTGGCAGAAGTCACTCAAAGAATTTCTGGTGTGACGGGTTTCATGAAGAATCTAAGTCTAATGTGATTGCTGATGATCAGAAAATCTGTCACAAATGTCAGGGGACCTGCCCAGGGCCATCTCAGCCTGACATTCTAAAGACCGTTGTCCTCAAAATACCCCTGGGAAGCTGCTCCAGCACTTAGTATTCCCTGAGAAGCTCCCACCTGCTGCTTTCCTGAGTAGTAGCAATGTGGGTGCTTCCCAAGGGCCCCCAGGAAGTCATAACCACTATGAGTCTGCTCAGGAGACCATCCAAAACAAATTCTTCTGTTTGGTGACATCTAATCTGGAGCCATGCAAAGAAAGGGATTCTTGGCATTGTGTTTCCTAGCCTTGAGGCATTGTGGGAGTTCTTACAAAGGGCCGTGGTGCAAATGAGCTACCCAAAGAGGGATGGACACTCGAGTCACAGAATGAAGTGTGTGGTCCACTGAATAAAATATTCAGCTTCTGTGAAGGAGAGTTTTATTTTGTTTCGCAGCATCAAAGATTTAAGTCCATGGTGGCTTGGCCCCCTGCCCTTGGGGCCTATCATCATAATAGTACATTTTGGCAGGAGAACATGTTGGAGGAATAAAACTCAGGGCAATCAGGAAGCAAAAGACAGAGTGGTTGGGGTCCCAATATCTCCTTCCAGAGCATGCCCCCAGCCACCCAACTTCCTTCCTCTAGGCCCCACCTCCAAAGAATTCCACTGCCCCACATGGTGCCATGGTCTGGGGACCAGCTCTTAATACAGGAGTATTTGATGGACATTACAGATCCCACCATACCATGCCTGCTTCTTGTTCTCATTCTTCTTATTGATATTAAAGACTTTGTCCAGAAGTTTTAGTACTTTAATTTAATTTTTTATTGGCCAGATTAATGAGATTCACTGCAATATTTCCACATAAGCTTCTCAGCTGCATTTTACAACAGGCAGGATCAGGTCCAAGTATCTGTTCAGGTGTAAGAAAGGATGGGATGAAGACTTTGATAGGAAGGCATTTCCATAGACCATTTCAGATGGAGGAAAGAGAGATCACAATATCAGTGAATAGAGCTTAAGAAATAAACAACCAAAAAATAAAAATTCAAATGCAGTTTGATTATTAATTTAAAATAATCCTGACATTGATATGCACCATGAACTATGTTTCTTAGACATAATTATAAGCATGATGCTTTAGATTTTTCTTAATCTTTAAGAAATTATAGCCTATTCCTTTGAATATGCTACAGTTTTACCAGGAAAAAAAATCTTAGCTAAAAAAGAAAAAAAAAAAAACCCTCCTAATTTTATTATACTTTTGTATTGAACTAATATATCATATTTGTCTTTTATTATTATCATTCACACTGTCCATTAGTTTGCAAAAATGGCCTTATTGTTTTGGGATTTTTGGAGAGTTAAACATTGCAAAAAGTGATGAAAAAGATTTTGAAGTCCCCAGGGAAACACCAATTTTAGGAGGGCAAAGTAGACACTCTTCAGTATCACGACATCACTCATACTAGCATTTATTTAAAAGTCTACAAGTATGTGTACCTTGTGTTTTTGACTATTAAAGTAAATAAATCTTTGCTTGAACAACCTGAAATAATTTGCTGTTACCCAATGTTCTCCTGGACATATTTAAACATCAAAGAAAAAATAAGTCCTTGCCTGAGTCAACTTCTATTTAGGTCAATTAACCACAAAATGGTAAGGAGTTGACTTAAACTAGGGAAGTGATATTGCTTTTATCACTGAAACAGTTTGGGTATTAAATGAATACATGTCTTCTTCCCTGCCTTTTGCTTTGGATTTCACAGCTTGATATTGTTGTCCATTGCACTGAAAATACGGTATGTTTAAGTAAATGTATGAATGAAAAGGCAAAGAGGGTTTTTCCAGCGGGAACAGTGACCTACACACCTTAAAGGATCTTAAATAGACAGACACTGTAATAATTCTTTGCTTCCTTTGTCCCTTTTGATCGCTGGATTTCTACCCAAATTCACATCACTTTTATTATCCAATCACCTACAAAATGGATTTTAATTTACCATGCTTGAAAATCACAGGAGTTGAACAACGGGGGGAAAAAAAACGTTACAAGGTGCATGTACTGTTTTTCCAAAGAGCCATTATTGGTTAAAGTTAATCAGTTTTATTACATATCTTTTCATTCATTGAGCTATTACCTAAACAGATGGTGCTCTGGAGAGCTGCCCAAACTGTCCCAGTCTCATGACTGTGCGGCGAGAATGCAAAGTTTGAGCACCTTTAGTGAGCATGATGTAAGAGACTCATTCAACCTGGACAAAAATATTTTATAGATTATATATCTCCCATAATTTTCCATTCTAAAATAAGCTTGGCACTAAAGGACTTATGTTGCAGATAGCATTATCATACAATTTTAGACAGTGAGTTTTAAAGTTCATAAAACTGACTGATGATCAGAACAGCACATTTTCACATAATTAGCGATTTATTGTGGAATTATAATTTATTTTTCACAAAGCAAACTTTCATACCTGGAGTTTTCAAGCATGTAAATGTAAAATGCAATTCAAAATTCCAATAGGATTTCTGAATATCCATGTCAGTCACAGTCCAGGCTTATAGGAAGTTGGGAATTGTGCAAAAGTTTAAGCACCTGGCATTTTGTGTCTCATGAAGGAGACCTGGAATGGCAAAAGAAGCCACAGAGGCCATGGAAATTTCTTAAATGAGGAACTTGAGGTGATTCCAAGACTTTTTCCTGCAAAGGTGAAACTGAGGTAATAGAGGTGGTATGTTTTGCCATGGCATTGACACGCACTGTCAGGAATGGTCAATTCCCTGGTTGCTATCATTGCTCACTTTGACAGCCACAAGTCAACTTCTCTGGAACTACTGCATGATTTATGACTATGGGATGAATTATTTTGCCTTCCCCTAAAATTTTCATTAAAGTCTCAATACCAATACCACAGAATGTGGACTTTGGAACAAGGGTCAATTTAGATGTCATTGGTTAAGACACATAGTGTCTTATGACATCACTAAGCTGCTACTTCAGAGATGAGAGAAAAGTATCTACAAGTAAAATTTAAACCAATGAAATGCACAAAGGCAGAGAAAATATTAGTGTTCTCCAGAGTCTGACGTCTGGGGAAGTGGGGAGATGTTGGCCAAAGCATTAAACTTTCACATGAACAGGAGGAATAAATTTTTGTAATCTAGTGGACAGCTTGATGACTACAGTTTATAAGAATACACTGTTAAGTTTTTAACATTGCTAAGGGAATTAATTCTAAATATCCTCACCTTAACAATTGGTAAAATCAGAGTGATATACTGTTACTTTTATTTAATCATACCATATTGTGGACATACAGCATAACATCACTTTGCACATCATAAATATATACTATTATATTTTGCCAGCTGAAAGATTATGTAAATAAATAATTACTAGCATTCTTATTAATAATAGTAGAACTGTAGTGTTGCCATTTTGCAAGTGCAGTGGGTCAATACATATAGACGTTAAGCATCAATGGTACTAGCTTCACAAGGAGAGGACATCATATGTAAGTTGTATCCTGAGGAAAATACTACTCCACTGGCAGCCTTGAAAAGGAAAGGAAGCATATATTTCTCAGTCTCTGGATCCAGCTGACATTTTTCAGAATAAGAGAAGACTGAGGAGCAGAGTGACCTGCAGTTGGAGCTTGCAGGCAACACTGCTGAGCCCAGGGAATTGCCAAGGTTCAATGACTGAGTTCCTCAGCAGGTAGATTATAAAGAGAGGGAGATGAAATGGACCAGAGTAAGCACAGGGTCTATATGATGATGTGATAAACTCCATCCACAGGGCCACGAGTGCTGGGAATGTAACCATGATAGTTACTCTGGGGCACTCTCCTGAGAAGCAATTTGAGTGGGAAGAAAACTCAGAGATTGGTACATGTATGCGAACAGTAATAGTAAACATCTCACATCCACACAAAAATAAGAGAGAACATGAGTCTCATATCACCTGTAAGGTCCTTCTGAATGCCTGCTTTGTGAAGCGTAAGACAGGTTTTAAGAGCCCTATGGGCTCTTTCTGCAGTCTACTACCCAGTGGTATCCTCTGACCTTCCCTTCCACCTGATCATGTACTCCACAATTTCTAGTTTATCTGAGATCTTCACTGTGTGAACAATTTTCAAACTACTTGAGGACAATAAGGTTTCCAAATTATGATTTCCAACACAATGCTAATTGAATGCCAGGCCCTTAGCATGTGATAACACATTTGACCTTCACTACAAAATGAGGATTTTTATGGGCTGATGTGTCAGCTAACATGATGGTAGACTGCACATGCAAGAAAATACAGGACATGGAGACCATTACATTGATAACTTCATTTGAAACAGCACAGCTTAGAGAGGAAATTGCCTAATAGGAGCATACTTGGGAAACAGACATTGATGAAAAGGATCCTCACATTACATCTGTGCCTTTTTGCTGTTTTTATGGCTGCATATTAATTATTCATAATATGGATTTTTGTGGCAGCATGTCTGTGTGTACATATGTCATAATTCTATCAAACTCACTCCTCACTTTACTTTAATCAGCTGCCCAGTGAATCTTCAACACTTATCTGCATGACACCTGGGACTGCCCCCACACTCTTTTGGGCTCCCTGCCCCTCTGTATTTGACAGCACAGCTCTTCTATAACTGGAGGACATTAATCATGTTTTCCCTTTGGCTAGCCCTGAAACACTCAGCACTTCTTCATGAGAAGTAGTCAACTGAACTGACTGATTTCAAAAATTTCCTCAAGTTTTAATATTTTGTATTTAAAAGAGCTTTTTTCAACTGGAAAGTATCTTCAGCTTTATCACTGGAAGACTGTGGGAGAGGGGAATTTGCTATTAAAGGATTCCAAACTCCCCAGATATATTCCATATTTATGTTCAGCTCAAAATAGCTTCAAATTCTCATTGGCAGGAGCTTGGTTTTTTTAAGGACTATAACTCCTTATAATTAAATATCTTAGCAACTATTGAGTTCAGGAAACTTGTAGAATTGTGTCAATATTTAATTCTGTAATAATGCCTACAACTGCCCCTCCTGAGAGCTACTGGTATCATCAGATAAATTTGAGTGACTTTCAATCTATCTGTTATTGCCTAAGCATCATTTCACATGCATTATCACACTTAATTTTTGGACAACACTGAATTTCAGCCTATTTAATTTATTTCCAGAGGAATAAACTGGTAATTCATGCAAGATTATTTAACAAACAGCACAGGAATTAGAACCCATATCTGGCCATTTCTGGAGCCCACATACTCAACAGTGTGTCCTTTGTATCACACATCTCAACCTTTCTAACCTCCATGTCTATGGACTCCAAAGCTACTGAGGTGTTGCAGAATCCTCATGGTCTTCTTGGCCATACTGTACGGCATGGTGTCCTACAGAGGGGGTGTGGGAACACGACTCTATTATTTATATTTTAAATCCACCCCCAACCACCCATTTGAAGCAAATACGTATAAACATCTTTTGGTTCTGTGAACATAATCTTCCCTGATGTGTGCACTGGGGTTCTGTCTGTCTGTGAGCCTCCTTAGGAGCTGTTTTCTGAGGAACTCAGTGGCCTCTAGGGCTTCAAATGTGAGAGTTTGGGGAGGAAGAAGACAAAGAAGAATTCAAGTTTCTGTCCCCCGCAGTTGTTCAGATGATCCTGACACATGAAGAGCTGTGCTGTCAGAATATGACTGACCCTTATTTTTCCTGGAGGGGCCACATGTGGATGGGTCAGCAGGAGGTGACACATGAAGATGCCCCTGAGTTCAGCTGGAGTTTTGTTTCTGCACAATTAGTTGAACCAGAAGTCAATTCTCCTCCTTCTAAATCTATCATATTAAGATTCACTTGAGTCTACCTGGGAGAGTTTGCCATGAGGGGTTGGAAATTTCATGTTTTCCTGGTCTGTAAGCAAAACTATTGGGAAGCTATGAAGTTGTCTATGTATCCTTCAGGTGATAATTCTGTACAATAATGAGAAATGAAATTACTGACCTTGGGGATTTAATCTGTATTGTTGTTAAATTATCCTCATGTTTTGCTTCAGGGAGGTCCTTTGTGTTTTAATAGATCTCAGACCCACAGTTATACTCTATTTTCCTTTGAAATTCTTGTCTCTATATCTAGTGCTGCAAATATTAAAAACAAATAAAAGCTTCCCTAATTCATGCCAGATTTCTCTCTGTGGTAATCATCTGATTTGATGAGCATCTGAAAGTGGATATGGCCAACAGAGAGCAGAGAATCATCAAGTCATCTCTATCTAGCCAGGATTCAGGTGGGAGGGAAGGGAACTCATAATGGTGGCTTTAAGATACATTCCTTCTTCCACAAAGTGACTTTGTCACGTCTTGCAGACCCTTCTCAGAAACTGTCTAGGGAAAATGTGCTGTCTTATGTGTGTGATGGAGGTTTGTTTTGTTTAATTTGGAAATGCTGCAGACTGCAGTGATTCTGCTCAGAACATTGAAGTCAGAGTACGTGAAGTGGGAATCCTTTCCCTAACTCATACTGGTCTTCCCTTGTATCATTTCCTGACAGGAAACATCTGCTTGGAAGTTTGTGGAGCACATGGCCCCCAACAGAGCCTCCCCAGCAGGAGGGCAGCAGGCCCACATCTTGACACCTAATGTCCCATTTAATGCCTGAGTCCCCTAGCAGCCTGCAAACTTAGAGAAAAGACAAAGGAGAAAGTGCCACCAACCATAACTGCTTGCTGAGTCTTTGAAGGCTTCTAACTCTATGATTTCTCTATTACAGAATTAATTAGTAATTGTTGTGGCTGACACTCAAATCCACAGTTTTCATGGGACTGATGTGTTATTTAGGCTAATTTGCAGAAGTTGAATTAAAGGTTTCATATCAGCATGAAACATAGTGCACAGTTGATGAAAAATTAAAACATCCAATAATTAGTCTGCAAACTGTCACTTCCATGCTCAGTAAACTAACCTAGGCACAAATGGCACCAAGGACAATCCAATCCAATGACATCAAGTGAGAGTTCATGAGGTCAGCCCTGTCCACCAAGATGCACACACTGCACTCTCCAGTGTTGGGGATTCTCCCAGGACAGGGGACAGGTTCATGCTGAATCTTTTCAGAGGGGTCACAATGGGGAGGTAAGACTCAACTCTTCCAGTTTCAGAGAATCAGAGACTGCACTAAGAGACAAGACAGAGGGGCACAGACAGAAAGAGACAGAAGAACCAATGCACTTTTACTACTGAGTCTGTAATGACTGTGACCGAGGCAATTCTATGGTATCTGCATGGACATCAGGTTTATGTAAATAAGGTCAGCCTCCACCATGGAGTACCACCAAATCATGGAAGGGCCATGGTGCAGTGTCTCAGCTGTCTGTGCCGTATGTTTGCATCCACCTCAAAGCTTCCAGTGAGGGTCAGTGACTGCCTCCAAGGAGAGGGTCCCTGGCCCTTGTTCTCCAGCCATGGCACCTGTGGGGGGTGAGATGACATCCGCGAGCCTCAGGCAAATCAAGATCTCAGTTCTTGCCACACAGGGAGAGGGGAAACTAGAATGAGACTCATTCCACTATGTTCCTTCCAGTATGTGAAAAACACCCTGGTAGGACTCCACTTTCACCCTCACTGCAGTCCTGAGAATCGGGTTTCATTATCTTCCCATGAGCATGGAAATAGGTTGTAGGCAATGAAGTGACTTGCACAGAACCAGTAGAGGACAGAACTAAATCCTGTGTCTAACCTGGAGCCCAAGCTCTGCTCTAACTTGGTGTCTCCCCAGATTCTTTCCCCTGATTGCCTAGAAGTGTTCTTCTCCATCTGTAGGCTTAGTCTTTTTATCTTGACCTTGTGGGACAGACTAGAGATAAGGAGAGCCAAGTGAAGAGCCTGTGAGATAGCTGCAATGTTATCTCCATGCTCAGTCAGCCTGAGGTGTCCAACCACACTCAGCATCACTAGCCTTTCACTTGATTGTTAGGATGGCTGATTTTCTCCAGTATCTTCTTTTGGATTTGATGGTTAATCTTCTATATCAACATGACTAGGATGTAATGCCCAACTGTGTTGTCAAACACCAGACTAGATGTGGAGGTGTTTTGTAGATGTAAATGCCATTATTAACAGTATTGTCAGTGACAGCTGAGTAAAGTAGATGACCCTCTGCAATGTGGGTGGACCCCATCCAATCAGTTGAGTGTCTCAAGAGCAGAGACGTGGTTTTCCTGGAAAGGCAGGCATTCCCCCCAGGATGACAATGTAGAAATCCTTCCTGAGCCCCTAGCCTGCCTGGCCGTCTTAGTGTTCAAGAAGTGTGCCAGCCTAAACTTTCCTCAGGGCCCTTGCTCCTGCTACTCTCCACATAGTGTTCTCTTGAGTCTAGAACTGTGTCATCCATATTCCTCAGCACAAACATGACCTTCCCCCAGAAGTATCACAGGCCAAGGGTATGACTGGTAGTACCTGGCAGTCTGGAGTATTACTTGCTTATGTATTTATCCCTCTGTCTACCCACCAGAGTGAAGACGGGCAGGGAAAGCTCTTGGTGAATTCTGCTCACTGCCCTCCCTCCACATTGAGAACCACCCCTGGACGACACAAGAAAGCTGCTGCCTAATACAAGAATGAGAGTAGGTCTAGTGCTTCCCTATGGTCAGGTAGGAGATAAATGTGGTACCAGTGGTTCCATCTAGACTGGAAGTGGAAGTTCATGATTACTGATTTATTAAACAAATGAATTGCAAAATTCCTAAATGATAAGCATAAAACTGCATTAGTTTTCTCATTGTGAATGTGCTTTTATAGCAGCACTCTACTAGCCTCCAGTAAGCACCACTGGCCCTGAAAGATAACCCCATTCTGGCATCTCACTGCATAGATCCACGTGTTTGTGTTTGTTGTATTTATGAGACTCTTTGCATTCACAAATGGACTAAAATTGTCTTCTCATGTATATTTGACTTCTACCCAATATTGGTCTATGGGACATGTACATGTTTCCTGTGTTTAATTTCAGGATGTCTATTTCCACTCCTGTATGCTATTCAATGGGAGGAATATACCACAATTTATGTATGGTTTCCATTGCAGATGGTCACTTATTTTCTTCCAACTTGAAGCTTAAGAAAATATGCTATCATGACTATGCTACATGTCTTTTGGTGAACTCATTTAGTCATTTCTCTGGGAATACACAACTCTTAGTAGGAGAATCACAGCACCATAGACTGTGCTCTGTGCTTGGTTAGGGATAGCATAGGCTCTGGTCTGTATATGTGTTCCCCAAAGGCTCATATGTTAAAAGCATGAGCCCCAGTTGGTGGCTCTATGGGGACCTGATGGAGTCCTTAAGAGGTGGACTATTGGAAGTTTCCCAGTCACACTGGAGCATGCACTTGGAGGGGACACCAGGACCCTGGGCCTTCACTTCCTGGATGCCTTGATGTGAGCCATTTGCTGTACCAAACGCTCTACCATGAGTAATTCCTCAGTACAGGCTCAGGGTCAGTGAACCATGACTCATACCTGCATATTATGATGTGAAATAAGCCCTGCCCCTCGTTAAGTTGATTATCTTAAGCATTTTGGCTGATGAATTAAAGCAGATAAAATCAATTTCCAAAAATTCTAAGGAATTTGTATCATTTATACTACTAACAATATTCAGAAATTCCACTATTTGTTCAGATCCACCACTGAATGTTGTCTATCTTTTTCACTTTATTGATTATAATCTGTGTTTTGATTTGGCTTCTTCTGTGAAACATCTTTTTCATATGTTTTGATCCTGTGGATACTCTTCTTTGTTAAGTACCTGTGCACATCTTTTGCCATCTTTCTACTACTATAGCTTATGTCTTTTTTGTCTTTTAATTTTTAATATTATATCACATTCTATATAATAATACTTATTTTTATTGCTGTTATTAAATATCAGTCACCTTTTGCATTGATGTACTTCCTTTGTCTGGGTTGCATTAGTCTCTAAATTATGCTTTTTTTTTACTTTTTAAATTTTGATTCATTGTGCACAAAGGGGGTACAACTATTGTTTCTCTGGTTGTACACAAAGTAGAGTCATAACATTTGCGTAATCATACATGTACATAGGGTAATGATATTTGTCTCATTTTATTATCTTTCCTTCCCCCAACACCCTCCCCATCCCTCATTTACCTCTACAAAATCTATCCTTCTTCCATTCTTCCCTTACCTCCTCCCCCACCGCACCATTATATGTTATCATCCACTTATCAGAGAAATCATTCAGCCTTTGTTTTTGGGGGGATTGGCTTATTTCACTTAGAATGATATTCTCCAACTCCATCCATTTATCTGCTAATGCCATAATTTTATTCTTCTTTATGACTGAATAATATTCCATTGTGCATATATACCACAGTTTCTTCATCCATTCATCTATTGAAGGGCATCTAGTTTGGTTCCACAATCTAGATGTTGTGAGTTGAGCTTCTATAAACATTGATATACCTGTGTCTCTGTAATATGCTGACTTTAAGTCCTTTGGTATAGACCAAGGAGTGGGATAGCTGATCAAATGGAGGCTCCACTCTGAGTTTTCTAAGGAATCTCCATACTGCTTTCCAGAGTGGCTGCACTAATTTGCAACCCTACCAGCAATGTATGAGTGTACCCTTTTCCCCCACATCCTTGTCAACACCTATTGTTGCTTGTATTCTTGATAATCGCCATTCTAATTGGAGTGAGATGGAATCTTAGGGTAGTTTTGATTTGCATTTCTCTTATTACTAGAGATATTAAACATTTTTTCATATATTTGTAGATTGCTTGTAGATCTTCTGTGAAGTGTCTGCTCATTTCCTTAGCCCATTTATCGATTGGGTTATTTGTATTCTTGGTGTAAAGTTTTTTGAGTTCTTTATAGATCCTGGAGATTAGTGCTCTAGCTGAAGTGTGTGGCAAAGATTTTCACCTACTCTGTAGGCTCTCTCTTCACTTTGTTGATTGTTTCCTTTGCTAACAAAAAGCTTTTTAGTTTGGATCTATCCCAATTATCAATTCCTGCTTTTACTTCTTGTCCTTTTATAGTCCTTTTAAGGAAGTTTGGTCCTAAGCTGACATGATGAAGATTTAAACCTACTTTTTTCTTTTATTAGTTGCAAGGTCTCTGGTCTAATTCCTAGGTTCTTGAACCATTTTGAGTTGAGTTTTGTGCAGGGTGAGAGATAGGTGTTTAGTTTCACTTTACTGCATATGGATCTCCATTTGTTGAAGAAACTATCTTTTCTCCATTGTATGTTTTTGGCACCTTTGTCTAGTATGAGATAACTGTATTTATGTGGGTTTGTCTCTGTGTCCTCTATTCTCTACCATTGGTCTACCTATTTTGATGCCAATACCATGCCATTTTTGTTACTATTTTTCTGTAGTATAGTTGAAGGTCTGGCCTTAGCTCTTCCTGCTAAGGATTGCTTTAGCTTTTCTGTTTCTCTTATTCTTCCAAATGAATTTCATGATTGCTTTATCTATTTCTCTGAGGTACATTATTGAGATTTTAATTGGAAATGCATTGATAATTTGTATAGTGCTTTTGGTAGTATGGCCATTTTGAAAATATTAATTTTGCCTGTCCAAGAACATGGGAGATCTTTCCATCTTCTAATGTTCTTTAATTTCTTTCTTTAGCGTTCTGTAGTTATCATTGTAGAGGTCTTTCACCTCTTTTGTTAGATTGATTCCCAAATATTTTATTTTTTTGAGGTTATTGTGAATGGGGCAGTTTTCCTAATTTTTGTTTCAGAGGATTCATCACTTATGAATAAAAATTCATTAGTTTTATGAGTGTCGATTTTATATCCTGGTACTTTACTGAATTCGTTTATGAGTTCTAGAGGTTTTCTGGTGGAATTTTTTAGCTCCTCTAAATATAGAATCATGTCATTGACAAATAGTGATATTTTGAGTTCTTCTTTTCCTATTCGTTATCCCTTCAATTTCTTTGGTCTGTCTAATTGCTCTGGTTAAAGTTTCAAGGATGATGTTGGATAAGAACAACCTAATTTTAAATGGAGAAAAACTGAAAGCATTTCCCTTAAAAACTGGAACAAGGCAGAAATGCCCTCTTTCACCACTTCTAAATGATGCCTTTTAATGATGACAAGTTTATAATTTTACCATAGCCCCATTTACTGCTTTTTTCTATGATTCATGTTTGTACGTGTGTGTGTATATGTGTGTGTGTGTTCTGTTTAAGAAATCTTTACCTACTTTAATGTCATGCATTTTTTTTCTAAATGTTTTATTGCTTTACCTTCACTATTTAATGCTACAACATATCCAATATTGATTTTTTGATATAATTTCAGCTATATGATCAACATATTTTATATCCATTGAAAACAGCCAATTCTCTTAAACCTATATTTTTTTTCTAACTACCCACTTCTTTCAAGGCAAAGTTGTATCACAATGACCTTACATGGATGGGTTATTTCTGAGTTCTCTATTCTGTCTCATTAATCTATTTAATTCATGCATTGCAGTTTCATAATAAATCATCATATGTGATAATTTAAGATCTCCATTTTTGCTGTTCTACTGGTTCTGCCTGAATTATGTTTTTATAATTCATAATTATAAAATAATTTATAATACAGTACATAATTTATAATCTGGTTGGCATGTTGACAACAGAATTTTTTGTTCAAAGCCCAGGGAATAATTAAAAATGTCAATATGGAGGAGATGAAGCAAGGTGGTGCCTAAGTCAGATTCTACAGCAATCAGCTCCCCACACACACCAACTTGAACAGCCATTCATGTGTCAAACTATCTTTACAAGAACTAAGAAAGTAAGGTGAGAGAACACCTGGTTTAGTATAATAAAGAAAACACACATTGAATAAAAGCAAAAAAGGACAAAAGAATCTCCCATATTACCATGCCTCCAACTCCAAGCAGCACAGAGAATTATATCTCCTACTGGCAGTGGGAGAAAAAAAATAAGTCCAAGCTTTACACTTGAAATGAGTACTAGGCCTGCCAGAGTGGAACCCAGTAGAGACTAACTCCCATAATGCTGCACTGGAGGCAGCACCCATGGACTAAGTTTCTGGAACTACATTAGCCAGGAAACCCACAGACTGCCTTGACCACCTGCACCAACTGCCTTCACCAGCTGCACCTTGAATGAAAAGGGAAGAAAGCAAACCTCCATTTACTGGAGAGTAGGACAGGAAAGTTGGCAAGGGCTTTTCCTTGGAGCTCAGTGACAGCCCTTCCATGGTGAGGCATAATGCTAGGCAGAAGTCAAGGGGTCCCATAAAAAGACCAGGGATTGCAGATGGGACCTCACCTCTAGATCTGCAATAACAGCAGCAAAATAGGCTGTGATTCAGTGTCTGTTGCCCCAAGCTGTGGAGTAGACCTCAGTGCATCCCTAAAAACTGCAGAATCTTGTAGCTGTAAGACCAGGTACAACTCATCTTAGTGTCAACCTTGGTGGTTAAGGGACTGTGTCCTCCAACACTACTCCAAACTCAGGTAGCAAAGTGTGGAGCATGACTGCATGCTAAGGTAGTAAGCACAGACTTTTGCCTTGGAACTCAGTGCCAGACTGATGAAACCAATCAGTGGGCATATCCTGATAGTTCCCATCACCAGAGCAGTGCCCACAGAGAGAACCTCTGAAACAGGCCTGGTATCTGGCAGAGACTCATCTATCTGACTTCTGTTCAAGTTAGTACCACCTGTGGCTAATCTGTAGAACTCCTGGACCAGGAGTGCCCCTCAGCTATAGCAGACATAGCAGTGATCTGCCCTAAGGCTGTGCTGGTAATATGGGCTCTGGTGTTGGTGGTCACAGAAGTGCCTAACTTGTTCCTCCCCCAATCTCAGGCAATACATTATGGAGAGGGCAAGTATTTGCGTGAAGGAAGAGAAGGGAAGTGAACACCAAGTCTGGTCTATATTGTGGTTTTTATGTGGTATCCCCCAAAAGCTCATATTTGAAACAATGCACAAAGGTTTGGAGGAGGATTATTGGGTTATAATGGGGGATGGTCAGAGAAAGTGGTTCATTGGAGCATGGCTATGGGGTACATATTTTGTATCTGGAGAGTGGAGTCTCTCTGCTTTCTAATCATCATGTGAACTGCTTCCCTCTGCCACACTCTTCTGCCATGGTGTTCTGCCTCATCTTGAGCCTCAAGAATGGAGCTGGTTTTCTGTGGACTAAGAAATCATGAGCCTTCAAATAAACTTTTCCTCCATTAAAATTGTTCTGGTTAGATCTTTTAGTCACAGCAGCAAAATAGTTGACTAAAACAGTCTAGGAGCTTGATGCTAGTCCCTCCTGACTCTGCCCAGAGTCAGGTAAAATCCCAAAGTACCTGATCTCTCAGGCTAGTGACTGTGGAGGAGGTGTGTGTCTACATGGCTTCACAAGGCTCATGGAGACAGAATACCTTGTTTCACTCTACAAGTACATGCTGAACAGCAAATCATCTACAGATTTGGGACAAACCTAAGCTTGAATAGACCATTAGTGCTGAAGCAGCAATAATATACTTGCAATGGAATTGTGGCAAACTGGACTTAGTCCACCATCTGGAGCTGAAATAGCAGAAGTGACTCTAGGCTCCAGGAAAATAAGCAGCCTGTTGAGAATTTCTTAAAAGACAAAACAAAGGCAGTTTACAAAAACTGGGTTTAATAACTTACCCTTCAATGCATAGAGAACTTTGTATACTTATAATCATCAAGAACTTTCTGGGCAAATATGGGGAGCAATTCAATTTATAATAATAATAAACAAACAAAAAACAGAGGAATAAATCTAACCAGAGTCAAAAGACCAGTGTAACCTGTGTTCATAGATTGGAGGGATGGTTGTTAAAATGTCCATGCTGTCCAAAGCAATCTACATATTTGGTTTAATTCCTATTAAAATACCAATGCCAATAACATTCTTATCAGAAATAAAAGAAAAACAATTCTGAATATTACAAGATTTCATAAAAATACCAAATAGCAGAACACTCTAGAGCAAAACCAACAAACAACAAATATTATACTACCTGACTTCCAAATATACCACAAAGTGGTAGAAATCCAAAGAGCATGGTGTCAGCCTAAGAACAGACACATAGTTCAACAGAATGAGGAGCCTAAAATGAAGCCCATGCATCTCTATCCAACTGATATTCAACAAAGGAGTTAACAACATTCATTGGAGAAAGGAAAGTCTTTAATTTGTGCTGGGAAAATGGAATATCCACAAGTAGAATAATTCCAATGGAAGTGTATGAATACACCACAGTGAATCTCCCTATTATGTAGATACACAAGAAACTAATTTTAAAAACTCAAGTAGATAGCAGGAAGATCAGTAGAGGAAAGAGAATGGGGGTGGGGGAGGAGGCAAGGGAAAGGGGAAGGACTGGGGGCTGAATTAGAGCAAATTATGTTCCAGTCTTTTATAATTATGTCAAAATGAATTCTAATATTATGAATAAATAGAAGAACCAATAAAATTTTTAAAATGAAGCTAGATTCCTCCCTATCTCTCATCAGTCAAAATAAAACTCATAGATTTTAGGAGGAAATCCAGATCCCTAGCCCAGCTCCCTGGGGACAAAGAGTTTGTATCATGGTAGCAGGATTTGAATGACTCCATAAAGCCCACCCAGCAAGCCCAGCCTACTGTTATCTGCTGGTCTGAAGGAGGCAAGGAGGTCTTCATTTCTGGGTCTTTCAACAACTGGAGCACCAAGATTCTACTGATTAAGAGATTAGCAGATCTCAAGAGTTGCCCAATGAGACACCCCTCCCCCCGCTGAAGCAGTGAACTTGGACAACTGGGAGCATCGTAGAGGAGTCGGCTCAGCCCAGTGCTTCGACTCAGAGCAACCACTGGGGCTCCAGGCAGCTTCCCAGAGGAGGAGCTGTGTGGCGAGCTGTTTGGACTCAGAGCGACCGCACCTGAACACCAGGGCCTGCCCGGAGGAGGAGGAGGTGCGCGGCAGGTCACTTGGACTTGGAGTGATTGGACAAGAGCTACAGGTGGTTGCCAGATAGGAGCTGTGTAGCGAGTTATTTGGACTCAGAGCAAATGCTCCTGAACACCGAGGGGCTGCCCGGAGGAGGACCACAGTGGGTCGCTTGGTCTTGGAGCAGCCGCACCAAGCGGCTGCCCAGGGGAGGCATGTGGTGAGTCACTTAGACTCAGAGGGACCACTCCTGAACACCCGGGGCACTACCCAGAGGAGGAGGAGGAAAGGGGCGGGTCATTTGGACTCGGAGTGACTGCCCAGGGCTACGGGTGGTTGGCGGGAGGAGGAGGCACGCAGTGAGTTGCTTGGACTCCTAGTGACCGCACCGCAACACCGGGCGGCTGTCCAGAGGAAGAGGCATGCGGCAGGTCACTGGGACTCAGAGTGACTGTATGGGGCTCCAGGTGGCGGCTCAGAGGAGGGGCTGAATAGACAGGAGATTGGGTGCAGGGCAGGATCCCAGGACCTACACAACTTCTTCAGGGAAGAGCTGCACAGAGACACGCTTAGGGGCAGAGTGAAGATTCCAGGACTGTGGGCAGATTCTCTGAGGAGGGGCAGCCTAAGGAGACTCGTCTGCGAAGGGTGAGACTCTCAGGCCCAGGAGATAGGTAAAGGACCCTGGGAATATTGCAGAGGAAGGAATCCCAGCTAAGGCGATAGGAGTAGATTGAGAGGAACCTTTAGGAGGGGAACTGACCAGTGAGACCTCACCACCAGGTGAGTCTTCCCTGCCAGGTGAGGTTTTCCCACAAGGACGGTAAAACCAGAGACACAGGCATAAACAGGCCTTGCCTCAGCCTGCAGTCTAGTTCTCCTTAGGATGACCATTGGTTAACAAGTGGAGGCACCTCTGCCCACTAGCAGGGAATATACCCCACCTGAAGGCCACCACTCCTAGAGAGGCAGCTTCCTTGTGAAGCACTGCATTATCAACTTCCTCCAAGACTTCAGGCTACTGAAGGCTAAGAGGGGATATACTAGAAATATTCAGGGACTTTATAAGTCAATAGAGGAAATCTGCAATATCTCAGCGGTCCACTGAAACCTGAACAATATGAGAAAACAAGGAAAGAAAATGCCCCAAACAAATCTAGATGTTATACAAATAAAATCCAATGATGGCATGGCAGAAGAAATAACAGAAAGGGAGTTCAGAGTGTACATAATTAAAATGATCAGAGAAGCAAATGATGAGAAGAAGAGCCAAAGCAGGCATTGAATGATGAGATGAAAGAGCAAATGCAGGCATTGAATGATCGCAAAAATCGAGAGTTAATAGAGCAAAGACAGGAAGCAAAAGATCATTTCAATAAAGAGTTAGAGATATTGAAAAAAAACAAACAGAAATCCTTGAAATGAAGGAAACAATAAACCAAATTAAGAACTCCATAGAAAGCACACACAATAGGATAGAACACCTGGAAGACAAAACCACAGATATTGAAGACAAAATATTTAACCTTGAAAACAAAATTGATCAAACAGAGAAGATGGTAAGAAATCATGAACATAATCTCCAAGAACTATGGGATATCATGAAAAGGCCAAATTTAAAAATTATTGGGATTGAGGAAGGCTTAGAGAAAGATCAAAGGAATGAGCAGTATATTCAATGAAATAATATCAGAAAATTTTCCAAATCTGAAGAATGAAATGGAAAATCAAGTTCAAGAGGCATATAGGACTCCAAATACACAAAATTAAAACAGACCTACACCAAGGCACAGTATAATGAAAATACCTAACAAACAAAATAAAGACAGAATTTTAAAGGCTGTGAGAGAAAAGAACGAAATTGCATTCAGGGGGAACCCAATACGGATATCAGCAGATTGTTCAATCCAGACCCTAAAAGCTAGAAGGGCCTGGAACAACATTTTTCAAGACCTGAAAGAAAATGGATGCCAACCAAGAATCTTATACCTAGCAAAACTTACCTTCAAATTTGACAATGAAATAAAATCCTTCCATGATAAACAAAAGCTAAAAGAATTTCAAAATGAAAGCCAGCATTACAGAACATTCTCGGCAAAATATTCCATGAGGAACAGATGAAAAACAAAGAAGCAAATCAGCAAAGGGAGGAAGTATCCTAAAGGAATTGTCAAATAAAGGAGGAACCAAGTCGTGTCAAATAAATAAATAAAATTTAAAAAATGAACCAAAAGACCAGGAAACAAAATCATATCTTCATAATAACCCTGAATGTTAATGGCCTGAATTCATCAATCAAAAGACATAGACTGGCAGATTGGATTAAAAAGAATGATCCAACAATATGTTGCCTGCAAGAGACTCACCTCGTAGAAAAAGATACCCATAGACTAAAAGTGAAAGGATGGGGAAAAACATACCATGGACATGGACTCAGCAAAAAAAAAAGCTGGAATGTCCATCCTCATTTCAGATAATGTGGACTTCAAGCCAAAGTAGTCAGAAGGAATAAAGGAGGACATTTCATACTGCTTAAGGGAAGCATAAATCAGCAAGATGTAACAATCATAAACATCTATGCCCCAAACAGTGGCTCATCCATGTGTGTCAAACAAATCCTTTTCAATTTCAGAAACCAAATAGACCACAACACAATAATACTAGGTGATTTTAACATGCCTGTCTCACCACTGGACAGATTTCCAAACAAAAATTGAACAAAGAAAACATAGATCTCAATGACACAATCAATAATTTAGACCTAATGGACATTTATAGAATATACCATCCAACCAAGAGCGAATAAACTTTCTTCTCAGCAGCACATGGACCCTTCTCTAAAATAGAGCATATTTTATGCCACAAAGCTAATGTTAGCACATACAAGAAGATAGAGACACTACCTTGTATTCTGTCAGATCATAATGGAATGAAATTAGAAAAAAATGAAAGAGTAAAAAAAAGAAACTATTCCAACACCTGGAGATTAAACAATATGCTATTATATGATGAATGGATAACAGAAAACATCAGGAGGGAAATTAAAAAATTCTTAGAGGTAAATGAGAACAAAGAAACATCATATCAAAATCTCTAGGACAATATGAAAGCTGTACTTAGAGGGAAATTTATTTCATGGGGCGCATTCAATAAAAGAAGTAAAACTCAACAAATAAATGACCTAACACTACAGCTCAAAGCCCTAGAAAAAGAAGAACAGACCAACACTAAAAGTAGTAGAAGACAGGAAACAGTTAAACTCAGAGCGGAAAACAATGAAATTGAAACAAAAGTAACAATACAAAAAAATGACAAAATAAAAACTTGGTTCTTTGAAAAAATAAACAAAATTGATAAACCTCTAGCCACACTAACAAAGAGAAGACGAGAAAAAACCGAAATCACTAAAATTCAGAATGAAGAAGGAAATAGCACAACAGACACAAGTGAAATACAAAACATAATTAGAAGCTATTTTGAAAATCTATACTCCAAAAAAATAGAAAATTTTGAAGACATCAATAGGTTTCTAGAGACATGTGAATTTGCTAAATGGAACGAGGAGGACATACACAATTTAAATAGACCAATTTCAAGTAATGAAATAGAAGAAGTCATCAAAAGCCTACCAACAAAGAAAAGTCCAGGACCAGATGGGTTCTCAGCCGAGTTCTACAAAACCTTTAAAGAAGAGCTCATTCTAATACTTTTCAAAGTATTCCATACAATAGAAGAGGAGGGAACCCTCCCAAACTCATTCTATGAAGCCAATATTACCCTGATACCTAAACCAGACAGAGACTCATCAAGGAAAGAAAATTTCAGACCAATATACTTAGTGAACATTGACGTAAAAATTCTCAACAAAATATTAGCAAATTGCATACAAAAACATATTACAAAGATAGTGCAGCATGATCAAGTGGGTTTCATCCCAGAGATGCAAGGTTGGTTCAACATCAGGAAATCAATAAATGTAATTCACCATATCAAGAGACTTAAAGTCAAGAATCACATGGTTATTTCAATAGATGCAGAAAAAGCATTTGATAAAATACAGCACCCCTTCATGCTCAAAACACTAGAAAAAATAGGGATAGTGGGAACATCCCTTAACATTGTAAAGGTCATCTATGCTAAGCCCATGGGTAATATCATTCTAAATGGTGAAAAACTGAAAGCATTCCCCCTAAAACTGGAACAAGGTAGGGATGCCCTCTTTCAACATTTCTATTCAATATTGTCCTTGAAACTCTAGCCAGAGCAATTAGACAGACCAATAAAATTAAGTGGATACAAATAGGAAAAGAAGAACTCAAACTATCCCTATTTGCTGAGGATATGATTATATACTTAGAGGAACCAAGAAATTCCACCAGGAAACTTTTAGAACTCATAAGTGAATTCAGTAAAGTAGCGGGATATAAGATCAATGCTCATAAATCCAATGCATTTTTATATATAAGTGATGAATCCTCAGAAAGAGAAATTAGGAAAACTACCCCATTCACAATAGCCTCAAAAAAAATAATATACTTGGGAATCAATCTCACAAAAGAGGTGAAAGACCTCTACATTGAGAACTACAGAACACTAAAGAAAGAAATTAAAGAAAACCTTAGAAGGTGGAAAGATCTCCCATGTTCCTGGATAGGCAGAATTAATATTGTCAAATGGCCATACTACCAAAAGTGCTATACAAATTCATTGCAATTTCAATGAAAATCCCAATGATGTACCTTACAGAAATAGAGCAAGCAATTATGAAATTTATCTGGAAGAATAAAAAACCCAGAATAGCTAAAGTCATCCTCAGTAGAAAGAGTGAAGCAGGGGTATCGCAATACCAGATCTTCAATTCTACTACAAAGCAATAGTAACAAAAACGGCATGGTATTGGTACCAAAATAGACAGGTAGATCAATGGTACAGAATAGAGGACACAGACACAAACCCAAATAAATATAATTTTCTCATACTAGACAAAGGGGCCAAAAATATGCAATGAAGAAAAGATAGCCTCTTCAACAAATGGTGCTGGGAGAATTGGAAATCCATATGCAACAGAATGAAACTAAACCCATATCTCTCACCATGCACGAAACTAAACTCAAAATGGATTAAGGACCTCGGAATCAGACCAGAGACCCTGCAGATTATAGAAGAAAAAGTAGGTCCAGATCTTCAACATGTCAGCTTAGGACCAGACTTCCTTAACAGGACTCCCATAGCCCAATAATTAAAAGCAAGAATCAATGATTGTGATAGATTCAAACTAAAAAGCTTTCTCTCAGCAAAGGAAACTATCAGCAATGCGAAGAAAGAGCCTACAGAGTGGGAGAAAATCTTTGCCAATTACACTTCAGATAGAGCACTAATCTCCAGAATGTATAAAAATTCAAAAAACTCTACACCAATAATGCAAACAACCCAATCGAAAAATGGGCTAAGAAAATGAATAGACACTTCACAGAAGAAGATCTACAATCAATCAACAAACATACGGAAAAATGTTCAACATCTCTAGTAATAAGAGAAATGCAATTCAAAACCACCCTAAGATTCCATCTCACCCCAATTAGAATGGTGATTATCAAGAATACAAGCAACAACAGGTGTTGGCGAGGATGTGGGGAGAAAAGTGCACTCATACATTGCTGGTGGGGCTGCAAATTAGTGCAGCCACTCTGGAAAGCAGTGTGAAGATTCCTTAGAAAACTTGGAATGGAACCACCATTTGACCCAGCTATCCCACTCCTTGGCCTATACCCAAAGGACTTAAAATCAGCATACCACAGAGATACAGCCACATCAATGTTCATAGCTGCTCAATTCACAATAGCCAGATTGTGGAACCAATCTAGATGTCCTTCAATTGATGAATGGATAAAGATACTGTGGTATATATATATACAATGGACTATTACTCCACCATAAAGAATGATAAAACTGCCTGGCGTGATTCCGTCCTGCGCATCTCTTCTCTAGGGCACCAGCCTATTTTCCGTCTGCCTTCTCTCCAACCTAAGTGCGTGCTACCACCCCATGGAAGATTCGATAGACATGGACATGAGCCCCCTGAGGCCCCAGAACTATCTTTTCGGTTGTGAACTAAAGGCTGACAAAGATTATCACTTTAAGGTGGAAAATGATGAAAATGAACACCAGTTATCCTTAAGAACGGTCAGTTTAGGGGCTGGTGCAAAGGATGAATTGCACATTGTTGAAGCAGAGGCAATGAATTATGAAGGCAGTCCTATTAAAGTAACATTGGCAACATTGAAAATGTCTGTACAGCCAACGGTTTCCCTTGGGGGCTTTGAAATCACACCACCTGTGGTCTTAAGGTTGAAGTGTGGTTCAGGGCCTGTGCATATTAGTGGGCAGCACTTAGTAGCTGTGGAGGAAGATGCAGAATCAGAAGATGAAGAGGAGGAGGATGTAAAACTCTTAAGTGTGTCTGGAAAGCGATCTGCCCCTGGAGGTGGTAGCAAGATTCCCCAGAAAAAAGTAAAACTTGCTGCTGATGAAGATGATGACGATGATGAAGATGATGATGATGATGATGAAGATGATGATGATGATGATTTTGATGATGAGGAAACTGAAGAAAAAGCTCCAGTGAAGAAATCTGTACGAGATACTCCAGCCAAAAATGCACAAAAATCAAACCAGAATGGAAAAGACTCAAAACCATCAACACCAAGATCAAAAGGTCAAGAATCCTTCAAAAAACAGGAAAAAACTCCTAAAACACCAAAAGGACCTAGTTCTGTAGAAGACATTAAAGCAAAAATGCAAGCAAGTATAGAGAAAGGTGGTCTCTTCCCAAAGTGGAAGCCAGGTTCGTCAATTATGTGAAGAATTGCTTCCGGATGACTGACCAGGAGGCTATTCAAGATCTCTGGCAGTGGAGGAAGTCTCTTTAAGAAAATAGTTTAAACAGTTTGTTAAAAATTTCCGTCTTCTTTCATTTCTGTAACAGTTGATATCTGGCTGTCCTTTTTATAATGCAAAGTGAGAACTTTCCCTACCATGTTTGATAAATGTTGTCCAGGTTCCATTGCCAAGAATGTGTTCTCCAAAATGCCTGTTTAGTTTTAAAGATGGAACTTCACCCTTTGCTTGGTTTTTAAGTATGTATGGAATGTTATGATAGGACACAGTAGTAGTGGTGGTCAGACATGGAAATGGTGGGGAGACAAAAATATACATGTGAAACAAACTCAGTATTTTAATAAAGTAAAAAAAAAGAATGATAAAATTATGGCATTTGCAAACAAATGGATGAAATTGGAGAATATCATGCTAAGTGAGATAAGCCAATCTCAAAAAACCAAAGGACAAATTATATCGTTAATAAGCAAATGATGACACATAATGGAGGTGGGAGGGGTTAGTGTTAGTGTTAGATTTAGGGTTAGGAAGGGGGGCAAGAATGGAGGAAGGAAGGACTGTATAGAGGGAGGGGTGGGGGAAAGGGAAAAAATAACGGAATGAATCAAAAAACATTACCCTATGTAAATTTATGATTATACAAATGGTATGCCTTTACACCATGTACAAATAGAGAAACAACATGTATCCCATTGTTTACAATAAAAAAAATACAACTCATAATTAACTAAAATCTTGAAACTATGAAGTGACTAGGAGAAAATACAGGACGTGCTTCAGGACATTGAAATGGGAAATGACTTTCTTTGAGAAGAAAATTTCAGCACAGGAAACAATAGACAAATGATAGTGCAGCAAAATAAAAGTCCTCCACATAGAAAAGGAAGTGGTCATCAGAGGGATATTTAGCCAAACAGTGAAAGAAAATACTTGCCAATTATGTATGCTGTAAGGGGTGATTAATTGGAGGAGGAATGGGGCGATTCACTTGGACTCGGAGTGACTGCCCAGGGCTTGGGTGGTTGGCGGGAGGAGGAGGCATGCAGTGAGTTGCTTGGACTCCTAGTGACCGCATCAGGACACCGGGCGGCTGTCTGGAGGAAGAGGCGTGCGGCGGGTCTCTGGGACTCAGAGTGATTGTACGGGGCTCCAGGTGTCTGCTCAGAGGAGGGGCCCAATAGCCAGGCAACTAGGTGCAGAGCAGGGTCCCAGGACATAGGAGGCTTCTTGGTGGAAGAGCCCCACAGACACACGCTTAGGGGCGGAGCGAAGGTTCCAGGACTGCGGGCAGATTCTCTGAGGAGAGGCAGCCTAAGGAGATTCCTCTGCGAAGGGTGAGGCTCCCAGGCCCAGGAGGTAGGGCTGGGTCCCTGAGAAATTTGCAGAGGAAGGCAGCCCAGCCCAGGTGGTAGCTGTAGATTGAGGGGAACCTCTAGGAGGGGAACCGACCAGCGAGACCTCCCCACCAGGTGAGTCTTCCCTGCCGGGTGAGGTTTTCCCACAAGGACGGTAAAACCAGGGACACAGGCCCAAACAGGCCTTCCCTCACCCCGCAGCCCAGTTTCCCTTTGGATGACCATTCTTCAACAAGTGGAGGCACCTCTGCCCACTAGCAGGGAATATACCCCACCTGAAGGCCACCACTCCTAGAGAGGCAGCTTCCTTGTGGAGCACTGCATTATCAACTTCCTCCAAGACTTCAGGCTACTCAAGGCTAAGAGGGGATATACTAGAAATCTTCAGGGACATTATAAGTCAATAGAGGAAATCTGCAATATCTCAGCGGTCCACTGATACCTAAACAATATGAGAAAACAAGGGAAGAAAATGCCCCAAACAAATCTACATGTTACATCAATAAAACCCAATGACAGCATGGCAGAAGAAATGACAGAAAAGGAGTTGAGAATATACATAATTAAAATGATCAGGGAAGCAAACGATGAGATGAAAGAGCAAATGCACACACTGAATGATGAGATGAAAGAGCAAATGCAGGCATTGAATGATTGTACCAATCGACAGTTAATAGAGCAAATACAGGAAGCAAAAGATCATTTCAATAAAGAGTTAGAGATATTGAAAAACAACAAACAGAAACCCTTGAAATGAAGGAAACAATAAACCAAATTAAGAACTCCATAGAAGGCATATCCAGTAGGATAGAACACCTGGAAGACACAACCTCAGAGATTGAAGACAAAATATTTAACCTTGAAAACAAAGTTGAACAAACAGAGAAGATGGTAAGAAATCATGAACAGAATCTACAAGAATTATGGGATATCATGAAAAGGCCAAATATAAGATTTATTGGGATTGAGGAAGGCTTAGAGAAACAAACCAAAGGAATGAAAAATCTATTCAATGAAATAATATCAGAAAATTTCCCAAATCTGAAGAATGAAATGGAAAATAAGTTCAAGAGGCTTATAGGACTCCAAATACACAAAATTAAAACAGACCCACACCAAGGCACAGTATAATGAAAATACCTAACAAACAAAATAAAGACAGAATTTTAAAGACTGTGAGAGAAAAGAAACAAATTACATTCAGGGGGAAACCAATACGGATATCAGCAGATTTTTCAATCCAGACCCTAAAAGCTAGAAGGGCCTGGAACAACATTTTTCAAGACCTGAAAGAAAATGGATGCCAGAAAAGAATCTTATACTCAACAAAACTTACCTTCAAATTTGATGATGAAATAAAATCCTTCCATGATAAACAAAAGCTAAAAGAATTTACAAAAAGAAAGCCAGCATTACAGAACATTCTCAGCAAAATATTCCATGAGGAAGAGATGAGAAACAAAGAATCAAATCAGCAAAGGGAGGAATTATCCTAAAGGAATTATCAAATAAAGGAGGAAACAAGTCGTGTCAAATAAATAAATAAATAAATAAATAAATAAATAAAATTTAAAAAATGAACCAAAAAGACCAGGAAACAAAATCATATCTCCATAATAACCCTGAATGTTAATGGCCTGAATTCATCAATCAAAAGACATAGACTGGCAGATTGGATTAAAAAGAATGATCCAACAATATGTTGCCTGCAAGAGACTCACCTCATAGAAAAAGATACCCATAGACTAAAAGTGAAAGGATGGGGAAAAACATACCATGGACATGGACTCAGCAAAAAAAAAGCTGGAATGTCCATCCTCATTTCAGATAATGTGGACTTCAAGCCAAAGTAGTCAGAAGGAATAAAGGAGGACATTTCATACTGCTTAAGGGAAGCATAAATCAGCAAGATGTAACAATCATAAACATCTATGCCCCAAACAGTGGCTCATCCATGTATGTCAAACAAATCCTTCTCAATTTCAGAAATCAAATAGACCACAACACAATAATACTAGGTGATTTTAACATGCCTGTCTCACCACTGGACAGATCTTCCAAACAAAAATTGAACAAATAAACCATAAATCTCAATAACACAATCAATAAGATAGACTTAATGGACATTTATATAATATACCATCCAACCAAGAACGAATACACTTTCTTCTCAGCAGCACACGGATCCTTCTCTAAAATAGACCATATATTATGTCACAAAGCTAATGTTAGCAAATACAAGATGATAGAGACACTACCTTGTATTCTATCAGATCATAATGGATTGAAGTTAGAAAAAAATGAAAGAGTAAAAAAAAGAAACTATTCCAACATCTGGAGATTAAACAATATGCTATTATATGAAGAATGGATAACAGAAGATATTAGGAAGGAAATTAAAAAATTCTTAGAGGTAAATGAGAACAAAGAAACATCATATCAAAATCTTTGGGACAAAATGAAACCAGTACTTAGAGGGAAATTTATGTCATGGAGCGCATTTAATAAGAGAAGTAAAACTCAACAAATAAATGACCTAACACTACAGCTCAAAGCCCTAGAAAAAGAAGAACAGACCAGCACCAAAAGTTGTAGATGACAGGAAATAGTTAAACTCAGAGCTGAAATCAATGACATTGAAACAAAAGTAACAATACAAAAAAATGACAAAATAAATAGTTGGTTCTTTGAAAAAATAAACAAAATTGACAAAACTCTAGCCACACTAACAAAGAGGACGAGAGAAAACCGAAATCACTAAAATTTGGAATGAACAAGGAAATATCACAACAGACATGAGTGAAATACAAAACATAATTAGAAGCTATTTTGAAAATCTATACTCCAACAAAATAGAAAATTTTGAAGACATCAATAGGTTTCTAGAGACATGTGAATTTCCTAAATGGAACGAGGAGGACATACACAATTTAAATAGACCAATTTCAAGTAATGAAATAGAAGTCATCAAAAGCCTACCAACAAAGAAAAGTCCAGGACCAGATGGGTTCTCAGCCGAGTTCTACAAAACCTTTAAAGAAGAGCTCATTCCAATACTTCTCACAGTATTCCATACAATAGAAGAGGAGGGAACCCTCCCAAACTCATTCTATGAAGCCAATATCACACTGATACCTAATCCAGACAGAGTCTCATCAAGGAAAGAAAATTTCAGACCAATATCCTTAATGAACATCGACGCAAAAATTCTCAACAAAATTTTAGCAAATCACATACAAAAACATACTAAAAAGATAGTGCAGCATGATCAAGTGGGTTTCATCCCAGAGATGCAAGGTTGGTTCAACATCAGGAAATCAATAAATGTAATTCACCATATCAAGAGACTTAAAGTCAAGAATCACAGGATTATTTCAATAGATGCAGAAAAAGCATTTGATAAATGCAGCACCCCTTCATGCTCAAAACACTAGAAAAAATAGGGATAGTGGGAACATCCCTTAACATTGTAAAGGCCATTTATGCTAAGCCCATGGCTAATATCATTCTAAATGGTGAAAAACTGAAAGCATTCCCCCTAAAAACTGGAACAAGGCAGGGATGCCCTCTTTCACCACTTCTATTCAACATCATTCTTGAGACTCTAGCCAGAGCAATTAGACAAACCAAAGAAATTAAAAGTATATGAATTGGAAAAGAAGAACTCAAACTATCCCTGTTCGCTGATGACATGATTATATATTTAGAGGAACCTGGAAATTCCACCAGAAAACTCTTAGAACTCATAAGTGAATTCAGTAAAGTAGCAGGTTACGAGATCAATGCACATAAATCCAATGCATTTTTATACATAAGTGATGAATCTTCAGAAAGAGAAATTAGGAAAACTACCCCATTCACAATAGCCTTGAAGAAAATAAAATACTTGGGAATCAATCTCACAAAAGAGGTGAAAGACCTCTACAATGATAACTACAGAACACTAAAGAAAGAAATTAAAGAAAACCTTAGAAGATGGAAAGATCTCCCATGTTCTTGGATAGGCAGAATTAATATTGTCAAAATGGTCATACTACCTAAAGTGCTATACAAATTCAATGCAATTCCAATTAAAATCCCAATGACGTACCTTACAGAAATAGAGCAATCAATTATGAAATTCATCTGGAAGAATAAGTATCCCAGAATAGCTAAAGCAATCCTTAGCAGGAAGAGTGAAACAGGGGGTATTGCAATACCAGAACTTCAACTCTACTACAAAGCAATAGTAACAAAAACGGCATGGTATTGGTACCAAAATAGAGAGGTAGATCAATGGTACAGAATAGAGGACACGGACACAAACCCAAATAAATACAATTTTCTCATACTAGACAAAGGGGCCAAAAATATGCAATGGAGAAAAGATAGCCTCTTCAACAAATGGTGCTGGGAGAATTGGAAATCCATATGCAACAGAATGAAACTAAACCCATATCTCTCACCATGCATGAAACTAAACTCAAAATGGATTAAGGACCTCGGAATCAGACCAGAGACCCTGCAGATTATAGAAGAAAAAGTAGGTCCAGATCTTCAACATGTCGGCTTAGGACCAGACTTCCTTAATAGGACTCCCATAGCACAAGAAATAAAAGCAAGAATCAATAACTGGGATAGATTTAAACTAAAAAGCTTTCTCTCAGCAAAGGAAACTATCAGCAATGCGAAGAAAGAGCCTACAGAGTGGGAGAAAATCTTTCCAATCATACTTCAGATAGAGCACTAATCTCCAGAATCTATAAAGAACTCAAAAATCTCTACACCAAGAATACAAATAATCCAGTCGACAAATGGGCTAAGGAAATGGATAGACACTTCACAGAAGAAGATCTACAAGCAATCAACAAACATATGGAAAAATGTTCAACATCTCTAGTAATAAGAGAAATGCAAATCAAAACCACCCTAAGATTCCATGTCACCCCAATTAGAATGGCGATTATCAAGAATACAAGCAACAACAGGTGTTGGCGAGGATGTGGGGAGAAAAGTACACTCTTACATTGCTGGTGGGGCTGCAAATTAGTGCAGCCACTGTGGAAAGCAGTGTGGAGATTCCTTAGAAAACTTGGAATGGAACCACCATTTGACCCAGCTATCCCACTCCTTGGCCTATACCCAAAGGACTTAAAAACAGCATACTACAGAGATACAGCAACATCAATGTTCATAGCTGCTCAATTCACAATAGCCAGACTGTGGAACCAACCTAGATGTCCTTCAATTGATGAATGGATAAAGAAACTGTGGTATATATATACAATGGACTATTACTCCGCCATAAAGAATGATAAAATTATGGCATTTGCAAACAAATGGATGAAACTGGAGAATATCATGCTAAGTGAGATAAGTCAATCTCAAAAAGCCAAAGGACGAATGATATCGCTAATAAGTGGATGATGATTCATAATGGGGGGAGGGAAGGGTTAGTGTTAGGGTTATAGTTAGGGTTAGGGAGGGGGGCAAGAATGGAGGAAGGAAGGACTGTATAGAGGGAAAAGAGGGGTGTGAGGGGTGGGGGAAGGGAAAAAATAACAGAATGAATCAAGCAACACTACTCTATGTAAACTTATGATTACACAAATGGTATGCCTTTATGCCATGTACAAACAGAGAAACAACATTTATCCCATTTGTTTACAATAAAAAAATAAAAATTAAAAAAAAGAGGTGATTAATTTCCATAGCATATAAGAAACTCAACAGCAAAATAATAGTAAAGACAAACGGGCCATATAAACAGACATTTCTCAAAAGAAACATACAAATGGCCAACAGGCTTATGAAAAATGCTCAACATCACATCCTCATAGTCCCTATCACCAGAGCAGTGCCCACAGAGAGAGCCTCTGGAACAGGCCTGGTACCTGGCAGAGACTCATCTATCAGGTTTAGCATTTTGTACTTGAGCTTTGTTATTTAGCACTTACAGAAATGAGTTGAGCAAACAGCGTTCAAGTGGGAAGAGATGCAAAATGTTACCTGAAAAATTAAGACAGTAAGATTATTTATCATATTTACTTGATAATGAAAGTACATTGTTAATAAAGATGATTATCATATAACAGGGAGGTCTACCAATTGACCTTAACTATAGAGATGTAGCAGCTTTCAAAGAGGCAGAGGGGAGATAAGGCAGAAAAAGGAAAGACTTATTCATGACACAGGGAGATCCATCAAGTGCCTTTTAAATATAGAGGTGTAGCAGTCTTCAAAGAGACAGAGGGGAACTAACGCAGGAACAGCAAAGAACTATTCATGACAGTTGCTGAGATCATAGAAACCTAAGATGTTGAAACTAAGGGGCTAGGAACACTTCCACCCAGGACAGGAAGCTCTGCTAAGGGTGTGCCTCTTCTGGCTGCTGTAGTCTTAGAATAATGTGAATTGTCACAAGTGTCCTCTCCAGGCAAGTCTTTCAAACAGAGTTCCACTTCCTGCTTGTGTCACTTCTAATGTAGTTCCTTGTGTGTGTGCCTCTGTTTCATACAATATCAAGTAGAGTAACAAAATACTAATACATACCCAGCTAAGCTTTAGAAGGGCTGCAGTGACAGAAGCAAACAGCCCACAGCTCTTTCTTGTGCTGAAAATACTGAAATGCTGCTACCTGCCAGAGCCAGCTCAGTGCAGGAATGTGTCTGATGACAGATCTGCATCTTTCTGTTCTTCATCTTAACAGTGTTTAGTTGCTTTGATTTATATTTATTGAAAAGCATTTGAGAACAACAACAAAAATAGTTGATGAGCTTGTGAAGTTTCATATAGTGGGTGAGGTTGGAAGGTCACGTGAGTAGAATTAGGGGATGTTGGTAGGACCCTGAAGGCAATGCTCCAATGACATCTGGTTGTGTAGTCTCCACTTTCCAGTATAGAATAGCTTATGGAGCTGTTCAATTGTTGATTTCTTGGTGAAAATCCAAAAGGAACTTCCATGGAATGGTCTAGCAAAGCCTATTTTGCAGATTTTGTACAGACTTCCAGACATGTCTGAATTTTGGTACCTGGTTCTTCTGTTAATGCTAGCATGTATTATTAATGCACTGGGTCTCAGTGTGCATCCAACCATCTGTGAACTGGGACTCAGGATAGAAAATGAGCAAGACATGGTCCTTCCTTAGAGCCTACAACTAACAGAGAAAAGAGTTTGGCCCTATAATCAACTCCTTCCAATCTTTTGATAGCTCAATAGGAAATCAGGCTAACAGACACTGCTCAATTTCCATAACAGAACTACTTCTCAAACAAAGAGCACCTCTGATAGTAGCCACAGTGTTGCTGCTTCAACACTCCTTAAGTGTTGTAGCATCACAAACATGCAGCTCTGTGTCCTGGAAGGTCGGTGATGAATATGAAGAATAAGCTGTGGGTCAGTGAAAGCTCAGAGGTGAGTGTGTGTTCTTCTACTTCTAAGATCACCTCCAATAAGCACCATGTTCTGTCTGCAGCATATTCTAGTGGTATCACACAGTAACCACTTTTCTCTGCTCAGGAGAAACACAGACATGTAAACAACTGCCCTCAGTGGTTTTGCACTGAAGTAAAAGCAGTGTTCTGTTGCACTGAAGGGAAAAGGGGGCACCAACTGGACCTACACAGTAGGGGAAGGTTCCATGGGGAACATGGTCAAGAGGTTGGGCCAGGAAGGCTGAGCAAAACTGTGTAGGACCAGAGGGAAGGTTTGTGGGAGGAGGGCAGGGATATGGGAAGAGAACTGGGCCTTTGATGGGTGTAATAGTCCTACTATACCCCCTCAAAATTCACATGTGTAAACATAATCACCAGTGTGATAGTATTAAGAGGCGAGGATTTGGGGAGGTTATTTGTGGGATTTATGATCTTACAAAAGAGGTTTGAAGGAACCATTCACCTTCCATCTCTCCTGTCATGTAAGGACACCCAGGTGGCACCATCTATGGGAAACATGCCTTCAGCAGACACCAAAATTGCTGGAACCTTGATCTTGAATTTTGCGATCTCCAGAACTATGAGAATTACATATCAAGTTATTTATAAATTTCCCAGTCTGATGTATTTTAATATAGCAACACAAGTAGACTAAGACAGATAGTAAGAAACCCTGGACAACCCAGATGCACATGCTCCTGGTAGATCACATCTTTGAAGGTAACAACGGGCATGTGAAGAGAAGTCTGCAGTGTTTTAAGCCACAGTGCTGATATATTCACATCCATAAGAGACTTATCAATAGAAAATTCCAGAACACAGAACTGAAAGGACTTAAGGTCCTTTAGAATATCTTTCTACTCAGAAAGGTGCCCCACCCTTCCTTCAAAGCATTGGAGCCTCTGAAGGAGATGTCTCCAGCTCCTATGCATGGCTGACAACCTGATTGATATACATTTACATCAAAGAACACATTTTACTAAACATTAGTCAAAATTTTGTTTGGCATTCTACTTCTAAGAATTGTATTTGTATTTTTCCTTCTCCTAGGTTCTAGAATTTGCATTTTTTGTTAAAAAAACTCAAAGTCATCAATATCAAAAAGAAAATATTAGTCCACTTTAAAATTTCTAAGGAAACATCTGTGATCAAACATCAGACTAATATCTCATGCATGCATTGCCAGAAGTAGAGGAACTGTCTTCTGAATGGGTACTGATGTAGGAGGGTCTTGAGGTATTCACCCACAGATTTCTATAAAAGAAAAAAATTAAACCCAGAATACTACTGCAGTTATTTAAACATGAAGATGAAACGAAGACATTTTAGACAAGTAAAAACAAAGACCATTTATTGCTAGCAACCTGTACAACATGAAGAACTTTCTTCATTCTGAAGGATCATGACACTTCATGGAAATGTATAGTGACATGAAGCACGGTCAAATGGAGGAAATAGTTATAATGTAAGTTAAAATATCATAATTTTAAGAAGTTATCTTAGAGCTATCCTCCTGAGGAGAACAAAGATCTTTTGTGTATACAAATTTTACTTACTAATATATTTAACACATTGGAAAATAAAACAGAGAAATCAATTGTGCATATACATGTGTTGTATATATAATGATATATAACATAAATATTTTGAAAATAACAACAAAACTATACATGCTAACAAAATATCTCTAAAGAAAATTAACTCTTTAAATAAAAAATGTTAGCAAGAAGTGTTTAAAGTTTCTGCAGTTTCTTTAGTTCCTCACTTAAGACACCTAGACCCTACTTTTTGCATATTCAATTTGTTACCCTAAGGTATATTATGCAGCTGGTAAAACTGAAAATATGCTTGTGATATAAAGGGAGCAAAACGGTAAATAAGGTTTCAAAATTATTCTGAAAATAGTTTCAAACTCATGAATAGCCTAAAAAGTTTTATGGATTTCAAGCACTGCAATTTGAAAAAAAAGTTGGCTTAGCACAAAAATAACAGTTTATTTTGGAGTTTGAGGTATCTGGAGAAGATAAAATAGCACATAGAATGGGCAGGAGAAAATTCAGGAATACCTTTGCAAGGTGAGTACACTGTGCAAAAGCACAGCAGCACTTTAGAGCTTAACCATTATAAACCAAGATCACGCATTGAAACACTAATACAACCTTGGGGAAGTGAAGAGAACCATAGCCAATAAGCCAAGAGTGGAGATAAGATTGAGCAGGAAATGTTAATCACTTGATCCCCAGAAAGGCAGGAAAAGAGGAAGAAAAATGATACACAGATGTGAAAAGCAGCAAATAATTGTCAAGAAGGAAAGATGGATTCCAAAAGAGCAGAAATTACTTTGTGAGTTATATAAAATTCCAATTCAAAACACATACAGTAATTCAGAATTTTTATTCAGACATAGACACTAAAACTATATATTGAGAACCAGGGATATAAATTAAATGCAAAAGCACAATGAAAGTATAAAAGAAAGATACTAGCTATAACCTAGCAAAAGATATGTTAAGGTTGTACAGAATGATTTTGAGGCCATGATAGGAGAAAGACACTAACAATAAACCCAATGAGTGAAGAAAATTAGAAGCTCCATCTGCACATGCATGTAAATGTTACAGAGCTTCCACACACATGCAGGAAGCATGAGCACAAATAAAGAACAGAGGCAACTCTACAGTCATAACAGGAGGCTAACAGTTGTATCTCATCTGCCATAGCATATTAGACAAAAATATTAATAATAGGAATAGAAAACACCCAGAAAAACAAATGATACCATGAATCAACCTGATCTAATTGACATTTAGAAAACACTTCATCCCAAAAGAGCAGAGGGTACATGCTTCTCAAGTTCACAAGTAACCATAACACATCTTTTATTAACTAAATTTATTTCAACTGATACATAAAAACACAAAATCATACATAGTAATGAGTACCGTGAAATGTTTTGATGCATGTAAATATTGCATAATTATTAAATCAGAATAAATATATGTATATTCTCCAACATCTAAGATCTCTTAGTGGCAAAAGCACTTGAAACCCTTCCTTCTAGCTTCTTAACACAGCATGCTATGGTTTTCTGTAGTCACTGTTCTGGCTTTAACACATCAGAACTTCTTACTCCTAACTGTAACTGGTACCCATGGATTAAGCACTCCTCACCCTGGCCCATGTGGGTGAGGTCCTGTGTACTTGTCTTTCTGTACCTGCTTATTTTCATGTAGCTTAGTGATCTCCTGTTCCAGCCACCTAGTCACAGAAGACAGGATTTTGTTCTTTTTAAGGCCAAATGGCATTCATTTGCATACATTTGCCATGTGGTCTTTATCTCTTCATCAGCGATGAACGCTTGGGTTGTTTCCATTTCCTGGCTGTTGTGAACAGCACTGAATGAACCTGGGGGAGCCGATGGCTCCTGAACATGCTGAGTTCACCTGCTTTATATGCAGGAATGAGTTGCAGGATCACACCACACTTTTTGATAAATTTAATGGATTAAAATTGTATAGTCTCCACTTGCTGACCACCATAGTATTAAATTAGAACACAACTAAACTATTTGAAAAATAAATATTTGGTAATCAGACAACACAATTCCAAATCACACATGGGTCGGAGAATTAATCACAAGAAGCATTGAAAAGAGCTCAATAAATGATAAATAAAATGATACTGTAACTAAAGAGAATGCCCCAGAGATTTTCTTGCTCCGCCCCTCATCTTCCCCCACCTGCCACGTACAAAGCCCGAACTCTTGTTAGGATTGTTGGGTCTCTGCAATTGGCCGGGGCTTGTGGCAATCTCTGAGCTAGGTGCGGCGGCGTCAGAGAGCAACCAAGCAGGCGGTGACTACAGCCTCCCAATGACGCCCAGAGTCGGTTTGCCGCGGTGGCCTCGCATCGGCCTGGACAGCACAGACCCATGCAAAGGCAGCGGCCTCACAAGCTTTTTCTGGAGTTATATAAGAACATCCTGGAGTCCACCATGAATGGACAGTTGGACCTAAATGGGAAACTAATTATCAAAGCTCAACTTGGGGAGAATATTCGAAAAATTCCCATTCACAATGAAGATATTACTTATGGTGAATTAGTGCTAATGATGCAACGAGTTTTCAGAGGAAAGCTTCTAAGTAATGATGAAGTTACAATAAAGTATAAAGATGAAGATGGCGATCTTATAACAATTTTTGATAGTTCTGACCTTTTCTTTGCTATTCAGTGTAGTAGGATACTGAAACTGACATTTGTTAATGGCCAACCAAGACCCCTTGAATCAAGTCAGGTGAAATATCTCTGTTGAGAACTGATAGTACTTCGAAATAAAGTAAATTGCTTATTGGATAGCTTGGAACCACCTGGAGAACCAGGACTTTCCACCAGTATTCCTGAAAATGATCCTGTGGATGATAGGGAAGAAAAGACTGCTGCTTCTGATTCATCTGGAAAATAGTCTACTCAGGTTATGGCAGCAAGTATGTCAACTTTTGATCCTTTGAAAAACCAAGATGAAATCAATAAAAATATAATGTCAGTGTTTAGTTTAGCAGATGATCAAGTTTCAGGGCCACCCAGTGCTCCTGTAGAAGACCGTTCAGGAATGCCTGACAGCATTGCTTCCTCCTCTTCAGCAGCTCACCCACCAGGAGTTCAGCCACAACAGCCTCCAGATACAGGAGCCCAGACACAAGCAGGTCAGATGTACCAACAGTACCAGCAATAGGCTGGCTATGGTGCCTCAGGCTCAGGCTCCTCCTCATCCACCCTAGCAGTATGATAGCCAGTGTTCAACTAGCTATAGTCAGCAGACTAGACCCCAACAACCTCAGCAGTTCCAGGCATATGGCCAGCAACCAACTTCCTAAGCACCGGCTCCTACCTCTTCTGGTCAGCCTCAGCAACTTGCTGCTCAACCACAACAAGATTACCAGGCGAGCAGTTATCCTCCACAAACTTATACTACCCAAACGTCTCAGCCTACTAATTGTACTGTGGCCCCTGTCTCTCAGCCCGGAATGGCTCCAAGCCAACCGGGGGCTTATCAACCAAGACCAGGTTTTATTACACCTTCTGGAAGTACCATGAACCCTCCTCTAAGTGGGCCTAACCCTTATGCACTTAACCGTCTCCCTTTGGTCAGGGTTATACCCAACCTGGACCTGGTTATCATAAGGAGCTCCAGCTGCACTGTTGAATGTGGCTGCTAGCTATTGCCTCCAAAAAGACTCCAGTCCTATTTTATTTTAATTTGTATTGAAGTTCATAAATTTAAAAGGCAGAGCATTTTTTATATCATTGTTGCTGTTCATTGAAATTATAATTTGCTAGAACAAAAAAAAGACCAAAATGAAAGTTGCTTTTCTTCCTCCCCTGCTTAGAAATGTAGCAGCTTTCTAGTTATTTTGGAACACTATACTTAAATATGTGTAAAGTGATTGTCTTTCTAGCTTCCCTTGTCCAGAGGATATTAAAATGCTAGGTTGAGTTTTAGCCATCTTACTTGGCTTTTTACTATTAACATGATGTACTAAAGTAGAGCCCTTTGAGAAAATGAGTAGATATTATGTGTAAAATGTAACATTGATAGTTTAATAAAGGTGATTGAATTAAAAAAAGAGAGAGAGAGTGCCCCAGAACTAAGATAGAAGGAAAACGTATCCTTTTCTGCTTATATGAGGGAAAGAGTCAAAGTAATTACCTATGCTTACAACTTAAAACCTAGAAAAAAAAAAGAAAATGGAATGCTAGGTAAGCAGAAGAAAAATATCATAAAAATATGAGCAGAAAAAAAGAGACAAATCATCAAAAAGCAAAAAAGCAAAACCTGATCCAGCATGGGAAAAGGAATTTGGAAATTTTCATTCAACTACAACAACAGGTGACAGTCTAAACAAACCAAAAACTCAGCAGCTCTTCTCAGATCCATCAGAGAAATGTGGGAACAGAGTTGCCTCCAAAACAGCTATTTGGAGAAGAATGGAAACTCAAAGAGAGAGATTGCCTGTCAGATGGCTCTCCAGGAGCCAAGCCTATGTTAGAAACTCCTGGACCAGAGAAGGCAAGTCACTGGAGGCTCACATTGAACAAGTCTAACCAATAGAACTCTAGGGCACACATTGCCCAGGAGTTCCTTAAACCCCCACAAGCCTCTGCCAGAACTGCCAGAACTCTTCCTCAGCCCCACAGTAAGACCAGGCAGGCAGGAGAGGACAGAACCATTTCTAAATGCTCCAGAGCATCTCTTTCTGTATAATGATAACCTTGAAGAGTGACTATAAGTGGAACCTAACACACTGGGAACTGACCTGGGTAAAAAAAATACCCAACCCCAAACACTTCCAGTCTCCTTTATCACCCATGGGTCAAAAGAGCCTCAGAAGCACTTCTTGGGTTCATATTCAGGGACACAGGCTCTATGAAGACTGAGACCTAATCACAGAGATAGAAATATACCTATGCCTCTTAACATTTTCTGGTAGCATCTGTATCTTTCCTTCTTAACAGACTCTGATTTTACTGGAGAAAATGCTCCTCAGACAGCCTAAGATCAAAAGTTGATTTTGTTCTTCTTTCCTTCTTCCATTTCCTCTATTAGTATGTTCCAGAGGCAAACATGCTTCAAAGTAATAGTTAATATTAGCCCACCATGTCCCAAATTTCATGTATGGTCCTAGTAATTTAAATGAGATTCAGCCCATCTCTGCTGCTGGCAATTAGTTGTAGAGATGACACAGCTGGGGTATGAATAGGTCATAAAGAGACACTTGCTAATGACTCAGGATGAAATTCCTTCTCATACCTCTAAGAAAGAGCTGAGGAACAGTCTTCCCTATGACCAGGTGTAGCAAATCACATGTTCTGTCCCAGAACTTTACCTTGAATAAGCAGTGTCAGTTGGTGGGGCCAGGTGGCAATCATATTGTTCCCAGAGGTGGTAGTGACGTTGGACCAAACAAACTCTTCACACCTCATGACCTCTTGTCTGCTTACTGCTACCCAGTCTAACCTACTGCCCATCCAGTTCTGAAGACAAGACCTCCAGGTTTTCTCTGAACTCCTGAAGGGATTCCAGTAAACTCCATCTTTGATTAAGATGGCAAGAATTTGTTTCTTCTCCTTATATCCATAACTGTGATTTCCAAATGGACAGCCTTACCCTTTTCCCATGGCCTTAGAGAATCACTACCTTGTTGTGGGAATGGGGTTTAATACTTTCTTCCATAATATCATGGGAGTGAAGAAAGGGGGAAAAAGTTTTATTGCCATGCCCAATGAAAATTCTGGCAGAGAGAGTTTATTCTGGTACATCCAGTTGGGTAAGATGATTGCTTTCATCCCTGGCATTTCCACTGCTCTTGTGACATCTCCCCTGAATATCTCAGTAGTGCCCTAGAATGTAGCATAGACATTCAAAGCTATGGCTTTGGAGCCAGTAGGATCCAAATTTGAATTTCCACTCTGATTCTCATTTCTTTAAGATATATAAGGGTTAAGTTATGTCTCAGTGGTAGAGCACTTGCCAGCCTACAAGAGACCCTAGGTTAGTTCTCCATAACTTAAAAAAAAAAACTAAAATGTATATCTATATATGTTACTTAACTCACATATTATTGAAGAATGAGAGATGGTGGAAGAAGTTCCTGGTACATAAATGTATCCATAAGTGGCAGCTACTATCATCATTATCCTACTTATCAAAGCACTCCTTCCTCTGATCTCTTCCACTCTAATCTTTGCACACTAAGACTGGAGGAACTGAAACCACGTCAGTTTTCTGCAGAACAGTTTTGTGGCAGAAACACATTTTTGTAGTTGGACAGGTCTGCTTCAAAATTTGGAACTGCCAAATTTTCAAACTTCCAGCAGTTTGAACATTCAAACAGTAGAATTCAAAACATTGTCTATTACCAATAAGCATAGATTTGAACCTCAAACTCTTTTTCTGTAAAAAGGGGCAAATGATCTCTAGATCTGTGAGAGTTAATCAAAGAGTATTTTCAATACCCAGCACCATGTCTAACAATTTCCATTTGTTTCTCCTTTCTTCTCTTTTTCCTCCCCTGAATTTTTCAAAAACAAGGTATGTACCCAAACAATACCCCAGCTCCTACTCAATTTATGCATCAGTCAATTTGGAGGACTCTAGCAAGGAACCACAGACCATATGGCTGATAAACAGCAGGGATTACTTTTCACAGTTCCAGAGACTGCAAGTACAAGAACTAGAGGCCAGGATGACCAGGATCTGGTAAGGGCTCCATTTCAGGTTTCCTTCTGCCTGCACATCCCCCTGCCGACTGTCCTCACTTGTTCCTCCCTCTGTAGAAAAGTGGTATGGTCACCACAGAAAGTGATGGCATCCAGTTTTATTGCCTTGTGTCAACTTTCCACCATGTGATCCTGGCCCCGTCAATTCTTAAGAATCTGGCTTCTAGTTCTTCTCTAGATTTCTTACTACCTGTCTTCTTGATGTCTTTGCTGTTCCTCCCCAACAGGGCTCTGAGCTTCTGCTTTTTTAATTGTTATTGGAACACAGTTGACCCCCAGGGCTCAGATTCATAACTGATGTGAATGTGCCAGAGCCAGATGCCTGCTTTGATCAAATGACCCTGGAGCTCTGACTCTGCTTAACTCATGGCTTTCAGAACCTGCTCCAAGAACATGGTGTCTCCTGTGGATTCATTGCCTCAGATCTCACATCCTTGGCCTGTAACCTGTCTTGTTCATGGCTCTGACAAAAAATAAGCATTTTTACTGAAATTAGAAATGAGATGGAAACAAGCCTCTGAGGTGGTGTGTTAGTTTTTTAGGACTTGTTTTAACACATTACCACACACGTGGGTAATTAAAACAGTAGATCTTAATTCTCACACAGTTCTTGAGGCCAGAAGTCTAAGACCATGGTGCCAGCAGGATCATGCTCCCTGTGAAGGTGCTAGGGGAGGATTCTTTCTGGTCTCTTCAGTGTCTAGACCTAGTCTTTCGGTAGCGTCACTTCAATCTCTGCCACATCTTCAGATCTTCCCTTTGTGTACCTGCATTCTCTCCTCTCTCATGTAGACATTGGTCATTGACTTTCAATCAAGGATGACTTCATCTTGAGATCCTTAATCAACTACATCTTCAAAGGTACTATGTCCATGTGAGATCAGGTCTAAGGGTCTAAGTGGACACAATTTTGGGGAAACACTATTCAACCATTAGAGATAGGAATTTATATTTATATTTTCACATCCACAACCTGAACGGAATTTACAGAGAATAAGGGAACATTAAGGGCCCATGAATATCATGTGTTTTTAAAATAAATCCAGTATCCCATCCCAACCACAGAGCAATTTAGACAATCATTTTCTAAGATTATTTTGTGAAACTGGGAGAACCTCTAGTCTGTGTGACATTTCAGTTTCAAGTTCTGGGTAGGTATTGAGACTAAGCACATGCATTTGCCTCCACTGAGTTCCAGAACCTCCAAAATGATAGTAAAGCAAAAGCCAGGGAGGATAGTACTGGAAGCATCCATAGAAGTGTGGAAGGTGGAAGGCATGTGAGGCACCACCAACTTAAGACTTCAGAATGCTTTCATCAGGCACAAGCAGCAGAATACACATGAAGCAAGTGAATCCTCACCACAAGGCCACAGAAAGCTCTAGGAAGCAAGAATGGGGTGTGGGTGGGGCAGAAACACAGGGACTGGATAAAAGTCTGCACAGGAAACAGATTCCCAATCACCTTCATCATACTATACCACCAGACAACACCAAGGCCCCAGAGGAGCAGAAGGTTGGAATCCAACATTCTGTCAATTGAACCAAAAAGTTCTGGACACAGGGACCAAAAATCACTAAGTAATTCAGGTCCTTAGGAAAACAGGGAATCTTAATGGAAATCTGCATGTCAAATTTACAGTCATCCCAATCCTCCTTCCTGCCAAACTAAAAATGCTGGGAAAGACCTTCAAACTCTCCTACCCACCCCCAAGAATTCCTCTCTTGGGAACACCTGCCCAAATAAAAATCCCACATGTGAATAGTATATTTTTGTTGCATTCATAATAAAATCTTTGGAGCCCTATATAACTATCCTGTGATAAAATTCAGTTTTTGATGAGCCCTGTCCATGCCCAGTGAATGTCCCTGCAGCTATTTGTGTCTCCCTCTTGGATATGAACAGCCAACCAAGGAAGACTTAAAATTTTAAGGAAATCTACAATGAAAGAAGGCATGAAAGATATCAAAGAGAAAAGAGAAAATGCAGAAACAAGTCAGAGAATACAACAGAATCTATGTAAAAAATAAATGCTGCAGATACAAGGAAAGGTGAAACATCATAAAACAAAGTAAGTGTTTAGAAACAAATATTTTGAATAAAAGCAGGAAGTGCTTGCCAAATTTAAAAGCAGAAACTAAGGTATTAGTCTAAGCTTTCACTATGGTCAGCTGGAGATAATGGTGAAAACAAGTAGGGAACTTTGGCCAATAGGGCTACATTGGGCAGGCAAAGTGAGATCAAGCACCTCTTCCAGGTACTGACATGAGCTCTAGGTTTAAACAGAAGAATTGGGGAAGGGGCAAAAGATCTGCACAACTAAGCATTCTTGGTCAGCTCTGGTTCTGGGAAGGGTTTCCAGAGAAGCCTTATCACTTGAAGGGCAACCTCCATTTGCTGGCCAAGATGCTTTTCCAGCAGACCTGTGATCCTGAAAAAGGAAATTCAGCCCCCAAACAGTGACTGCTCCTGCTTAGGGGTCAGTGTAATGGTAGGATGATCTGCCTGAATGCTTCCCAGTTCCTGGATAGTGCAGGGCATGACCAGAAACTTCAGGGTGCCACTGCAGGCATCAGAAAGAGGAATCTTTAAAAACCTCAGTTATTCTCGTGTTTGTGCCCTCAGTCTTTAAGAAAATAAGATAGGCTTGAGAAATTCAGGGCTACTAAACCTTATATTATCAATTTCTAGATGAACACTCCTTAAATGATTGGTGTGCCTACATGCGGAGTTGAGTGGGAATCTGAAGACAGATGCAAAACAAAGAGAGATGCCAGGCTCTATCCTACTTTTAGTTACCCATTGGGCATCTCCAGGCCAAAGGCAGAGTCACTGCTTTTAGCAAAGGCAGTTTCTATTTCTCTGTGATGTTCCAATTTTAACTTTCTATTATTTCCATATTTATTTAAATTTTATTTATAAATATCACATTTTAAAAGAATGTCAGAAAAAATTCTTATGTTTTCTATAATTTTAGTATTTTTTCACATATTTAGAGATCAGTCCCCTCCACTCCCCTGAAGTTTTGTCTTAGCGTCAATTCTATTTTATCCAAACTGGTTTCTGTAACATCTCCAAGTACTAGAGTGAAAACATGGTGTGAGGGTTAGTAATTGTTGTTTTTAAACTCCAAGTCATGCCTTTAATCTTCAGGTTTTCCTCCTTCATTGTGTTAGGAAATATTCTCAAAGAATCTGAGAACTCAACATTTTTCATTTCTTAGGAATGTAAAATTTCTATGTACCTGTCATTTCATAATTTCTATGAGGTGAAGAGTAATTTTCACAAGGGCTTGACATTAAAATTAATATCATGCACTCTGTAACCCTGAAAGCTGAAAACCACAATAGTGTCTCTCTTCAGAAACCAATGTGTTTTCTTGTAAAATACTTTCTAACTGGAAGAAAATATATTACATAAAGTCAAAGTCTTCTATCAAATTAGCTAGTTTTAACCTTTTCTATCCCTGTTGATATAAAAAGTTACCAATAAATACCCTTTTAAAAATTGATGTTCTGATGATAATACAGCTCTTTTTTAAAAATTGATATTCTTTCTGTCTCTGTCCTCTCCTCACCTCATGCAGATACTCATCATTGACTTTCAGGTGCACCCTGATCTAGGTCAACTTTATCTTGAGATCCTTAACCAACTACATCTTTAAAGGTCCTATTTCCATGGGATATCAGTTCTGAGGTTTTAAATAGACACTAATTTGGGAAGGAAATCATTCAACCCACTACAGACAAGAATATATATTTTGCACTCCCACAACCTTAACAGAATTTACAGAGTATAAGGAGAAATTAAGGGCAATTCTTCAAACAGTTTTGAAGGTCATGTGAAATTTTGTCATTTACAGCAGCAAGGATGGAATTGGAGGTAATGATGTTAAATAAAGTGGACAAGGCACAGAAAAACAAATAACGCACGTGCTCACTCCTTTGTGGAATATAAAAAGTCAACTGCAAAGAGAACAGAACATAATAGTACTCACTGGAACCTGGGAAGGGCAGTAGGGAGAGGTGATAGAAAGAAGTTAGGGAAAAGGACAACATAACATTTAGAAATGGCTAACTAATACTGACTTCTACCACACAGTAGGATAATTATTAGTTGTAACAGTCTCAGATATATTTCATGATAACTAGAACAGCATAAAATTCCCAAAACATAGATATGATTGATGTCAGAGGAGACAAAACTGCTTAGAACCCTGACTGGATCATAACACATTGGAAGTCTTTCCATTTTTAACTATGTTTTTGATAACAGAAAGATTTTTATTTTAATCAAGTCCAATTCACCATTTTTCTTTAATGCTTTTATATAAGAAATAGGTACCTAAACCAATATCACAAAGATGTATTTTTATTCTTCATTCTAAGAGTCTTAATTCCTGAATTCCAGTGGGCAATCCATTTTGAGTTAATTTTCATGTTACCATGAAGTGGTCATCAAGTTTCATCTTTTGTGTGTCCATTTCCTCCTGTGCCAGCAGCATTGATCGAGCAGTTGGCCTTCTTCCCACTAAGCCATCTCCACACTGTTGTGAATAGAAGACATTCACCGTGGTCGACTCTGGACCCACAGCAGTGACTGTTGTCTTCCACCCTCACTTGGTGTGACCTGTGTTCTTATAATTTCTGTGGTTAAACCTGCAACATGGTATAATAGCTTGTTAATATGATGACATTAATATCTTACAGAGTGCAAGAGAATTACAGACCACCATGCTTATTGAGCCAAATTGAAAGGAAAAAGATTCTTTAATGAGCAAGTCAGGCAAGCAACTGGGAACAGGCAAGAGCCTCAAAGAACTCCGAGCACCTGAATTTTGGAAGTGCAGAGTTTATAAAGTTAAAAACCACAAAAACCACAAGGACAATTGAGGTACATGTAGATCAGAAAATACCTTGTTGAGACAGGTATTTTGATTACATGAGAGAATTGTTTTGATTACACATTTCAGATTAATTTTTGTTTTATATTAGTGCCATAGCCAGGGACAGGGGAATTCCTACTGTTCTGTTAACATAGATACAGCTGTCAGGAGGCTGGAAAGAAAATGTTTAAAGTGAGCATAAATGGAGACAGGCCAGAAAAACATGGCATTACTTAGGTTCTTTTCCATTTCACTGTACCCTTAGCCTTTTTGATATTATTGACATCACCAGCTCCTCTGATAGGAAACTTATGTCCAGACATTTGGCTCACAGGAGAGTGAGTGATGCAATCTTTGTTTCTCTGCATATATATCTGTTTCTACAGCTCTTTTCAGATCATCTCTTTATTACTGGTTTTTAGAAATATGATTGCAGCAGCCCTTGATGTAATCTTTTTTCCCTTTTATTCAGCTTGAAATTCTTTGTTCTGTAGATCTATCATTTATATGAAATTTAGGAAATTTCTGGCCATTTATTTCTTCAAATATTTTTCATCTCCCATAATGGTCTCCTTCTCTGAGGATAACCATGTCTTATGGCTACCACTGTTTTTTTCAATTATTTTACCAGTTTCTTCTCTCTTTGTTTAATTTTGAATAATTTCCATGGGTCTGCTATTTCCTCTACAGTGTGTAACCTGTGAATTTATCTTCACTTTCCAGTACTGCAATTATTCTTCTCGGGTGCCACTTGGGATTTCTAGAAAGTATTCTTTCCTTATCATGATCACATTTTCCATTAGAAATATGGACATATTATTCACAGTAGCTCTTTAGCATCTTTAACTGCTAATGCCATCATTTCTAACTTGCTATTTTTTCAGGTTGGAGATCATATTTTCTACTTATTTGCATCCATATCAATAGATATGGATGCATTTCAGAAATTGTGGGTTTTGTGTTGGTTGAGTGTTACATATTTTTAAGGTTTTATAAAGAGGTACACTTTATTTTGGTCTCCAGATAAGTTTCCTTAGATTCATGTGCTTCTTTATGGGCCTGCTTTTAAGCCTTATTTTGAGGGGCCCACAACAGCCTTTAGTCTATAAAGACTAGTTCTTAACATGTTTAGCACTAAGTAGCATAAGAAACCTGAGGGGCTGCATGTCCAAGGCTAGAGGCTCTCTCTCTTATAATTTCTGTTTTCAAAATAGTTCACAAGCAGAGTCCCACAAATCATGAATCCTTAAAGAGTGGGCAGAGGGTTTTGTGGGTGAGGTATTTTTTACCATTATAGTCTGGCCTTATATAGTCTGGGTTTGATTCTACCCCCATCACAACTCCAGAGGATACTGCCCTTCAGGACACAGACACCCAGCACATAAGATGGTGTCTGTCTCTGACCCCTTCAGGTAGGTTCTACTTCCACATTCAACACTCTCAGGATCCACTCAGGCTTTGGACTCAAATCTGCTCTTATTTTAATGCCTCTGTTTCATTTCTCTCTCTTATAGTCTCAACTGTGCTTTAATGTTGATGGTGACCACAGATAACTCTGTATTGGCCTGTGTTGACATCTGTGTGTTCAGAAGTTGAGGGCAGGACACTTCTCATCAACGCCTTCTCCCAATAACTGGAGTCCCCATGACACCCCCTACATAAGATAGGACAGGGATTTATGGGTAGGCACCCCACATTTTAGTCAACTTTTCACTCCAGTGACTAAAAGAATTTACATGAACATACAGGAGAAAAAGTTTGACTCAGTTTCAGAGGTTTCAGTCTGTAGATAACTGATACCATTGTTCTGGACACAAGCTGAGGCAGAACATCATGGTGGAAGGGTGCAGAGGAGGAACACCAAGAAGCAGAGAGGAAAAACTCCCCTCAATAACAAAATGTAAACCCCAACAGCATGGCCCAGGATCTCACCTCCTCCTGTTACATGCTGTCTGCCACCCAGTTAACACCTATCAGAATATTAATGCATGGATCAAGTTAAGGCTCTCCTAACCTCATCATTTCATCTCTATCCTTTCTTGCATTGTCTCACACATGAGTTTTGAGGGTACAACTCACATCTAGACTGAATATTCCATGGTTACTGGAAGGACCATTGACCAAGGAATTTGGGTCTGTATGTGAACATTCATGAGCATACATTGAAAAGTGCCTTGTTTTTCTCAGTGTCCAAAACAAATGCTGTAACTTTCATAGTATAGGTTGTAAGTACTGTGTCAGAAAATAAACAATACACAGGAAACTCGAAAGTTTCATGTCTGTAAATCATTACTTACCTGAAGGTTACCCTCCTGAGACTTCTGCAATAGCAAACTAAACAAAGAAAACAAAATACTTTTCCTCAATGTAACCTCTGCCTTCCTTGTTGTTAGCAAAACCTTCTGTTTTAAAGAGATTTTAGACATTTTTTCATAGGCCATTCTTGGTACCAAAGTGTTGGGTATCACATTATTTCTGTAGTTTTGGTTTACTTTGGAGCAATTCTGTGAGTATCTGTTGTGGAGTCTCCTGTCACAGCAGTTTGGAAGTGACAAAAGCAATGTAGTTAACTTCCCCATAAGAAATGGTTTCCATCCTCAAAACCCGTCTTATCACAAAAGGGGAAGCAAAAAGTAATTTAACATTTAAATAATCTTTTTCCCAAAGAGACAATACTTTCCAACTTTATTCCTAATGAAACCAGTTGCATTAGAGATACTAACTTGGCTTTCTACTTCAGACTGTCAAAATTTTCTAGGCATCCATGTTCAGGTCTGGCAGGGTGGAGGCAGAACTGGACATGACTGGCATGTATACCCTCAATCCCCGCTCCACAGTTTTCAAGGATCTAATTTTTCTCTCCCCTTGCAGAATCAACTTGGGCACAGGGGGCAAAATCCTGTCTCCACCTGAGTTGAATAATGCCTAACTGTTGATTCCAGGTGACTATGTTCTAACAAAGGATGACCTTTACAAGCTCCAAAAATTCTAACAGTCTAAAATAGGTCCCATCTTAATTTTGTTACACTGGTAAAACCTGCTTTCTGAAAAATCTTCTAGAAAATGGCCTGACTAAATGAAGAAGTTAAAAGTGATAGGTTTTCATATAGACAAGACAGTTGGCTCATTCCTAAGTCAAGAGAAGTCACCACTACATCCTCACCTCCAGGCTTAGTGGGCTGGCTTCTGGTGACTGCCAACAGCAAAGGCCCAGGCCGAACCAAAGCTCCAGTCCCCTAAGGGGCCTTCCAAGGGACCTTCCTCCCTTCACACACCTACCACCTTCCCTTTAAGAAATATGTAAATATATATATAAATTCAATGAATCATAAAACTGTCCCTCTAAAGTAGGCATTTCTACTCTCCCCATTTTACAGATGGAAAGCTGAGGCAGAGACATTAGCTAGCATCCCAAGGTGACAGCAATGGCAAAAATGGTGCTAGAGCCCAGGCTGTCCTCTCCTGTTCACACCCACTAACTGATCTTCATTGCTACATTCTATTGTGAGCTTCCTTCACTAGTTACCAGATTATTCTGATTATTTTCAATATTCTGGTTCTTAAGAGGCAAGGATCTTTGGGCACTTTGGTGCATGCCTATAATCCCAGTGGTTCAGAAAGCTGAGGCAGGAGGATTACAAGTTCAAAACCAGTTTCAGCAACTCAGCAAGGCCCTAAGCAACCTAGGGAGACCACCTTGACTCAATAAAATATTAAAAAGAGTTGGGGAGATGACTCAGTTCTTTTTTTTTTTTTTTTTTTTTTTTTTTTGGCCCCTAGTGCCAAAAAAAGGAAGAAAGAAAGAAAGGAAGGAAGGAAGAAAGAAACAGAGGCAAGGAGACCTTTTGAAAAATTTAAAAGCCAATATACCAGTACAATGTCTTACTTTCATATTTATACTTATTCAGGGTTTTTTTTTTTCACTTTTTCTTCTCCAATATTTATATGCTGAATAATAGGTTAAATAATTTTAAACAGAAAAATCTGAATATAACAATAAGGATGTTTCAGAATGGTTGGTCACGATGTTCTCAAATTATTAAAGTGCAAACTATCCCAAAGAACTGAATTCAATTCAGGGACAAAATAGTGCAGGAAATGACCCTATGAGTTCCCAGCCAGGCCCTGCATGGCATTCAATCTCTAGGGCCTGCTTTCCTAACTGTACTGTGAACTTGCCAAGGGCAGACAACAGGAATCCTTAACTTCACTTCTGTGTGTCAATCCAACATCTCCTGCATTGGTAAGAGCTGGTGGACTGAGCTCTCTGTGGTTGCCTGGCTCATTCCAGCTGAAAGGAGAGTTTTGCAGCAACCACTAACCTTGTTAAGAAGGTAGCAACACACACATCAATGGAGTCCCCCCTTCTTCAATTTAAGACTTGTGGCATTTTCTCCATTTTCACTACACTGGGCACTTTGCTGCCATGAGCTGGTTTTCAAGTTTCTTCCAATTCATTCAGGGTGAAATGGCTACTCAGAAGCAGTGCCACACATGGACTTCATAAACAATGGAGCTGGCTTTGCTACAAGTGATTGGCCTTCCTTTCTACATTGTTCTTTTCTTGATACCACCTTAGTTTCTCTTCTGGTCTTCAACCCACAGAAGTACATTTCCCAGGTACTACCACAGCTGTCCTCAGTGAGGCCAGAGCTTCTCAAGGGGGCTGGGCTGATGTAGAAGGCCCAACCTGGCCACTGGTCAATGCATGCATCCTCAAGGGCTTTCATGCTCCCTCAGTCACTCTGTACACTGGTCTTTTCCCTAGACTGTACATGGGTGCAAGGGAGCACAGTGTTCTTCCTCTTTGTCCCCTTTTGCATTAACACAACTGTGCCCTCAGCAGGCTTGGCCACCCTGAAACCTGTGCCCACTCCCCATCATTAGAGAACACAGTGATCCTTCAGTCCTGGAACCCCAGTAGCCCTGCTGACCTCCACCCTCTAGGAACTGGCCCTTGCATCAGACACACCCCCACCAAGACCTTTCCAACATAGGTGGATAGTCTTGCACTCTGTGGATTGCATATGGGCTCTCCCATGGTGGTGCTGAACCAAAGTCCAAACTTATGGCCCAAGTTGTAGCTCAGTGGTAGAGTGCTCGCCTAGCATGACTGAGGTACTGGGTTTGACCCTTGGCACAACAGATAAAATAAATAAATAAAATAAGGATATTGTGTCCATCTACAACTTTAAAAAAATAAAAGGATAAAAAGGGTCCAAACCTAGAAGATGCTCATGTCTTCTCAATAAATTGTCTCCTGGAGTTTCCATTATCCACTATGTCAACTTCATAAATTCAGGAATATATTAACTACAAAAATACCAGTATTTTCAATTTTTAAAATATTCATTAAATTTATATATGCTAAGAATGTGCTTTGTTTTCTTTCATGTCTTTATGTCTTCTCTCCTGATGTGACAAATCACACTTACAATACCCACTGTCACCATGCTCATCTTGGACACCCCTTTGCTTTAGCATTTCATTCTTAATTGAGTTTGCAGTTCTCATATAAAACCAGTCTGTGACATCTTCCAATTCTCCATATTAGGAACTGTGGAGCAATCAGCGGGATGTCCATGTGGGTCTCTAGAACTAATTCATGTAAAAAGAGCACCTGCCCTCCAGGTGGACATCTGCTCAACCTCCACACACAGATGAAACTTTTCTCAGCCATGCTCTTCAGCCTGATTGTCTGCAAGGAAGAGAACCACAGTGAGGTAGAACCAAAGAATCCCTCGTCAGTTTCTTACCCAATGACATCAAATTTACATTTTACCATGAAAAATTGAGTACCGGGGCCACTAAATTAGAAAATGCCTATCAAGCAAAACTCAAATTATCTTCTTCTATCTTCTCATGAAAATACTTTGGGAAACTGTCTTAGGACAGTTGTGCTATCAGATAGGGCTAGAGATACTTGCTAGACTGCTCTAGACACAGTGACTGTCTATCACTAAAGTTTCAGGAGAAGGAGACTTGCGTCCACATGCCATGATTGAGAGATGTTGCTCACACCCCCTGACCTGATGGCACTTGGACACTAGTCTCCCAGTTCTGAATGGCACAAATGTCTCTCTGGCACCCCTCTCATCCTCTCAGGTGAGTGTGCCAGACATAACTTTGCCAAGAAGTGCATCGGCATGTTAACGCCCTTGGTGCTGCTCTCCTGGGGGCTGAACCAGAGAGCAGACCAAGGAAAGAGAGAGGGAACCTGCTAGGAGGTTTCTGCAAGGGGAAACTTCAGAGGAGCAGGTCTAACACAGTTTTGTCCCTTGACCCCAACAGGCCTGGAGAGCCTCACATCCCATCCCAGACCTGATGACCTCGAGGCAGCTCTCAGACTGAATTGACCTACTGCCAGTCCACTTATTCATTTCAACACTGCAAACACCAAGGTGAGGAAGCAGTGCTGCAATACAAGGAGCTGGAGTAGGAGGACATGTGTTGGGGGACAAGAGTGAGACCGCACAGGACAGGTGTGATGACACTGATGGTCATCACTGATGCAATGCTGTGGAGGAACACACTAGGAGATGTCAAGGGGCATAAGAGATGTCTGCTTCAGCTCCACCTGTCCCCAGCTCCTTTCCCAAAGCTGAGAGTCCCACCCATCTCTGTATCCCCTACCAGGACTGGCACCCCTGCCTACTGTCCTTCCCTCCCTCACCTGGCCAAAACCCCAGAAGGGAATGTATCGCCATCAAGCAGTTAAACTCTATGAAACCTCAGCTGTGAGCAGAAAGAGGGAGAGAGAGAGAGAGAGAGAGAGAGAGAGAGAGAGAGAGAGAGAGAGAGAGAGAGAGAGAGAGAGAGAGAAGATAAGAAGAAGAAGAAGAAGAAGAAGAAGAAGAAGAAGAAGAAGAAGAAGAAGAAGAGGAGGAGGAGGAGGAGGAGGAAAAAGAAGAAAGAGGACAAGGAGGAGAGAAAAGAGAAATAGGGAGGTAGGGAGTGAAGGAGGAGGGAGGGGATGAGGAAGGAAGGAAGGAGGGAAGGAGGAAGGAGAGGAAGCCAAGAAGGGTGACTATGAATACTTTACAATTACTCTTAATACAAAAGTAAAATGTCAACGAATTCTTGGACATATTCATAGCACAGTCATACTCATTTTCCTTTAGCAGTCAGTGACATTTGAGATGCTAGATGAAGGCAATGAAGCTACCCATCACTTGATTCATTCACCAAAGTGGGAAAAGGTGAGATGTTTAAATTCTGATGTAGAAACTTGGTTCTTTTGACTTATGTAATCATGAATTCGAAGTGCATAATATCTTATAATTAATTAATGGAGGTTTTAATTATAGAAAATAGTAGGTTTCTTGCCTCTCAACAAATAGGGTCAAGTTTTCAAACATAAGCACTTCATTTAAAAGACAAGTGACTACAAACAATAGAATTGCCTCATAACACAGAATTGAACACAGAAACATCCCCAACCTTCTGAGTTTTCTTCTATAAAACAGGCTGAAAGTCTCTCAATTTTTTTTTTAAATCTTTTTGGTAGACAAAATTAACATTTTGGACAATTTAGGAGAAGTGATGTAGAGAACACCACCGAACTCTGCCTCTGGAACCAAGATAAAACTTCTAGGGTCCGGACAGGCAATGTGCTCTCTCATGGATGGGAAAACTTTTGGATCATCACCAATAAATGAAAAAATAAAACTGGTATCTTCGTTTTTTTTTATTGTACACAAATGGGATACAGGTTGTTTCTCTGTTTGCACATGGAGTAAAGGCATACCATTTGTGTAATCATAAATTTACATAGGGGAATGCTGTTTGATTCATTCTGTTATTTTTTCCCTTCCCCCTACCCCTCCCACCCCTCTTTTTCCTCTATACAATCCTTCCTTCCTCCATTCTTGCCCCCCTCCCTAACCCTATCTCTAACCCTAACACTAATCCTTCCCACCCCCCATTATGTGTCATCATCCACTTATCAGCGAGATCATTTTTCCTTGGGATTTTGAGATTGACTTATCTCACTTAGCATGATATTCTCCAATTTCAACCATTTGCCTGCAAATGCCATAATTTTATCATTCTTTATGGCAGAGTAATATTCCATCATACATATGTGTGTGTGTGTGTGTGTGTGTGTGTGTGTGTGTGTGTGTATCACAGTTTCTTTATCCATTCACCAATTGAAGGACATCTAGGTTGGTTCCACAATCTGGCTATTGTGAATTGAGCAGCTATGAATATTGATGTGGCTGTATCTCTGTAGTATGCTGATTTTAAGCCCTTTGGGTATAGGCCAAGGAGTGGGATAGCGGGGTCAAATGGTGGTTCCATTCCAAGTTTTCTAAGGAATCTCCATACTACTTTCCAGAGTGGCTGCACTAATTTGCAGCCCCACCAGCAGTGTATGAGTGAACCTTTCTCCTCAAATCCTCGCCAACAACTGTTGTTGCTTGTATTCTTGATAATCGCCATTCTAATTGGGGTGAGATAGAATCTTAGGGTGGTTTAGATTTGCATTTCTCTTATTACTAGAGCTGATGAACATTTTTCCATATTTTTTTATTAAAAATCATAAATTTACATAGGGCAATGTTGTTTGATTCATTCTGTTACTGTTTTCCCTTCTCCCCTACACCTCCGACTGCTCTTTTCCCTCAATGCTCCTTCCTTCCTCCATTCTTATGACCCTCCTTATCCCTAACCCTAAACCTAACCCTAACCCTAATGCTAACCCCTCTTACCCCCCATTATATGTCCTCATCCTCTTATCAGCGAGATCATTCGTCCTTTAGTTTTTGAGACTGGCTTATCTTACTTAACATGATATTCTCCAATTTCATCCATTTGCCTGCAAATGCCATACTTTTGTTATTCTTCCTGGCAGAGTAATATTCCATTGTATATATAGGGCATCTAGGTTGGTTCCACAATCTAGCTATGGTAAATTGAGCAGCTATGAACATTGATGTGGCTGTATCTCTGTAGTATGCTGATATTAAGTTCTTTAGGTATAGACCAAGGAGTGGGATAGTTGGGTCAAATGGTGGTTCCATAAGATTTCTAAGGAATCTCCATACTGCTTTCCAGAGTGGCTGCACTAATGTGCAACCCCACCAACAATGTATGAGTGTACCTTTTTCCCCACATCCTCGCCAACACCTATTGTTGCTTGTGTTCTTGATAATCGCAATTCTAATTGGGGTGAGATGAAATCTTAGGGTAGTTTTTTTTTTTTTTATTTTAATTAAAAATCATAAATTTACATAGGGCAATGTTGTTTGATTCATTCTGTTATTTTTTCCCTTCCCCCTCCCCTCCCACCCCTCTTTTCCCTCTATACATTCCTTTCTTCCTGCATTCTTACCACCTCCTTATCCCTAAACCTAAACCTAACCCTAACCCTAACGCTAACCCCTCCTAGCGCCCCCATATGTCCTCATCCGCATATCAGCGAGATCATTCGTCCTTTAGTTTTTTGAGATTGGCTTATCTCACTTAGCATGATATCCTCCAATTTCATGTATTTGCCTGCGAATGCCATAATTTTGTCATTCCTCATGGCGGAGTAATATTCCATTGTATATATATGCCACAGTTTCTTTATCCATTCATCAACTGAAGGGCATCTGGGTTGGTTCCACAATCTGGCTATAGTGAATTGAGCAGCTATGAACAATGATGTGGCTGTATCTCTGTAGTATGCTGATTTTAAGTCCTTTGGGTATAGGCCAAGGAGTGGGATATCTGGGTCAAATGGTGGTTCCATTCCAAGCTTTCTGAGAAATCTCCATACTGCTTTCCAGAGTGGCTGCACTAGTTTGCAACCTCACCAGCAATGTATGAGTGTACCTTTTTCCCCACATCCTCGCCAACACCTATTGTTGCTTATGTTCTTCATAATCGCCATTCTAATAGGGGTGAGATGGAATCTTAGGGTAGTTTTGATTTGCATTTCTCTTATTAATAAAGATGTTGAATATTTTTTCATATATCTGTTGATTGCTTGTACATCTTCTTCTGCGAAGTGTCTGTTCATTTCCCTAGCCCAATTGTTGATTGGATTATTTGTATTCGTGGTGTAAAGTTTTTTGAGTTCTTTATAGATTTGGGATATTAGCGCTCTATCTGAAGTGTGAGTGGCAAAGATATTCTCCCACTCTGTAGGCTCTCTCTTCGTATTACTGATAATTCCCTTTGCTGAGAGAAAGCTTTTTAGTTTCAATCTATCCCAGTTGTTGATTCTTGCTTTTATTTCTTGTGCTATGGGAGTCCTATTAAGGAAGTCTGCTCCTAAGCCAACAAGTTGAAGGTTTGGACCTACTTTTTCTTCTATAAGATGCAGGGTCTCTGGTCTGATTCCGAAGTCCTTGATCCATTTTGAGTTGAGTTTTGTGCAGGGTGAGAGATTGGGATTTAGTTTATTCTGTTGCATATGGATTTCCAGTTTTCCCGGCACCATTTGTTGAAGAGGCTATCTTTTCTCCATTGCATATTTTTGGCCCCTTTGTCTAGTATGAGAAAATTGTATTTATTTGGGTTTGTGTCCGTGTCCTCTATTCTGTACCATTGGTACCCAATACCATGCCGTTTTTGTTACTATTGCTTTGTAATAAAGTTGAAGACCTGGTATTGCGATACCCCCTGCTTTCCTCTTTCTACTGAGGATTGCTTTAGCTATTCTGGGTTTCTTATTCTTCCAGATGAATTTCATAACTGCTTGCTCTATTTCTGTAAGGTACATCATTGGGATTTTAATTGGAATTGCATTGAATCTATATAGCACTTTTGGTAGTATGGCCATTTTGACAATGTTAATTCTTCGTATCCAAGAACATGGGAGATCTTTCCATCTTCTAAGGTTTTCTTTAATTTCTTTCTTTAGTGTTCTGTAGTTCTTATTGTTAGAGGTCTTTTACCTCTTTTGTGAGATTGATTCCCAAGTATTTTACTTTATTTGATACTATTGTGAATGGGGTAGTTTTCCTAATTTCTCTTTCTGAAGATTCATCACTTACGTATAGAAATGCATTGGATTTATGAGCATTGATCTTGTAACCTGCTACTTTACTGAATTCACTTATGAGTTCTGAGAGTTTTCTGGTGGAATTTCCAGGTTCCTCTAAATATATAATCATGTCATCAGCGAACAGGGATAGTTTGAGTTCTTCTTTCCAATTCGTATCCCTTTAATTTCTTTGGTTTGTCTAATTGCTCTGGCTAGAGTCTCAAGAACAATGTTGAATAGAAGTGGTATAATAGTGTATTATTTAATAATAGAAGTGGTTGAATAGAAAGAGGGCATCCCTATCTTTTTCCAGTTTTTAGGGGAAATGCTTTCAGTTTGTCACCATTTAGAATGATATTACCCATGGGCTTAGTGGAGATGGCCTTCACAAAGTTAAGGAATGATCCCACTACCCCATTTTTTTCTAGTGTTTTGAGCATGAAGGGATGCTGTATTTTATCGAATGCTTTTTCTGCATGTATTGAAATAATCATGTGATTCTTAACTTTTAGTCTGTTGATATGGTCAATGACATTTATTGATTTCCGAATGTTGAACCATCCTTGCATCCCTGGGATAAAACCCACTTGATCATAGTGCACTATCTTTTTAATATATTTTTGTATGCGATTTGCTAAAATTTTGTTGAGAATTTTTGCGTCCAAGTTCATTAAGGATATTGGTCTGAAATTTTCTTTCCTTGATGAGTCTCTGTCTGGTTTATGTATCAGTGTGATATTGGCTTCATAGAATGAGTTGGGAGGGTTCCCTCCTCTTCTATTTTATGGAATACTTTGAGAAGTATTGCAATGAGCTCTTATTTAAAGGTTTTGTAGAACTCGGCTGAGAACCCATCTGGTCGTGGACTTTTTTTGTTGGTAGGCTATTGATGACCTCTTCTATTTCATTGCTTGAAATTGATTTATTTAAGTTATGTATGTCCTTCTGGTTCAGTTTAGGTAATTCATATTTTTCTAGAAACTTGTTGATGTCTTTGAGGTTTTCTGTTTTGTTGGAGTATAGATTTTCAAAATAGCTTCTAATTATGTTTTGTATTTCACTCGTGTCTGTTGTGATATTTCCTTGTTCATTCCGAATTTTAGTAATTTGAGTTTTCTCCCTCTTTCTCTTTGTTAGTGTGGCTAAGGGTTTATCAATTTTGTTTATTTTTTCAAAGAACCAACTATTTATTTTGTTAATTTTTCCGATTGTTTCTTTTGTTTCAATTTTGTTGATTTTGGCTTTTATTTTAACTATTTCCTGTCTTCTACTACTCTTGGTGTTGGTCTGCTCTTCTTTTTCTAGGACTTTGAGCTGTAATGTTAAGTAGTTCATTTGTTGATTTCTACTTCTTTTGTTGAATATGCCCCATGAAATAAATCTTCCTCTAAGTACTGTTTTCATGGTTTCCCAGAGATTTTGATATGATGTGTCTTTGTTCTCATTTACTTCTAAGAATTTTTTAATTTCCCTCCTGATGTCTTCTGTTATCCCTTCATCGTATAATAGTGTATTATTTAATCTCCAAGTATTGGAGAAGTTTCTGTTTTTTATTCTGTCATTTATTTCTAATCTCAGTCCATTATGATCTCATAGAGTACAAGGTAGTATCTCTATCTTCTTGTATTTGCTAACAGTAGCTTTGTGGCATAAAACATGGTCTATTTTAGAGAAGGATCCATGTGCTGCTGAGAAGAAAGTTTATTCGTTCATTGTTGGATGGTATATTCTATGTAAGTCGGTTAAGTCTAAATTGTTGATTGTGCTATTAAGATCTATGGTTTCTTTATTCAATGTTTGTTTGGACGATCTATCCAGTGGTGAGAGACGTGTGTTAAAATCACCTAGTATTATTGTGTTGTGGTCTATTTGATTTCTGGAATTGAGAAGGATTTGTTTAATGTACATGGATGAGCCAATGTTCAGGGCATAGATATTTATGATTGTTATGTCTTGCTGATTTATGCTTCCCTTAAACAGTATGTAATGTCCTTCTTTATCCCTTCTGACTAGTTTTGGCTTGAAGTCCACATTATCTGAAATGAGGATGGATATTCCAGCTTTTTTTCTGTGTCCGTATGCATGGTATGTTTTTTCCCATCCTTTCACCTTTAGTCTATGGGTATCTGTTTCTGTGAGATGTGTCTCTTGCAGGCAGCATATTGTTGGATTTTTCTTTTTAATTCAATCTGCCAGACTATGTCTTTTGATTGATGAGTTCAGGCCATTAATATTCAGGGTTATTATTGTGATATGATTTGTATTCCTAGTCATTGGACTCATTTTTGTTTTTTGACATGATTTGTTTTCTCCTTTATTTGGCTATTCCTTTAGGCTAGTTCCTCCTGTTGCTGATTTGCATTGTTGTTTTTCATCTCTTCCTCATGGAATATTTTGCTGGGAATGTTCTGTAATGCTGACTTTCTTTTTGTAAATTCCTTTAGCTTTTGTTTATCATGGAAGGATCTTATTTCATCGTCAAATCTGAAAGTAAGTTTTGCTGGGTATAAGATTCTTGGTTGGCATTCATTTTGTTTCAGGGCTTGGTAAATGTTGTTCCAGGCCCTTCTAGCTTTTAGGGTCTGGATTGAAAAATCTGGTGATATTCTTATTGGTTTCCCCCTGAATGTAATTTGATTCTTTTCTCTCACGGCCTTTAAAATTCTGTCCTTATTTTGAATGTTAGGTATTTTCATAATAATGTGCCTTGGTGTAGGTCTGTTGTAATTTTGCATATTTGGATTCCTATAAGCCTCTTGTACTTGGTTTTCCATTTCATTCTTCAGATTTGGAAAATTTTCTGATATTATTTCTTTGAATAGATTGTTCATTCCTTTGGTTTGTTTCTCTAAGCCTTCCTCAATCCGAATAATTCTTAAATTTGGCCTCTTCATGATATCCCATAATTCTTGTAGATTCTGTTCATCATTTCTTACCATCTTCTCTGTTTGGTCAACCTTGTTTTCAACATTTATTATTTTTTCTTCAATATTTGAGGTTCTGTCTTCCAGGTGATCTATCCTATTGGTTATGCTTTATGGAGTTTTTAACTTGGTTTATTGTTTCCTTCATTTCAAGGATTTCTGTTTGGTTTTTTTTTTTCAGTATTTCTAACTCTTTATTGAAATGCTCTTTTGCTTCCCTTATTTGCTCTTTTAACTGTTGATTGGTGCGTTCATTTAATGCCTGCATTTGTTCTTTCATCTCCTCGTTTGCTTCCCTGATTGTTTTAATTATGTACATTCTGAACTCCCTTTCAGACATTTCTTCTGCTGTGCTGTCATTGGGTTTTATTGATATAGTATCTAGGTTTGTTTGGGACATTTTCTTCCCTTGTTTTCTCATATTGGTCAGATGTCAGTGGGACCCTGTGATATTGTAGATTTCCTCTATTTGCTTATAGTGTCCCTGTAGATTTCCAGTGAATCACCTAGAAGCCTTCAGTAGCCAGAAGTTCTTGGATTGATTTGATAATGCAGTGCTTCTGAAGAACGCTGCCCCTAGCCCGCTACTGGTTCCAGGGAGAGAGACCTGGAGAGGTCTCTTGCTGCCCAGCCCTGGTCCCAGAGGCTGGTTGTAGGTCGGAGGCCCCACTGGTTTGGGGACTTGTGGCTGGCTCTGTGTAGACAGGCTCTCACTGGGCGGTTTGCCCTGAGAAGCTAGCCTAGAGAGACGCTTCCCGCGGGAGGGGACTGGGCTGCTTGGGGAAGTCCCTGGCGCCCTCTGCTGGTCTCTGAAGCAAACTGTGGGCGGGCTGGAGCTGCCAGGGGGGCAGGCTGGAGCTGGCCATGCTGCTTCTGTGTGAAGGGCTCTCACTGGGGGGCCTGTTCCGCGAGGCTGGAGGATCTGTCCCTGTCAGAGGAGCCCGCTGCCAGACTGCACAGAGCTGCCTGGGGGAGACTCTATCTGCCCTGTCCTACTCTAATAAGCCACTCAATTCCAGGCCTGCCACCCAGCTGAGCTTCGCTGGGTGGGGGGACTCACCCTGTGGTACTATTTTAGTCTGAGTCTCTCAATGCCTCCCCTTCTTGAATCCTCGGTTCTGGGGCGACTGGAGATGCAGTCACCCTCTAGTCCGCCATCTTGGATCACCCCGTGGAAAAAGCCTGCAGCTGGAGGGGGACAAGGCTGCCTGGAGAGGTCTCTGGCTGCCCAGCCCTGGTCCCAGAAGCTGCTTGCATGTCTGATGTCTCCGCTGGCTTGGGGGCTTTTGGCTGGCTCTGCGTCGAGAGACTCACTGGGCGGTCTGCCCCGGGAAGCTAGCCTAGAGAATCGCTTCCCGCCGGAGGGGGCTGTGCTGCTTGGGGGAGTCCCTGGCGCCCTGTGCTGGTATCTGAAGCACCCTGTGGGTGGGCCGGAGCTGGCAGTGGGGCGGGCCGGAGATGGCCATGCTGCTTCTGTGCATAAGGGCTCTCACTGGGGGACCTGCTCCACGAGGCTGGAGGATCTATCCCTGTGGGAGGAGCCCACCGCCAGACTGCACAAAGCTGCCTAGGGGAAATGCTATCTGTGCTCTCCTACTCTAATAAGCCACTTGAATCTGGGCCTGACGCCCAGCTGAGCTTCACTGGGTGGAGGAGACTCACCCCGTGGTTCTACTTTAGTCCAAGTCTCAAAGTGCCTCCCCTTCTTGAATCTTGGGTTCTGGGGCAACTGGAGATGCAGTCACCCTCTAGTCCGCCATCTTGGATCCTTAGGGTAGTTTTGATTTGCATTTCCCTTATTACTAGAGATGTTGAACATTTTTTCATGTATCTTTTGATTGCTTGTACATCTTCTTCTGTGAAGTGTCTGTTCATTTCCTTAGATCAATTGTTGATTGGATTATTTGGATTCTTGCTGTAGAGTTTTTTGAGTTCTTTATAGATTCTGGAAATTAGCATTCTATCTGAAGTATGAGTGGCAAAGATATTCTCACACTCTGTACGCTCTCTTCACATTACTGATAGTTTCCTTTGCTGAGAGAAAACTTTTTAGTTTCAATCTATCCCAGTTGTTGATTCTTGCTTTTATTTCTTGTGCTATGGGAGTCCTATTAGGGAAGTCTGATCCTAAGTCAACAAGTTGAAGGTTTGGACCTACATTTTCTTCTATAAGATACATGGTCTCTGGTCTGATTCCGAGGTCCTTGATCCATTTTGAGTTGAGTTTTGTGCAGGGTGAGAGATTGGGATTTAGTTTATTCTGTTGCATATGGATTTCCAGTTTTCCCGGCACCATTTGTTGAAGAGGCTATCTTTTCTCCATTGCATATTTTTGGCCCCTTTGTCTAGTATGAGAAAATTGTATTTATTTGGGTTTGTGTCCGTGTCCTCTATTCTGTACCATTGATCTACCTGTCTATTTTGGTACCAATACCATGCCGTTTTTGTTACTATTGCTTTGTAATAAAGTTGAAGACCTGGTATTGCGATACCCCCTGCTTCGCTCTTTCTACTGAGGATTGCTTTAGCTATTCTGGGTTTCTTATTCTTCCAGATGAATTTCATAACTGCTTGCTCTATTTCTGTAAGGTACATCTTTATGATTTTAATTGGAATTGCATTGAATCAGTATAGCACTTTTGTTAGTATGGCCATTTTGACAATATTAATTCTGCCTATCCAAGAACATGGGAGATCTTTCCATCTTTTAAGGTTTTCTTTAATTTCTTTCTTTAGTGTTCTGTAGTTCTCATTGTAGAGGTCTTTCACCTCTTTTGTGAGATTGATTCCCAAGTATTTTATTTTTTTCCAGGATATAGTCAATGGCGTAGTTTTCCTAATTTCTCTTTCTGAAGATTCATCACTTATGTATAAAAATGCATTGGATTTATGAGCATTGATCTTGTAACCTGCTACTTTACTGAATTCTAGATCTTATGAGATCTAACAGTTTTCTGGTGGAATTTCCAGGTTCCTCTAAATATATAATCATGTCATCAGCGAACAGGGATAGTTTGAGTTCTTTTTTCCCAATTCGTATCCATTTAATTTCTTTGGTTTGTCTAATTGCTCTGGCTAGAGTCTCAAGAATGATGTTGAATAGAAGTGGTGAAAGAGGGCATCCCTGCCTTGTTCCACTTTTTAGGGGGAATGCTTTCAGTTTTTCACGATTTAGAATGATATTGGCCATGGGCTTAGTGTAGATGGCCTTTACAATGTTAAGGAACGTTCCCACTACCCCGATTTTTTCTAGTGTTTTGAGCATGAAGGGATGCTGTATTTTATCGAATGCTTTTTCTGCATCTATTGAAATAATCATGTGATTCTTAACTTTTAGTCTGTTGGTATGGTGAATGATATTTATTGATTTCCGGATTTATTTATTTATTTAACCAACATTGCATCCCTGGGATAAAACCCACTTGATCATGGTGCACTATCTTTTTATTATATTTTTGTATGAAATTTGCTAAAATTTTGTTGAGAATTTTTGTGTCAATGTTCATTAAGGATATTGGTCTGAAATTTTCTTTCCTGGATGTGTCTCTGTTTGCTTTAGGTATCAGGGTGATGTTGGATTGATAGATTGAGTTTCGGAGGGTTCCCTCCTCTTCTATTTTATGGGATACTTTGAGAAGTATTTGAGTGAGCTCTTCTTTAAAGGTTTTGTAGAACTCGGCTGAGAACCCATCTATTCTCCGACTTTTGTTTCTTGGTAGGCTTTTGATGACCTCTTCTATTTCATTGCTTGAAATTGATTTATTTAACTTGTGTATGTCCTCCTCGTTCAGTTTAGGCAATTCATATGGTTCTAGAAACTTGTTGATGTCTTCAAGGTTTTCTGTTTTGTTGGAGTATAGATTTTCAAAATATCTTCTAACTATGTTTTGTATTTCAGTTGTGTCTGTTGTGATATTTCCTTGTTCATTCCGAATTTTAGTAACTTGAGTTTTCTCCCTCTTTCTCTTTGTTAGTGTGGCTAAGGGTTTATCAATTTTGTTTACTTTTTCAAAGAACCAACTATTTATTTTGTTAATTTTTCTGATTGTTTCTTTTGTTTCAATTTTGTTGATTTCGGCTCTTATTTTAACTATTTCCTGTCTTCTACTACTTTTGATGTTGCTCTGCTCTTCTTTTTCTAGGGCTTTGAGCTGTAGTGTTAAGTCATTTATTTGTTGATTTCTACTTCTTTTGTTGAATGCGCCCCATGAAATAAATCTTCCTCTCAGTACTGCTTTCATAGTGTCCCAGAGGTTTTGATATGATGTGTCTTTGTTGTCATTTACTTCTAAGAATTTTTTAATTTCCCTCCTGATGTTTCTGTTATCCATTGATCATATAATAGTGTTTTATTTAATCTCCAAGTATTGGAGAAGTTTCTGTTTTTTATTCTGTCATTTATTTCTAATTTCAATCCATTATGATCTGTTAGAGTACAAGGTAGTATCTCTATCTTCTTGTATTTGTTAACAGTAGCTTTGTGGCATAAAACATGGTCTATTTTAGAGAAGGATCCATGTGCTGCTGAGAAGAAAGTTTATTCGTTCTTTGTTGGATGGTATATTCTATATAAGTCGGTTAAGTCTAAATTGTTGATTGTGTTATTGAGATCTATGATTTCTTTATTCAATTTTTGTTTGGACGATCTATCCAGTGGTGAGAGACGTGTGTTAAAATCGCCAAGTATTATTGTGTTGTGGTCTGTTTGATTCCTGGAATTGAGGAGGATTTGTTTGACGTACATGGAATAGCCAATATTCGGGGCATAGATATTTATGATTGTTATGTCTTACTGATTTATGCTTCCCTTAAGCATTATGTAATGTCCTTCTTTATCCCTTCTAACTAACTTTGGCTTGAAGTCCACATTATCTGAAATGAGGATGGATATTCCAGCTTTTTTGCTGTGTTCGTGTGCATGGTATGTTTTTTCCCATCCTTTCACCTTTAGTCTATGGGTATCTGTTTCTGTGAGATGTGTCTCTTGCAGGCAGCATATTGTTGGATTTTTCTTTTTAATTCAATCTGCCAGACTATGTCTTTTGATTGATGAGTTCAGGCCATTAATATTCAGGGTTATTATTGTGATATGATTTGTATTCCCAGTCATTTGACTCATTTTTGTTTTTTTTTTAACATTTTTTGATTTCTCCTTTATTGGGCTATTCCTTTAGGCTAGTTCCTCCCACTACTGATTTGCATCATTGTTTTTCATCTCTTCCTCATGGAATATTTTGCTGACAATGTTCTGTAATGCCAGCTTTCTTTTGTAAATTCCTTTAGCTTTTGTTTATCATTGGAAGGATCTTATTTCATCGTCAAATCTGAAAGTAAGTTTTGCTGGGTATAAGATTCTTGGTTGGCATCCGTTTTCTTTCAGGGGTGGTAAATGGTGTTCCAGCCCCTCTAGATTTTAGGGCCTGCATTGAAAAATCTTATGATATTCTTATTGGTTTCCCCCTGAATGTAATTTTATTTTTTTCTTGCAGCCTTTAAAATTCTGTCTTTATTTTGTATGTTAGGTATTTTCATTATAATGTGCCTTGGTGTGGGTCTGTTGTAATTTTGTATATTTGGAGTTCTATAAGCCTCTTGTACTTGGTTTTCCATTTCATTCTTCAGATTTGGAAAATTTTCTGATATTATTTCATTGAATAGATTGTTCATTCCTTTGGTTTCTTTCTCTCAGCCTTCCTCAATCCCAATAATTCTTATATTTGGCCTTTTCATGATATCCCATAATTCTTGTAGATTCTGTTCTTGATTTCTTACCATCTTTTCTGTTTGGTCAACTTTGTTTTCAAGATTAAATATTTTTTCTTCAATAACTCAGGTTCTGTCTTCCAGGTGTTCTATCCTATTGGTTATGCTTTATGGAGTTTTTAACTTGGTTTATTGTTTCCTTCATTTCAAGGATTTCTGTTTGGTTTTTTTTCAGTATCTCTAACTCTTTATTGAAATGATCTCTTGCTTCCCGTATTTGCTCTTTTAACTCTTGAGTGGTGTGATCATTTAATGCCTGCATTTGTTCTTTCATCTCTTCGTTTGCTTCCCTGATTTTTTAAATTATGTACATTCTGATTTCCCTTTCTGACATTTCTTCTGCTGTGCTGTCATTGGGTTTTATTGATATACTATCTAGGTTTGTTTGGGACATTTTCTTCCCTTGTTTTCTCATATTGGTCAGATGTCAGTGGGACCCTGTGATATTGCAGATTTCCTATATTTGCTTATAGTGTACCTGTAGATTTCCAGTGTATCATCTCCCAGCCTTCAGTAGCCTGAAGTCTTGGAGAGACTTGATAATGCAGTGCTTCTGAAGAAAGCTGTCCCTAGCCTGCTACTGGTTCCAGGACTTAGAGCTGGCTCTTTGTGCAAAGGCTCTCACTGGGGTCCAGCTCCGAGTAGCTGGCCGTGTGGGAGGAGCCCACCACTGGAGTGCCCAGGGCTGCCTGGAGAAGACTATAACTACGCTGCCCTACTCTAATAAGCCACCCAAATCCTGGTCTGCCACCCTGCCAAGCCCCACCGGTTGGGGGAGACTCACCCTGTGGTTCTATTTTAGTTTGAGTCTCTCAATGCCTCCCCTTCTTGAATTCTTGGTTCTGGAGTGACTGGAGATGCAGTCACCCTCTAGTCTGCCATCTTGGATTGCCCCATGGAAAAAGCTTGCAGTCAAAATGGGTCAGGGCCACCTGGAGAGGTCTGTGGCTGCCCTGCCCTGGTCCCAGAGGCTGCTTGCAGATCGGAGGTCTCCGCTGGCTTGGGGAATTGTGGCTGGCTCTGTGTAGAAAGGCTCTCACTGGGAGGTCTCCTCCGAGAAGCTAGCCTAGAAATGAACTTCCAACTGGAGGGAGCCGGGCCGCTTGGCGAAGACCCTGGCTGCCCTGTCCTGGTCTGTGAAGCAACCTGTGGGTGGGCAGGAGCTCGCCACGCGCTGGCTCAGGAACTTGGAGCTGGATGTGTGCAGAAAGGTTCTCAATGGGGGGGTCTCCTCCGTGAAGCTGGAGAATCTGACCCTGTGGGAGGAGAGCACACCATCAGAATGATCAGGGCTGCCTTGAGGTGACTCTAGCTGCCCTGCCTTACTCTAATGAGCTGACGGAATCCGGGCCTGCCAACCAGCCAAGCTTCACCGTTTCGGGGAGGCTCACCCCGTGGTTCTATTTTTGTCCGAGTCTCTCAATGCCTCCCCTTCTTGAATCCTGGGTTCTGGAGCGACTGGAGAGGCAGTCACCCTCTAGTCCGCCATCTTGGATTGCCAACCCATATGTTTGTTGATTGCTCATGGATCTTCTTCTGTGAAGTGTCTATTCATTTCCTTAGCCCATTTGTCAATTGGGTTATTTGCATTCTTGGTGTAGAGTTTTTTGAATTCTTTATACATTCTGGAGATTAGTGCTCTATCTGAAGTATGATTGGCAAAGATTTTCTCCCACTCTGTAGGCTCTTTCTTCGCATTGCTAATAGTTTCCTTTGCTGAGAGAAAGCTTTTTAGTTTGAGTCTATCCCAGTTATTGATTCTTGCTTTGATTTCTTGTACTATGGGAATCCTGTTGAGGAACTCTGGTCCCTAAGCTGACATGTTGAAGATCTGGACCTACTTTTTCTACTATAATCTGCAGGGTCTCTGGTCTGATTCCAAGGTCCTTAATCCATTTTGAGTTTAGTTTTGTGCACAGTAAGAGATAGGGGTTTAGTTTCATTCTGTTGCATATGGATTTCCAGTTTTCCCAGCACCATTTGTTGAAGGGGCTATCTTTTCTCCATTGCATATTTTTGGCCCCTTTGTCTAGTATGAGAAAATTTTCTTTACTTGAGATTGTGTCCGTGTCCTGTATTCTGTACCATTGATCTACCTTTCTATTTTGGTACCAATACCATGCTGTTTTTGTTACTATTGCTTTGAAGTAGAGTTGAAGATCTAGTATTGCGATACCCCCTGCTTTCCTCTTTCTACTGAGGATTGCTTTAGCTATTTGGGGTTTCTTATTCTTCCAGATGAATTTCATAATTGCTTCCTCTATTTCTATAAGGTACATCATTGGGAATTTAATTGGAATTGCATTGAATCTGTATAGCACTTTTGGTAGTATGGCCATTTTGACAATATTAATTCTGCCTATCCAAGAACATGGGAGATCTTTCCATCTTCTAAGGTTTTCTTCAATTTCTTTTTTAGTGTTCTGTAGTTCTCATTGTAGAGGTCTTTCACCTCTTTTGTGAGATTGATTCCCAAGTATTTTATTTTTTTCCAGGGTATTGTCAATGGCGTAGTTTTCCTAATTTCTCTTCTGAAGATTCATCACATATGTATAAAAATGCATTAGACTTATGTGCATTCATCTTATATCCCGCTACTTTACTGAATTCACTTACAAGGTCTAAAAGTTTTCTGGTGGAATTTCCTGGTTCCTCTAAGTACATAATCATATCCTCAGCAAATAGGGATAGTTTGAGTTCTTTTTTCCTATTTGTATCCCTTTAATTTCAATGGTCTGTCTACTTACTCTGGCTAGAGTTTCAAAGACGATATTGAATAGACAAAGGTGCCCTGCCTTGTTCCAGTTTTTAGGTGGAATGCTTTCAGTTTTTCACCATTTAGAATTATATTAGTCAAGGGCTTAGCATAAATGGCCTTTACAAGGTTAAGGAATGTTCCCACTATCGCTATTTTTTCTAGTGTTTTGAGCATGAAGGGGTGCTGTATTTTATCAAATGCTTTTTCTGCATCTATTGAAATAATCATGTGATTCTTGTCTTTAAGTCTCTTGATATGGTGAATTACGTTTATTGATTTCCTGATGTTGAACCAACCTTGCATCTCTGGGATGAAACCCACTTGATCATGCTGCACTATCTTTTTAATATGTTTTTGTAGGCAATTTGCTAAAATTTTGTTGAGAATTTTTACGTCAATGTTATTAAGGATATTGGTCTGAAATTTTCTTTCCTCAATGTGTCTCTATCTGGTTTAAGTATCAGGGTAATATTGGTTTCATAGAATGAGTTTGGGAGTGTTCCCTCCTCTTCTATTTTATTGAATTCTTTGAGAAGTATTAGAATGAGCTCTTCTTTAAAGTTTTTGTAGAACTCGGCTGAGAACCCATCTGGTCCTGGACTTTTCTTTGTTGGTAGGCTTTTGATGACTTCTTCTATTTCATTACTTGAAATTGGTCTATTTAAATTGTGTATGTCCTCCTGGTTCACTTTAGGCAATTCATATGTCTCTAGAAACCTGTTGATGTCTTTGAAATTTTCTATTTTGTTGGAGTATAGATTTTCAAAATAGCTTCTATTTATGTTTTGTATTTCACTCGTGTCTGTTGTGATATTTCCTTGTTCATTCCGTATTTTAGTGATTTGGGTTTTCTTCTCATCTTCTCTTTGTTAGTGTAGCTAGAGGTTTATCAATTTTGTTTATTTTTTCAAAGAACCAAGTATTTATTTTGTCATTTTTTTGTATTGTTTTATTCGTTTCAATTTTATTGTTTTCCTCTCTGAGTTTAACTATTTCTTGTCTTCTACTACTTTTGTTGTTGGTCTGTTCTTCTTTTTCTAGGGCTTTGAGCTGCAGTGTTAGGTCATTTATTTGTTGAGTTTTACTTCTTTTACTGAATGCGCCCCATGAAATAAATTTCCCTCTAAGTACTGCTTTCATATTGTCCCAGAGATTTTGATATGATGTTTCTTTGTTCTCATTTACCTCTAAGAATTTTTTTAATTTCCCTCCTAATGTCTTCTGTTATCCATTCATCATATAATAGCATATTGGTTAATCTCCAGGTGTTGGAGTAGTTTCTGTTCTTTACTCTTTCATTTATTTCCAATTTCATTCCATTATGATCTGACACAATACAAGGTAGTGTCTCTATCTTCTTGTATGTGCTAATATTAGCTTTGTGGCATAAAATATGGTGTATTTTAGAGAAGGGTCCATGTGCTGCTGAGAAGAAAGTTTATTCGCTCTTGGTTGGATGGTATATTCTATAATTGTCCATTAGGTCTAAGTTATTGATTGTGTTATTGAGATCTATGGCTTCTTTGTTCAATTTTTGTTTGGAAATCTGTCCAGTGGTGAGATAGGTGTGTTAAAATCACCTAGTATTATTGTGTTATGGTCTATTTGGTTTCTGAAATTGAAAAGGATTTGTTTGACATACATGGATGAGCCACTGTTTGGGGCATAGATGTTTATGATTGTTATATCTTGCTGATTTATGCTTCCCTTAAGCAGTATGAAATATCCTTCTTTATCCCTTCTAACTTTGGCTTGAAGTCCACATTATCTGAAATGAGGATGGATACTCCAGCTTTTTTGCTGAGTCCATGTGCATGGTATGTTTTTCCCCATCCTTTCACCTTTAGTCTATGGGTATCTTTCTCTATGAGGTGAGTCTCTTGTAGGCAACATATTGTTGGATCATTCTTTTTAATCCAATCTGCCAGTCTATGTCTTTTGATTGATGAAATCAGGTCATTAACATTCAGGGTTGTTATTGAGGTATCATTTGTATTCCCGGTCATTTGGTTCATTTATTTTATTTTATTTATTTATTTATTTTTTGACACGACTTGGTTCCTCCTTTATTTGACAATTCCTTTAGGATAATTCCTCCTTTTGCTGATTTGCTTCTTTGTTTTTCATCTCTTCCTCATGGAATAATTTGCTGAGAACATTATGTAATGCTGGATTTCTTTTTGTAAATTCTTTTAGCTTTCTTTTATCATGGAAGGATTTTATTTCATTGTCAAATTTTAAGGTAAGTTTTGCTTGGTATAAGATTCTTGGCTGGCATCCATTTTCTTTCAGGTCTTGAAAAATGTTGTTCCAGGCCCTTCTAGCTTTTAGGGTCTGGATTGAACAATCTGCTGATATCCGTATTGGGTTCCCCCTGAATGCAATTTCGTTCTTTTCTCTCACAGCCTTTAAAATTCTGTCTTTATTTTGTTTGTTAGGTATTTTCATTATACTGTGCCTTGGTGTAGGTCTGTTGTAATTTTGTGTATTTGGAGTCCTATATGCCTCTTGAACTTGATTTTCCATTTCATTCTTCAGATTTGGGAAATTTTCTGATATTATTTCATTGAATATATTGTTCATTCCTTTGGTTTCTTTCTCTAAGCCTTCCTCAATCCCAATAATTCTTAAATTTGGCCTTTTCATGATATCCCATAGTTCTTGGAGATTAAGTTCATGATTTCTTACTATCTTCTCTGTTTGGTGAACTTTGTTTTCAAGGTTAAATATTTTGTCTTCAATATCTGAGGCTCTGTCTTCTAGGTGTTCTATCCTATTGTTTGTGCTTTCTATGGAGTTCTTAATTTGGTTTGTTGTTTCCTTCATTTCAAGGATTTCTGTTTGTTTGTTTTTTTTTTCAATATCACTAACTCTTTATTGAAATGATCTTTTGCTTCCTGTATTTGCTCTTTTAACTGTCAATTGGTGTGATCATTCAATGCCTGCATTTGCTCTTTCATCTCATCATTCAATGCCTGCTTTTGCTCTTTCATCTCATCATTTGCTTCCCTGGTCATTTTAATTATGTACATTCTGAACTCCCTTTCTGTCATTTTTCTGCCATGCTCTCATTGGATTTTATTTGTGTAACATCTAGATTTGTTTGGGGCATTTTCTTCCCTTGTTTTCTCATATTCCTCAGGTATCAGAGAACCGCTAAGATATTGCAGATTTCCTCTATTGACTTATAATGTCCCTGAAGATTTCTAGTATATCCCCTCTTAGCCTTCAGTAGCCTGAAGCCTTGGAGGAAGTTGATAATGTGGCGTTCCACAAGGAATTGCCTCTATAGCGGTGGTGGCCTTCAGGTGGGGTATATTCCCTGCTATTGAGCAGAGGTGCCTCCACTTGTTGACCAATGGTCATCCTAAGGAGAACTAGGCTGCAGGCTGAGGCAAGGCCTGTTTGGGCCTGTGTCTCTGGTTTTACCGTCCTTGTAGGAAAACCTCACCTGGCAGGGAAGACTCACCCGGTGGGGATGTCTCGCTTGTCAGTTCCCCTCCTAAAGGTTCCTCTCTATCTACTCCTATCACCTTGGCTGGGATGCCTTCCCGTGCAATGTTTCCAGGGGCCTGGACTGACCTCTTTGACCTGGGAGCCTCACCCTTCGCAGTCGAGTCTCATTAGCCTGCCCCTCCTCAGAGAATCTGCCCGTGGTCCTGGAACATTCGCTCCGCCCCTAAACGTGTCTCTGTGCAGCTCTTCCACCAAGAAGCCACATAGGTCCCGGGACCCTGCTCTGCACCTAATCGCCTGGCTGTGTGGCCCCTCCTCTGAGCTGCCACCTGGAACCCCGGACATTCACTCCAGAACCCAGCGACCCACCTCTCGCCTCTTCCTCCAGGCAGCTACCTGGTGTTCCGGTGTGGTAGCTAGGTGTCCAAGCAACTCACTATGCATCTCCTCCTCCTGACAGCCACCCATAGCCCTGGTGCAGTCACTCCAAGTCCAACTGACCCACCATGCTCCTCCTCCTTTTCTGAGCAGCCCCCCAGTGTTCAGGAGCAGTCGCTCTGAATCCAAATATCTCACCACACGCCTCCACCTCTGGGCAGCTGCCCGTAGCCCTGATGCAGGCACTCCGAGTCCAAGCAACCCGCTGTGCTCCTCCTCCTCCTCCAGGCAGCCCCCCAGTGTTCAGGAGCAGTCGCTGAATCCAAACAGCTCACCATACAGCTCCTTCTCTGGGCAGCCGCCCATAGCCCTGATGCAGTCACTTCGAGTCTAAGCGACCCACCGCACTCCTCCTCCTCCTCCATGCAGACCCCGGTGTTCAGGAGTGGTCGCTCTTTGTCCAAACAGATTGCTGCATAGCTCCTCCTCTGGGCAGTGGCCCAGAGCCCCAGTGGGTTGCTCCGAGTCCCAGCATCATGCTGAGCAGGCTCCTCTCCAATGCTCCCAGTTGTCCGAGTTCACTGCTCCAGTGGGGGAGGGGCGTCTTGCCGGGCAGCTCTACTTCACAAAGTTCCCTGTGTTCCGGGACTACCAACCCCTCCGGGATGCCTCCCCAAAGGGAGAGACTCACCTGGCGGCTTTGAGTTGGTCCCAAGTCCCAATATCTCCTCTTCTTGAATTCTGATTCCTGGAGCAACATGGAATGCAGCCACCTGTAGTCCGCCATCTTGAAAACTCCTTAATTTATCTATTCTTCTCTGTAGCAGCCTTCAAACATCTATACAAGTTAACAAAACCACACATGCAGGGCAGAGTAAGTAAAGTCCAAAGGCACCTGTGCCTCCACCATGTGGACAAAGCCACACCCTCTGGTAGCTTCTTGAAAAGAATTCAGAAGTAGGAATTCTATTTTTCCCGAGTAAAATAGAATTATTAAAAGTCCCTCTGTGCTGTCTCCTACAGAAGGGTGATCCCCATGGTGCCACCAACGCTTCTGTTTATCCTCTTGTGTCTGCTGGATTGGGAATGAAGATAGCCTGCTCCCTCAGAGTCCTGATAGCCACCTCTCCCAGTTCTCTCCCCTTTGGAAGTCATCTCCATCTCTGTGAACTATTGTCTCCTTAAGTCTACAACTCTAATTTACAGAAAACTTCTGAAGCCCCTTGCCCTTTCCCAAGTGACTCCTTCAGCCATTCCACCTTTCTGAATACCAGAGCTCAGCTGGAGGCTGCTGTCTCCTTCCCATGCCTTCCTCCCCCTCTTGAAAATAGGAGCAGAAGTCTTTTTCCTGTGGCTTCTGGTGAACAAGTCCAGCAGTGGTGCACCAACTCTTCCTCACTTCTCTCTGGAACACCCATGCCCTTTGGCAATGTCCCAGGTCTCTCAGACATTGCTGTAGAACTTCCTCAACTCACCATGCTTCTCTACGCAGGGACTCTAACCTAGGCCAGAAATCTCACCCAAACCTCATCCCTTGCCAGCACCAGAATTGCTGAAGTGTCCCCATTTTCCCCACTTCAATAACATCCCTCAGTCTTTTTGTATCTGAAGACCTACACATACCCCAGATGATGTCACTACCCAGGAAGGCTCCACCATGACAGGCCCAGGCATAAAGTCCTGGGCTCTGGTGCAGCCCTTTCCTTTGCCCTGGTTCATGTGCACACCTCCACTCTTCATGTCCTGTGTCCCAATACTGACTTTCTCCAGCCACTCACTCTTTGTGATGCAGCTCTCTCTGCAAAGACCTCTCCCTGCCCACATTCCAACTGTGCTCTCATGAATACCCTCAATTTCTTTCCTCTTGGACCCCACCTTCATCTCTGCATTCACCCACATGATCTGATCAACCTAGCCCTGTCCCTGGGATGCTGAGGACAGCATAGGGCTGGTTGGATCCCCACCTCCAAGTGGACATCTCCTAAGTCCTCAGTATATTAACACATCATGCGAACCACTCACATTCTATCATAAAGAGACCCAGAATATTAAATGGAGGCTGAAAAAAACCAGTCACCAAAAAGAAAATATGTCAGGATATACTTCATCCAGCTCACTTCTGAACTGACAGAGAAATGGAAACCACTACTGGGAGTCCTCAAAATTTCAAAATTTAATTTCTTAGAATTTATTTAGAGTGGTTCAATAACTGCAATGTGCTTCATTAGCCCAATATAGTTTGGGGTTTTGTTTTTAATTTTCTCCCTCATTATTAGTCAATGAAAAATTATGTATACAAATACATGTATATAAACTACATATTTACACATATGTATATATGCATATACATGCATATATATTTTCTCCTAATGAGATCACAATTACATACATGTGGCTCTTAGTAAAATGAGTTATGTTCCTGGTCCATACATCTTCTCACTGTGTTCATGATGATTGATTACACAGCATTTCACTTAAAAAACAGGTTGTGTTCAAGGAAGAATGAATTGGTGTCCTGGAAAGAGGGTGAGAAAATGCAATTGAATTCATCAGTCATTACTCAACAGATCTTGATACCAATTCCTTGACATTCCTGGTGACATCCCAGAATCACTACAAAGCTGACCGGTCACCCAGTTGTCCTGTCCTCCACTCAGAAGAATGGAGATATGAAAATTCCACAGGACACTTTCCAGGGTGCATTCAAGAAGCCTTGAGCTGTCTGATGAATGCACTTCTTAAAATTGAACAAGTAGCAATCAAGCAACTGACCTTAGCACATTCAGGAGATGGGGGACAGTTAGGCTATGCCAAGAAAAATAGCATTAAATTATTCCCTGAAAAATTAACTTCAAAAAGCTCAGATGATTGAATGAGTCAAACTATATACAGAAAATATAAGTACAAATATATAATGTAATTTATAATATACATATCTAGGAATCTATTCTGCTCTCAGAAGCATTGACACATGAGTTTGGGGCAACACTGTTTAAGGAAGATTGTGGTACTGTTAGCCAGACTCACACTCTTCATTAAAAAGTAATTAAGTGGATATGTTTACGATATGGAAATTGTCAGTTCATCCACAGCAGCGAGTGGGCACATTTTCACTGATGTTATAATAGCCAGTTTTATCTTGTATGTTCATTTCCTCAGACTTGAGGCTTGGAGCAGGAATAGGCTGGTGAGCTGGAGTCCACTGTTGAATTGCAGAAGTTTTCTGAACATGTGTCACTGATCTAGTGCCGGAGGGGAGGAGTTCATGCTGGGTTGCCACAGTCAGTGTCCCAAACTGGTTTCTGGAACCAATGCATCTGTCTGGTGTCACTAGGCACCAGTCTGAGACCAAGACCTGGGCTGCTCTCAGGGAGAGTTCAAGATCAGGAGGTAATAAGCAGAAAGACAAAGGGGATGTGGGGGAAACTCCCCAGGGGGAGGATTAGGGAGCAGAGTGTGAGGGACAGGCTGGGCAAGAGGAGGAAACTCTGGAAATTTAAGGCTGGGGATATGCTGTGATTTTTTCTCAGAAAGCACCTGCACTTTTGAGCACCTATTGTTTATAAAGTGCTTTAGAGCCTGGCTAGCTCAGGTATGGTCCACAGACCTGCAGATCTGGTTGGTTAGAAATGCAGGGTCTCACCACCACCATCACCCAAAGCCATTGTCCTCAAAGTTGCATTTAGAAAGGTGATTCCTGAACAGGTTGAAGATTGAGAAGTGCAAATTTGAGAAATGACCACACTTAAGCTTCACACAGAGTGATGGAGAGGGACCGGGATTTAACAGGAGCCTCAGGCACAGAGTGGCTCATCCAAGGTCTAGACAGCTTGACCTTGACTGAACCCTTGCCCAGCAAATGCTCCCTGGTCGCCATCTGCACCCCAGACCCTGTGCTGGGTGCAAAGCCAGGTCTGTTCTATCCCAAGTCTCAGGCTTGTCGTGTCTCCCCCAATTTCTCTGGGTACTTAAGACAGCATTGCTTCTTCTCCAAGATCTCAATGGATCCTAACCATCAGTCACTGAGAGCACTGCCACAGTGTCCCTCCTTTTCCAAAGGGGAGAGGTATTCTCTACAAACACAAGAGGTCATCTGATATGCAAGGGGTTTCTGAGTGGCAGACAAGTCTGTGCTGCTTTCTTTGGATGTCCCCAAAATGGAAACCATGGGGAGGCTGCAGGGGACCCTGCTTGGCATCAGGACCCCAGATGCTCAGGACAGCATCCTTGGAGCAGGAGGACCCTGGATGCAGGCACAACAGTAGAGTCTGCTGGGTAACCTTCCTCTGTCCAGTCATTAGAGTTAGTCCAGAGGCCATAGCAGCAAGAGTGGCCACCAGAAGACACCAGAGCCAAGGCTCAAGGTGGCTGTGGGGACTCACAGTGTCCAGTGGTGGAACAAGTTATCTGGAGGGGTGTAAGATTCTCTCACTGAGAAGAGTTTGGTGACACCCTGGCAGGGCTTTTGGGGGTGACCAAGCTTCAGAGAAAGAGGAAGAGTGACAAAGTCTTAGGGTTCCAGGCCATTCCAACCCCAGCCCCAGAACTCAGTACCTGGGAGACCCTGGCTGTTCCCTAGCCTCCTTGGGCCTCAGTTTCCTCATTGCAAAATGGGAACCATGATAATGGTCTCAAAGCTGCATGTTTCAATGAGATGAAGGGGGGCAGCACTTGGCCCAGGGCCCAGGATTGCTCCTGGCTGACCTTGTCTGTAGGACAGGGGGCCTGTCCAGGTTGCTCAGAGGACACCATTAACCAGTGTGGAGCTTGAGTGTCAGGAAGTTACTCCCTTTCCAGCCACCCTGCTATGTCAAGGAGAAGGACTCCATCTGCTACCATCCCATTTTCAATACCAGCTACTTTTCTCTAGAAAAAAAAAAAAAAAAGCAAGGTGCACACATCTTAGGTGGATAGTGCAAAACTTTTCACATATCTGCAGGGGAAAGTGGAGTGTTCTCAGTCCTGGTTTGAATTCCACCCTCCCAGCCTCTGCCTTCACCAAGCCTGCCCACAGTCCTCACTGCTGGTCCCAAAGAGTTCTTGAACTTCAGTTAAATGGACTACTAAAGTATTTATTAGCTTTATAGAGATATAACTTGCATACCACATAATTCATCCATTTAAAATTCAGTGACTTAATATGTTCACAAAGCTGGGAAAATGTCACTACAGTCAATTTTAGAATATTTCATCACCTCCAAAACAAAACTTGTATTCCTCCTATCACCCCGAAATTTACCTGACCTCTCCCATCCCTGGTATCACTCATCTGCTTTCTGTCTTTAAGGATTTACCTATTTTGAATGCTTCATGTATTTTAAATTACACAATATGTGGTATTTTGTGTTTGGCTCTTTTCACTGAGCATAACATTTTCCAAGTTCATCCATTGTTGGATCCATAGTCATTCCTTTTTAATGGACTGAATAATATTCCATGGTGTGAATACACCACAATTTATTTACCTCTTCATTCATGGGTGGACAAATGCACACCTTTTGAATTTGCTTCTTTTGTTTCCTGTTATGTTTGTGAAGTTCCTCTCTGCTGCACTGTGTTCACAGTTCATTCTTTTCAGTGCTGTCTAATATTCCCTAAAATAAACATATCTCTGTTTATGACTCATCCCCCATGGCTGGCCCATGCCTGGACATTTGGGTGATTTCCACTTTGGTCTTTGGCACCGTTAGGAATAAAGCTGGAAAAATAGTTTTTATGGGGGTCATTGGCAACTTTGTTTCAGCTGAGTGCAGCTAGAGTGTCCTGCTGAATAGGCATTTGTTTGTTTGGTTGTTTTTGAAAAGAGAGAGAGCAAAGGTCAGGAGGAGGAGCCTTGTGAAAATCTATCTGGTTAGAATGTAACAACATCCCATGACTCTCACTGTATGGAGCTCCTCTCTTGTTTTCTCTTTATGACAAAGGGACATTGTGTGTGTAGCACTGGTCCCAAGTGTTTTTTGAACAATTAAGAAAAAGGAGTTTAAAGAAAAGCTTCAGTAAATGATAGGTCCGGGTAATGTTGGGACACAGTGGAAGTCTAGAAGAAGGTCCCCAAATGAATGAATGTTGGCATGTCTTGGTGCAGGCGTTTGGAGATAAGCCTTGGTGGTTGGGTAGGCCTCCTGGCAGAAGAGGGAGAACCAGAAGGATGCATGAGCACCAGGGCTGTGAGGGCCGAGTGCAGCAGGATCATGGGGGCCATGGCAGTCTTGATGCAAGGCAGGGCTGCCAGTGTCAAGATGCAGGCCCCACCTCTCAAGTCTGGCCTGATCTTGGGACCATGGCACCACTTGACCCTCAGCCATCGGCCCCACAAGATGCATGCCTTAGAGGGCACAAGAAGGGCATAATAAGGGCCCCTGTTCAGAATCCTGCCAAGTAGACATAAGTTTTTCTTTGGCAAGTCTTTGAACATGTATATCTCACAGTCAGGAAGGGAAATCTGTAGAGACCTCTTTCAATTGCCAACACCTGTCACCAACCTGGAGCTCTGTCAGCTGTGGGACCAGACTCCAGGGGGCAATGCTGGGTCAGAGCTGGGTATCTGTTGTTCCCGTGCACCCTCCAGAATGCCACAGTCCCCACCACTCCCTTTGCTCCCCCAAGTTGAAGGGGATATCAGTCCCACTTACCACCACACTCTCACCAGTGTTACTGTTGTCATTGTGCAGATGAAAGTGGCCTGCTTCCAACAGCCACAACTCTAACAAAAGCGAGAAACTCAAGAGAGCCTGTACCAAGACTGGCTGCCTGTTCTTCCTTGCAGCATCAGAGGTCCCCAGACCACTGACCACCCGTGCACGTGCAGAGCCCGAGCCCAGCCCTCCTAATGTGGAAGGTCTGCGTGGGGCGGTAGGTGGTGTGCAGGACCCTCAGGATGGCTGCCAGGTAGCCATACACACCAGAGATGGTGTGGAGAAACTGACCAAGCCAAGGAGTCGACATTCAGCCTTCCATTATGGCAAGGCTGCTGCACCAAGTCACTCACCAGCTGTGAACTTGAATGAGTCCTCTCTGCCCTGTGCCTGGGTTTCTGCACGGGGCTCCTCATGGGGACTCATACAGCATCACTTCTAATTCACAAGATTGACCCTCACAGGGACTCATACAGCATCATTTCTAATTCACATGATTGATGTTCTGAATCCCATGCACACAGTGGGTCTCTAGGACCAGCCACCAATGAGTACAGTTGTTAGTCCTCTATGGCTGGCCCCCTGCACAGAGGTCACCAACGGTCACTGGGTTCCTGTCTCTTCCACTGAGTGACTGAAGGTGGTGCCAATGAGTAGCTAGTTAACAAAATAAATGAATGAGGCAGCTCTGTCTCATATAAGGCTCTGGGAGAGACCATATAAATACTCCATATTTGAGCTGGATATCATTTAAATTACCAGGCAGCCTCCTCCACCCCTATCCCCCTTAATACCCTATTTTTAGAGCTCAGGGATAAATTTGCACGTCACCACAGCCTTTACCTACCATGCTGGTGGAAATTAGAGGCTCTTGCCAGCTAATCCTTTGCAGCTCATCACCCCTGGCTGGCACATGTCCCGAGGATAGAGTACTGTAGGGACATGTGTTGAGAGCAGACTCCATGATAGTGTGGTGGGGTCCATCAGTCACCTGCCTGCATGCTTCTCTGACCACTGCTGGGTCATTCCTCATGCCTCAGCTGGGATGACCCTTCACTGTGAATCAGGGATGTCATTCAGGCCAGATTTGACTCCTGGATCCCTGCTCATGCAGGTTAAAAACTGATCTCCTCACTGTTGGTCCACAAAGCCCTGGAGTATCTGACCCCACAATCTCTCATCCTTCTCTCCCATCATTTCCTTCCACCTTAATGACCATATCCCAGGCATACCAGCCTCACTGCTATATCTCCAATGAATTCCTCCTGCCCCAGGACCTTTGCACATACTGCTTGTTGTTCTTCACTTGCTCTTACTGCATTATTTACATGTTGAGCTCATCTGCCAGCTTCAAGTCCCTATTCTCAGAGGCCTTATTTAAAATATTTCCGGGTTTTTCAAGATGGCGGCCTAGAGGGTGGCTGCATTACGTGTTGCTCCAGAACTCAGGATTCAAGAGAGGAGATATTGAGACGCTTGGGACCAACTCAAAGTAGCCAGGTGACTCTAACCCCCTGGGGGGGCATCCCGGATGGGACGGGGGTCCCGGAACGCAGGAAACTTTGGGAAGTAGAACTGCCGGCGAGACGCCCCTCCCCCCGCTGGAGCGCCATAGAGGAGGCCGCTCGGCACAGCGCTGGGACTCGGAGCAGCCACTGGGGCTCCGGCGGCTGCCCGGGGGAGGAGTGGCGGGGAGAACTGTGTGGACTCAGGACATCGGGGCCTGCCCTGAGGAGGAGGAGAGGAGCGTGGCCACTTGGATTCGGAGAGACTGCACCAGAGCTGCAGGCGGTTGCCAGAGGAGAAGCCGCGCGGCGAGCTGTTTGGAATCAGAACGACGCTTCTGAACCCCGGGGCCTGCCCTGAGGACAAGGAGGAAGAGGAGCGGCCACTTGGATTCGGGTGACTACACAGGAACTACAGGCGGTTGCCAGAGAAGGGGCTGCGTGGCGAGCTGTTTGGACTCTGACCACTTCTGAACCCCGGGGCCTGCCCGGAGGAGTAGGAGAAGGAGGAGAAGGAGCGCGGCGGGTCCTTTGGACTCGCAGTGACTGCATTAGCACTCCAGGCGGCTGCTCAGAGGAGAAGGCGAGTGGTGAGTTGTTTGGTCTTAAAGTGACAGCTCCTGAACACAGGGGGGCTGCCTGGAGGAGAAGCGTGGTGGGACGCTTGGTCTTGAGGGGCCACACCAGAGCTCCGGGCGGTGCCCAGAGGACCCGTGCAGCGGGTCACGTGGATTCAGAGCCACTCAGAGGGACTGCTCCTGAACACCCGGGGGGTTATCTGGAGAAGGAGGAGGAACGGGGAGGGTCACTTCGACTCGGAGTGATTGATTGCCCCGGGCTATGGGTGGTTGGTGGGAGGAGGAGGCACGAAGTGAGTTTCTTGGACTCCTAGTGACCGCACCGGCATACTGGGCGGCTGTCTGGAGGAAGAGGCCTGTGGCGGGTCTCTGGGACTCAGAGCGATTGTTCGGGGCCACAGGTGGCTGCTCAGAGGAGGGGCCACGCAGCCAGGCGATTAGGTGCAGAACAGGGTCCCAGGATCTAGGAGGCTTCTGGGTGGAAGAGCCGCACAGAGACAGGCTTAGGGCGGAGCGAAGGTTCCAGGCCTATGGGCAAATTCTCTGAGGAGGGGCAGCCTAAGGAGATTCATCTGCGAAGGGTGAGGCTCCCAGGCCCAGGAGGTAGGGCCGGGCCCCTGGAAACTTTGCAGAGGAAGGCAGCCCAGCCCAGGCAGTAGCTGTAAATTGAGGGGAACCTCTAGGAGGAAACTGACCAGCGAGACCTCCCCACTGGGTGAGTCTTCCCTGCCTGGTGAGGTTTCCCCACAAGGACGGTAAAACCAGAGACACAGGCCCAAACAGGCCTTGCCTCAGCCCACAGCCTAGGTCCCCTTTGGATGACCATTGGTCAACAAGTGGAGGCACCTCTGCCCACTAGCAGGGAATATACCCCACCTGAAGGCCACCACTCCTAGAGAGGCAGCTTCCTTGTGGAGCACCGCATTATCAACCTCCTCCAAGACTTCAGCCTACTGAAGGCTAAGAGGGGATATATATAGAAATCTTCAGGGTCATTGTAAATCAACAGAGGAAATCTGCAATATCTCAGCGGTCCACTGATATCTGAACAACATGAGAAAACAAGGAAAGAAAATGCTGCAAATAAATCTAGATGTTACATCAATAAAACCCAATGACAGCATGGCAGAAGAAATGACAGAAAAGGAGTTCAGAATGTACATAATTAAAATGATCAGAGAAGCAAACGAGGAGATGAAAGAGCAAATGCAAGCATTGAATGATGAGATGAAAGAGCAAATGCAAGCATTGATTGATCGCACCAATCGACAGTTAAAAGAGCAAATACAGGAAGCAAAAGATCATTTCAATAAAGAGTTAGAGATATTGAAAACAAACCAAACAGAAATCCTTGACATGAAGGAAACAATAAACCAAATTAAGAACTCCATAGAAAGCATATCCAATAGGATAGAACACCTGGAAGACAGAACCTCAGACATTGAAGACAAAATATTTAACCTTGAAAACAAAGCTGAACAAACAGAGAAGATGGTAAGAAATCATGAACAGAATCTCCAAGAACTATGGGATATCATGAAAAGGCCAAATTTAAGAATTATTGGGATTGAGGAAGGCCTAGAGAAACAAGCCAAAGGAATGAACAACCTATTCAATGAAATAATATCAGAAAATTTCCCAAATCTGAAGAATGAAATGGAAAATCAAGTTCAAGAGGCTTACAGGACTCCAAATACACAAAATTACAACAGACCCACACCAAGGCACATTATAATGAAAATACCTAACATACAAAATAAAGACAGAATTTTAAAGGCTGTGAGAGAAAAGAACCAAATTACATTCAGGGGGAAACCAATACGCATATCAGCAGATTTTTCAATCCAGACCCTAAAAGCTAGAAGGGCCTGGAACAACATTTTTCAAGCCCTGAAAGAAAATGGATGCCAACCAAGAATCTTATACCCAGCAAAACTTACCTTCAAATTTGACGATGAAATAAAATCCTTCCATGATAAACAAAAGCTAAAAGAATTTACAAAAAGAAAGCCAGCATTACAGAACATTCTCAACAAAATATTCCATGAGGAAGAGATGAAAAACAAAGAAGCAAATCAGCAAAGGGAGGAATTATCCTAAAGGAATTGTCAAATAAAGGAGGAAACAAGTTGTGTCAAACAAATAAATAAACAAAATTTTAAAAATGAACCAAATGACCGGGAAACCAAATCATTTCTCTATAATAACCCTGAATGTTAATGGCCTGAATTCATCAATCAAAAGACATAGACTGGCAGACTGGATTAAAAAGAAAGATCCAACAATATGTTGCCTGCAAGAGACTCACCTCATAGAAAAAGATACCCATAGATTAAAGGTGAAAGGATGGGGAAAAACATACCATGCACATGGACTCAGCAAAAAAGCTGGAGTATCCATCCTCATTTCCGATAATGTGGACTTCAAGCCAAAGTTAGTCAGAAGGGATAAAGAAGGTCATTTCATACTGCTTAAGGGAAGCATAAATCAGCAAGATATAACAATCATAAACATCTATGCCCCAAACAGTGGCTCATCTATGTATGTCAAACAAATCCTTCTCAATTTCAGAAACCAAATAGACCACAACACAATAATACTAGGTGATTTTAACACGCCGCTCTCACCACTGGACAGATCTTCCAGACAAAAATTGAGCAAAGAAACCATAGATCTCAACAACACAATCAATAATTTAGACTTAACGGACATTTATAGAATATTCCATCCAACCAAGAGTGAATACACTTTCTTCTCAGCAGCACATGGATCCTTCTCTAAAATAGACCATATATTATGCCACAAAGCTAATGTTAGCAAATACAAGAAGATAGAGACACTAGCATGTATTCTATCAGATCATAATGGATTGAAGTTAGAAATAAATGAAAGAGTAAAACACAGAAACTATTCCAACATCTGGAGATTAAACAATATGCTATTATATGATGAATGGATAACAGAAGATATTAGGAAGGAAATTAAAAAATTCTTAGAGGTAAATGAGAACAAAGAAACATCATATCAAAATCTCTGGGACACTATGAAAGCAGTACTTAGAGGGAAATTTATTTCATGGAGCGCATTTAATAAAAGAAGTAAAACTCAACAAATAAACAACCTAACACTACAGCTCAAAGCCTTAGAAAAAGAAGAACAGAACAGCACCAAAAGTAGTAGAAGACAGGAAATAGTTAAACTCAGAGCTGAAATCAATGAAATTGAAACAAAAGAAACAATACAAAAAATTGACAAAATAAATAGTTGGTTCTTCGAAAAAAAAAACAAAATTGATAAACCTTTAGCCACACTAACAAAGAGAAGACGAGAGAAAACCCAAATCACTAAAATTCGGAATGAACAAGGAAATATCACAACAGACAAGATGGAAATACAAAACATAATTAGAAGCTATTTTGAAAATCTATACTCCAACAAAATAGAAAATTTCGAAGACATCAACAGGTTTCTAGAGACATATGAATTGCCTAAACTGAATGAGGAGGACATAAACAATTTAAATAGACCAATTTCAAGTACTGAAATAGAAGAAGTCATCAAAAGCCTACCAACAAAGAAAAGTCCGGGACCAGATGGGTTCTCAGCCGAGTTCTACAAAACCTTTAAGGAAGAGCTCATTCCAATACTTCTCAAAGTATTCCATAAAATAGAAGAGGAGGGAACCCTCCCAAACTCATTCTATGAAGCCAATATCACACTGATACCTAAACCAGACAGAGACTCATCAAGGAAAGAAAATTTCAGACCAATATCCTTAATGAACATCGACGCAAAAATTCTCAACAAAATTTTAGCAAATCGCATACAAAAACATATTAAAAAGATAGTGCACCATGATCAAGGGGGTTTCATCCCAGGGATGCAAGGTTGGTTCAACATCAGGAAATCAATAAACGTAATTCACCATATTAATAGACTTAAAGTCAAGAATCACATGATTATTTCAATAGATGCAGAAAAGGCATTTGATAAAATACAGCACCCCTTCATGCTCAAAACACTAGAAAAAATAGGGATAGTGGGAACATTCCTTAATATTGTAAAGGCCATTTATGCTAAGCCCATGGCTAATATCATTCTAAATGGTGAAAAACTGAAAGCATTCCCCCTAAAAACTGGAACAAGGCAGGGATGCCCTCTTTCACCACTTCTAGTCAACATCGTTCTTGAGACTCTGGCCAGAGCAATTAGACAAACCAAAGAAATTAAAGGGATACGAATTGGAAAAGAAGAACTCAAACTATCCCTGTTCGCTGATGACATGATTATATATTTAGAGGAACCTGTAAATTCCACCAGAAAACTCTTAGAACTCATAAGTGATTTCAGTAAAGTAGCAGGTTACAAGATCAATGCCCATAAATCCAACGCATTTTTATACATAAGTGATGAATCTTCAGAAAGAGAAATTAGGAAAACTACCCCATTCACAATAGCCTCGAAAAAAATAAAATACTTGGGAATCAATCTCACAAAAGAGGTGAAAGACCTCTACAATGAGAACTATACAACACTAAAGAAAGAAATTAAAGAACACCTTAGAAGATGGAAAGATCTTCCATGTTCTTGGATAGGAAGAATTAATATTGTCAAAATGGCCATACTACCTAAAGTGCTATACAAATTCAATGCAATTCCAATTAAAATCCCAATTGTGTACCTTACAGAAATAGAGCAGGCAATTATGAAATTCATCTGGAAGAATAAGAAACCCAGAATAGCTAAAGCAATCCTTAGCAGGAAGAGTGAAACAGGGGGTATTGCAATACCAGATCTTCAACTCTACTACAAAGCAATAGTAACAAAAACGGCATGGTATTGGTACCAAAATAGAAAGGTAGATCAATGGTACAGAATAGAGGACACGGACACAAACCCAAATAAATACAATTTTCTCATACTAGACAAAGGTGCCAAAAATATGCAATGGAGAAAAGATAGCCTCTTCAACAAATGGTGCTGGGAGAATTGGAAATCCATATGCAACAGAATGAAACTAAACCCATATCTCTCACCATGCACGAAACTAAACTCAAAATGGATTAAGGACCTCAGAATCAGACCAGAGACCCTGCAGATTATAGAAGAAAAAGTAGGTCCAAATCTTCACCTTGTTGGTCTAGGACCAGACTTCCTTAACAGTACTCCCATAGCACAAGAAATAAAAGCTAGAATCAACCACTGGGATAGATTCAAACTAAAAAGCTTTCTCTCAGCAAAGGAAACTATCAGCAATGCGAAGAAAGAGCCTACAGAGTGGGAGAATATCTTTGCCAATCATACTTCAGATAGAGCACTAATCTCCAGAATCTATAAAGAACTCAAAAAACTCTACTCCAAGAATTCAAACAGTCCAGTCAACAAATGGGCTAAGGAAATGAATAGACACTTCACAGAAGAAGATCTACAAGCAATCAGCAAACATATGGAAAAATGTTCAACATCTCTAGTAATAAGAGAAATGCAAATCAAAACCACCCTAAGGTTCCATCTCACCCCAATTAGAATGGCGATTATCAAGAATACGAGCAACAACAGGTGTTGGCGAGGATGTGGGGAGAAAGGTACACTCATACACTGCTGGTGGGGCTGCAAATTAGTGCAGCCACTATGGAAAGCAGTGTGGAGATTCCTTAGAAAACTTGGAATGGAACCACCATTTGACCCAGCTATCCCACTCCTTGGCCTATACCCAAAGGACTTAAAATCTGCATACTACAGAAATACAGCCACATCAATGTTCATAGCTGCTCAATTCACAATAGCCAGACTGTGGAACCAAGCTAGATGCCCTTCAATTGATGAGTGGATAAAGAAACTGTGGTATATATATACTATGGAATATTACTCAGCCATAAAGAATGATAAAATTATGACATTTGCAGGCAAATGGATGAAATTGGAGAATATCATGCTAAGTGAGATAAGCCAATCTCAAAAAGCCAAAGGACGAATGATATCGCTAATAAGTGGAGGTTGACACATAATGGGGGGGAGGGAAGGGTTAGAGTTAGGGTTAGGGAGGGGGGCAAGTATGGAGGAAGGAAGTACTGTATAGAGGGTAAAGAGGGGTGTGAGGGGTGGGGGGAAGGGAAAAAATAACAGAATGAATCAAACAACATTGCTCTATGTAAATTTATGATTACACAAATGGTATGCCTTTATGCCATGTACAAACAGAGAAACAACATGTATCCCATTTGTTTACAATAAAAAAAAAGAAAGAAAATCTTAATCCACACACACAAAACTACTAGAGCTAATAAAGAGTTCAAAAATAAAAAAAAATAATAAAATAAAATAAAATAAAATATTTCCCTTGCCCTACACTGTCAGCTCTTGCTTTATTTTTCTTCCCTAAATTTCTTACTGTGTAAATCCTTTGCAGCCACTGGCATACGAGTTTCTCTAATACTCCCCTGCCCCACAGTGCTGATGTCACTCCAGAAGGGCAAAGACTTTGGAGAAACAAAAATCAGTGAACTAAACATAGAATCTTGCATGGGTGCCTTGGTGGTAAATGCTCATTGTCAGCATTGTTATTCTTGGGTCCAATTCTTCGGTCACCTTTCCCATTTAGAACCTCTAAGTTCTGCATCCTGCTCTGTAGAGGCAATGATAGGGACCACTTGACAGAAGAAACTGAAGCTCAGGTATGTGATGTGATTTCCTAGATCACATAGTGCTTCTTAATTCTCTGCCAAAATGGTGCCCTCTGCCCCACACCACAGGACCTCTGCCAGGCTGTTCTCCTGCCTGGGACCCCTTTATACCACCCTTATAAACTCTTTGCTAGTTGAATCTTGAATGCTCCCCAAGGCACATGGGTTGAAAGCTCGGTCTCTAGCCTATAAGGAAGTGGAGCCTCATGGAAGGAAGTTAAGTCTTTGGAAGTGTGTGTTTGAAGGGGACAATGGGACTCTACCTCCCTGTCCCCTGCTTCCTGGCTGCCATGAGTTAAAGGCAGTTGCTTTGCAGGTAAGACAAGGAAGAACAGGAAACTTATGCAGGTGCATTGATGAGCACGGGGTCAATCTTGCTGGGGTTGCCTTGGAGGTTGTGAACAGCACTCTGAAGGCAGGAAGTTGAAACATTCCTCCACAACTTCACAGGCCATTGATTCCAAGTTGTTCCTAGGGCACGAGCTTCCTTACAATTCCTATCTACCTTGTGTGGGGATCAAGCTCATACCTGTGGTCATTAGAAGGCCTGGAAGGTGGTGATGCCACTGACACATATGAGAAGTGCCCCTTGAACTGTCCAGGGTGGGACAAGAGATGTGTTTGGTGACTGAGCATCTCCTGCAGCTTCCTACTATAGCTGCAACATGCATCTTTATAAACTGTCAATCCACAACACTCCACTTACGAGCCCTGAGCCTCCAGTGGCAGAGAAACCTAAGACCTGGGTTCTTCCCTCCAGATCAGACACAGTAGTTATGGAATCCAGATTGAAACTCCAGGCACAATTCTCAGATGAGATGCAGAAACACAGAGAGGTGGAGTGATTTATCTAAGGTCACACAACTAGTAATATAGTAAAGAGTGCTGAGATTTTAACCCAGGGCCTGCACCCTAAGTCCCCTTTTCTGCAAATCCCTGCTCCTTGCACAATTAGTCATAGCTGGTAACATGACAATTACCATCCCCTCATGTGAGGACAGCCTCTACATCCACCCTGATCATCTCCATTTTATAGGTGGGGAAAATGAGACTGAGGAGGGATGTAATCAGAGAGCACATGGGAGCCAGATCCTGGAGTTGGAGACACAGGTCAGTTGCCTGCCATGGAGTCAGCCTCAGTCACTGCCCCTCACTAGTCTCCTGGAGGCTAGCAGGTCAGGAATTATGGATCACTGCCATTTACTGGGCAATGCTATGGCCATACTCCGTCTAGCCCTCCATCCATCTTGCCTGTGAGGTCTAACTATACCCACTTCATGGCAGGGAGTTGAGTGTTCCTTCCCCTCACACATGGCCGGGCCAGGATACAAATCTAGGACAGTTCACCTCCAGGACCAAATCTACCTTCACCCCAAAGCAGTGATTCCTTTTAGGGCATCTGAGTTTGGTGGCCTCCAGTCCTGAGGGCCTCCCTACCTCACACACATCAGTCCCCTGTGTGTACTGTTCACTTCCAGAGGAGCATCCTGAGGTATTGGCCTAGGCTCTGCTCAGTTGAGCAGTGTCAGAACCTAGCACCCACCTGGTCTTTGTGTTTGGCATGACACCCCCCAAAACAGGGAGCAGATATTATTCCCAGTATCAATGAATCTGCAGCAGCAGCAGCAGAAGCAGGCTTGCTGTAAGGGCTCCTGGTAGAAGCCACCACACAGCTCCTGTGATGTGCTGACAGATTTGACTCCATGAAAATGTTAGAGGCCAGGCTATAAAGGCAATGACTAAACAGACTCCATTTTACCCTGAGACTCCATATTGTGTAGAAAATACTTCTCCCGTGGGAGCATCACGCCTTTGTACCCATCAACAATTTCTTAGCATGACATGTTTGGCCACACAAAATGGAAAATCTTGTATAATAAAAATTTATTCTCTTTTTGATTCCCATTTTCCTATACAATGTACCATGTCAACAGTAATGTCAACAGTGATTGTCTAGATGATGTTAGTAACCATTCTTTAGTTTGTATCTAAGTAAGGTCATTTTGACCCACTTCCCTTTCTGCTTATGATTTTAGATCCCATGATGTTAGTTTATAGTTTTGAATCATAGCAGCAGACACTTATGATTGATGTACTGACTTGTGGTATAAAACCCCCTTAAACCCTGTAGTTGGGGCTGTTCTCCCAATAGCCATTTTTGGAGCACTGTGTGAGACAGTCAGCTGGCTGGCAATAAAGACTCTCAAATTTGGACTTCTTAGTGGTGACTGATCTGTTCATAAGTTGTGCCTCATGACACATCTACCATCTTGACTCAGAAGTCATTGCTCTCAGTCGCTCCTCTTCCACCCACTCTGTCCCTCCTGGGCCTTGTGGGCTGGGCAGCCATTTTGGAAAGAGCTTTGTTATGGCTGTGGGCTAGTCCCCTTTGCAGGGCCAAGAAACTAGGGACAAGTCCTTAGACTCCGCATCTCGTCCTTGGGTGTAGCTCCACCACTGCTCGATTGGTAGGTTCATGTGGACTTTTCAATGATTGAGTAATGATGGAAATGGATCCAAAATAAAAAATGACTTCTCTACCAAAGCAGTAGAAGATTCTTGATATCACTTTCCAGTAGCTGAATTCAGTTTTGGGGAAGAAGCAAAACAAGTGAAATACAGAAAACTGAGAAGAAGAAAACCTCATTTTGGAATTTCCTTGACTATTCCTTACCCCGGTCTTTCTACTTTTTAAAATTTTGTTCTGAATTTATAAATATTGAAGACCAAAGAAATAGAATAGACATTTAGGAGATTTATACCAAGAAATTTGCCTTGAAAGCTGCTATTCTTGGAGGGAAAAGTATATTAAGTTTCTGTCTGATTCTTTTTTTTTAAACAAGAGTTCATATATGTATAGAGTTTAAAGTTTAAGACAAATATAAATACATATCTGCACAATATTTTTAGCAGTTGTGTAAGAATAATTACATTTTTTCTTTACAGTTGTTTATATGAATTTGCACTTTAATTTTATTGTAAACAAATGGGATACATGTTGTTTCTCTGTTTGTACATGGCATAAAGGCATACCATTTGTGTAATCATAAATTTACATAGAGTAATGTTGTTTGATTCATTCTGTTATTTTTTCCCTTTCCCCCACCCCTCCCACCCCTCTTTTCCCTCTATACAGTCCTTCCACATTTATGTTTTAAGGGCTTTGTTATGTGTTTATTTGCCACTGGAGTGACTACTCAGATCTTTTATAGTGCTTTAATATTTTATTTTTTATCTATCACCTTGATGACATTACTTGCCCACATGTGAGGCGACCTGTCTGTGTAGCTATGACCTTGTTATAAACAGTTTGCACTCACTGTGCAAATGTCCATGTTTTACCTATTTAAGCATCATCATAGTGCAATTACTCAAGGAAATTGAATGAGGTGAACATAGACATAGCTCTTTCTCCTTACCCTCCTTTTTAAATGTAACAAATACTTTTTATGTTCCCTTTTTCCCTTCCCCTCTCCCCTTCCCCCTTTTGGAAGTGAGTCAGGAACTAGGTAGTTTAGGATGAGCAATTAGAGGGGCTCAGAAAGTGAGCCACATAGAGCCAGGCTTCTTTGTGCTTCATCACAAGTCCTGCTGCTGACCAGACTGCTTAAGCACCTTTTTAACAAGAAGACCTCATGAGAAGGCCAACTGGTAGCGTCAAGGAGTTCGGAAAACAGGACCACAGAGTTTCATTCTGGGATCCTGGCCATGAGGTTGGATGACTCACTTTGCTGAAAAGACACTGGACCTAAATGGCACAGTATGACTTTGTTCCTGCTTGACTAAATTTCTCAACACCACAGTCAGCTTAGTCACCTACATCCACCTTTGAAAAGCATGGAGAGCACCTATCCCAAGGAGAAGGTAGATTTGGAGTGAGCCATTGTTGACACAATTTCTCTGATGGCTTTTTTAAAAATGGGACCCTAGGAACTATAGGAGATTCTTGGCACCAACCCTCCCTGTTCCGCCATGATTCTATGCACTCTGGTGTCTCTAAGGGAGCATATGCTGGAATCACAGGGAACCTATCTGGTTGGCACAGCTCTTCCCGAGGTTATGATGGCATGATCCAGCATAGTGGAGGTGGCACAGGGAACCATCGACACTGGAATGACAGCTTTTACTTCAGGAAAGGATGTGCCTATCAGGAAAAGTCACCTACAGAGATTAGAGAAGAAAAGAAGGAAGACAAGGTGGATAAGTTGCAGTTAGAAGAGGAAGACTTTCCTTCTTTGAATCCAGAAGCTGGCAAACAGAATCAGCCATGAAGACTTATTGGAACCCTTTCTGGAGTGTGGGAAAATCCACCTAGTGCCAAGCAACCCTCCAAGATGCTAGTTATCAAAAAAGTTTCCAAAGAGGATCCTGCTACTACCTTCTCTCCTGCATTCACCTCACAAGAATCTCACCATGCAAATGGGAAGAAATCATCAACTTTGTTTCCAAGCATTTATAAGAACTTGGTTCCTAAGACTGCACCACCTCCTTCCAAGCCTGATGCATGGAAATCTAGCAGAATGGAACACAAATCAGGATCCCTTTCTCTAGCCGGGAGTCTGCATTTACCAATCCAATCTCTGTTACCAAACCAGTGGTACTGGCTGGTGGCACCGTTCTCAGCTCTCCCAAAGAGAGTCCCTCCAGCATTACCCCTCCAATTGAGATCAGCTCCTCTCGGCTGACCAAGTTGACCTGCTGAACCACTGACAGAAAGAATGAGTTCCTGAAGACTCTGAAAGATGACTGGAATGGAGACTTTGCAGAGAACAGAGACTGTGACAAGCTGGAGGATTTGGAGAACAACAGCACACCTGAACCAAAGGAAAATCGGGAGGATGGCTGGCTTCAGAATGGTCTTTCTCTCCCTGTGGTAGAAGAAGGGAAGGTCTTGTCACACTCTCTGGAAGCAAAGCACAGGTTATTGAAAACAATGGGATGGCAGGAATATCCTGAAAATGATAACTGCCTTCCTCTCACAGAGGAAGAGCTAAAAGAGTTCCACATGAAGACAGAGCATCTGAGAAGATATGGCTTTGTAAAGAATGGCTTCTTGCAGAACCACAGTTCCAGCCTGTTCTCCCCTTTGAGAAGCACTTGTAAAGCAGAGTTCAAGAACTCAGACACAGAAACGAGTGGCAGTGAAACATCAGATGATGATGCCTGGAGGTAGACATATAAATGCTCACAGTTAATCTGATCCAGTAAACTCAGCTTGTGTGTTTAGGGAATATACAGAAGAAATTGTTCTTTTCCTTTTCTTTTTCTTAATGTTGTTGAATAATTCATGCACAAGGGAAATAATCATATCCCAAAGGAAGAGCAGTTGGCTTGTTTACCTTTTGTTGTTGTTCTTCCCTGTTACCTGCTTAATAGAAGTCTGTGTGGTGGGATTTTTTAAAATACACACACACAGTACATATGGAGCAATGCACAGGTGGGAGCTGGCAGTGCAGAGATGCAGAGAGGAGACACAGGTCTGCAGCAACAACTTCTACAACAAGCCCTTGGGGCACTTCAGTAAATTAAAATAAAAAAAAGAAGTCATTGCTCTCAAGATGATTGAGAAAGAGAATCCATTACCCTGTAAAGACACAGGTCAATTAAAAAGCAGCATCTCTTTGCATCTACCATCTGTCTCCAATTTCAAGTTCCCTTCCATTTGCTATGAAGTCAGTGACAAAAATCCCTAGATGCTAATTGACATTATCTCAGCCTGAAAATTTTGAGAAGTCTGGCACCAGTGTATTGGATTGCAGTTCTCAAGCTGTACTAAGTGCCTCAGCTTTGCCACCAAGGGATCAGACCCAAAAACCCACCCTGACTCCTTTCAACCATCCCAACAAAGCATGGTTCTCGGTTGCATAGGTGAAGAATATAAGGTCTGGAGAGGCCCAACAATCCAACTTTGGTTATACAGCAAAGGTGACATCACAGTCAGGGCCACAGTGTTCTGACCCCAGGGACCAGTGATTGACAAATGCCTTAAGTGAACAAACATCATCTCCTACCCAGCAAGACTAGGCCCTCAGGTGTGAGGCATGTTCTGATCTGAGTGGGATAAAGGTGTCTCTGTCTGTATTCATTGACAGCTCACTCACCCCCAGAATTAAACTAGCAACAAGCTCCAGAGAGTGAAAAAAAGCAAGAACACTGTTGTGTACACTGTTAGGCTAGATGTCTCTCAAATGACTTTGTCTAACATTTTAATCATTAGAGCATTAAGCAAATGATCTTATTATGTGCAATTAATACTAAAGCTGATTTAAGAATGAATTCTTCAAGTCCACCTTTGTAATCTCCATTTCTTCTGTTTTTATTTTATGATCTTTTAAGTTGTTTCATTTGTACTGTTGGTGCATATGCTAAGTAAACACATTTTTTGAAGTGCTATAACTTAAGGACTTAAAACAAGAAACTGGAAACTATCAGTGATGTATAAAACAACATTAGCTGAAAAGCTGAGTTATAACTCATTGGTAGTTTACCTAGCATGCATGAAGCCCTAGGTCCACTAGCAAGCAAAAAAAAAAAAAAAGAAAGAAAGAAAAAGAAGAAAAAGAAAACTGATGAGTCATGCAATGTGAATGCTACCAGCATGACAATTGGCAAAAACATTGCCAAAATTCCATAATAGGTTCTTGAAAGCTAAAGATTGTTTCCAACATTATTTTGTCTAGTTTACACTTTCAAGTTTATTTTCCTTCACAATTGGTAAAATGAGATTTTTTAATCTCCATAACATTTGGATTATTTTTATAAGATGTGAATGTTGTTAGATTTTTCTATTCTTTGTTCAAATATTGCTAATTTTGAAAAGGTAAAAACCTTCAAAACCATATTATGGTTCTCAAACATTCTGAAAACCAGCAGTTTTATTTTAAATATTAATAACTGCTTGAGCATGCAAATAAAGATATATCACTGAACCATAATTATATTTAAATAAACTTTTAGGTTAGATCCCAAAGTCATTGATAAATGAAGAAATTTCATCAAGTTAAACAAAGCTGTTGAAAAAGTTTAAAATAATGATTCATAATCCAGGAGCACAAAGCAGAAGAGTCGGGGCACAAGATGAGGCAACACTTAGAGACAGAAAAGAGATGCAAGATACAAGAAGACCTTAACTGGTTACAAAGTCAGTTTGAAGGTTGCCAATTTTGTTTGTCTCATTTGGTCAGTTGAGACCTTGCTGCTTTGATTGCCTGGGATTCTCTGTTAGTTACAATAGAACACTCTTAGCTAGGCTTTCAGTACTACAATAGATTGCAGATGGGTGTTACTTTCACAATAACATTGGGGGTGGGAGAACCAGAGAAGGAGAAGTGTGCCCAGAAAACATGGAGCCATACTAATCGTTAAATACTATCTCTTTTCACATGGAATTGTAAACAACAACTCAGGACATAAGGGAATAGGACCAGAAGGAGCCTCTGGCTGAAGGTGATGAGCTTAGTGGAGTTGCAAAAATGCCTGTGGGTATGCAAAAGCTTATCCTTTAGGGAAAGATGGGCTAGGCACACCTGACTTCATCACACACCTCAGCTGCCACCAAACTGAGCAGATTTCTCAGGTGCTACAACCATGGGACTTAGCTGCAGCCCTGGGATGTGAGAGAAGTCAGTTCTGCTTTCCTATGTTTGAAATACCCCTCCTGATTTTTCTGAATAAACTTTCAGATATTTATGTCTCAAGAGGATATCTGTTTCTCGGTGAGGCAGTTTTTGCTGCTTATCGATCCCCTGCTCTTTACCCCATTTGTCTGCTGTGATCACCTGCAATCTGCCAACATATTGATGCCTCTTTTGAGAGCAGATTGCTCACTGTCAGGCATTTGTCATCCACCATTTGCCTGCCTCTCGCCTGTCCATTGCCTGCCTTGCCCCTATCCATCACCCAACGCTCAAGGTTCACCTCCCGATTGTCCAACAGCTGCCAGCAGATTGACCGCAGACCCCCAGTGGAGAACCAGCTGCCTGCTGCTGACTGGAAGTTCACTGTTACAGTACCTGCAGGTTTGATTACACGTGGCTGCCGCCATTTTGAGACAACAGCTGGGACCTGTAGGACCCCTGGCCGGAATGACTGAGTCCCGTCTCCAGGATCCCTCAGCAACAACCAATCACTTCCTGCCTCTGGGGCCCTCACATCAACTGACTGCTCCCTGCCACCAGGACCCCCAGACCAACTGACTGTGCCCTAAAACCGAGAACCAGACCAACTAATTGCACCCGGCCTCCTGGATCCCACAACCACACCAAACACACCCGAACTCCAGGACCACTGCCGGACCAACTGCATCCTGTCTCTAGGACCTCCAGATGACCACGTCCACCCCTGAGCTGCAGCTCCCCATTTGCCAACACATTTGGAAGCCAGAGCAGCCATCTTGGATAATCCTGGAAGCCATAGCTCTGATCTTCGGGTGGGGCAAATTCCATCCTGAGACGCCTGCTGGAGGCTTGAAGCTCATTGTCAGGTACCTCTCATACATCAGGCTACTGAGCACTGGGAGGTTTCATTAGTATATGACTATTATACAGTAGATTTTCTTTTTTCTCCTTTTTTTAAAAAAAAATTTTAAGTTTTTATTTCTTTAGGTTTCTTGCTTTCTTTTCCTTCTGTTTACCTGTTCCCTCAGGGTCACTTTCTCCCTTATTTACATGATGTTATTGTCCCCATAGGGGCTATCTGGTCTAGGATTGCATAGTGTCTGATTTGGGTACTGCTAATATTGATCTCCCCTTAAAGAAAGGGTTTTGGATACCTAGAGGGCCACTATAAGCCTATAGGGGGAAATAGGCAATACCCCCGATCTGCAGTACTAGAGGGGAAGATACATGAACAACATGAAAAAACAAGGAAAGAAAATGATCCAAACAAATCTAGATTCTATAGTAATAGAATTCAATGACAGTACGTTAGAAGAAATGTCAGAAAAGGACTTCAGATTATACATGATTAAGATGATTCGTGAAGCAAAGGATGAGATAAGAGAGTAAATGCAGGCAATGAATGATAATACCAATAAGCTGAAAGAGCACCTGCAGGAAGCAAAAGATCATTTCAACAAAGAGATAGAGATTCTCAAAAAAATAAACAAACGGAAATCCTTGAAATGAAGGAGACAATAAACCAAATAAAAAACTCAATGGAAAGCATCACCAACAGACTAGACCACTTGGAAGACAGAACCTCAGACAATGAAGACAAAATATTTAATCTTGAAAATAAAATCGCCCAAACAGAGAAGATGGTAAGAAATCATGAACAGAATCTCCAAGAACTATGGGACATAATGAAAAGACCAAATTTAAGAATTATTGGGATTGAGGAAGGCACAGAGATACAAACCAAAGGAATTAACAACCTATTCAATGAAATAATATCAGAAAATTTCCCAAACCTGAAGAATGAAATTGAAAATCAAATACAAGAGGCTTACAGAACACCAAAAGCACAGAATCACAAAAGATCCACACCAAGGCACATTATAATGAAAATGCCTAACATTCAAAATAAAGATAGGATTTTGAAGGCCGCGAGAGAAAAGCATCAAATTACATATAGCGGGAGACCAATACGGATACCAGCAGACTTCTCAACCCAGACTCTAAAAGCTGGAAGGGCCTGGACCAACATATTTCAAACTCTGAAAGAACATGGTTGCCTACCAAGAATCCTATACCCAGCAAAACTAACTTTCAGATTTGAAGAGGAAATAAAATCCTTCCATGATAAACAAAAGTTAAAAGAATTTACAAATAGAAAGCCTGCACTACAGAATGTTCTCAACAATATATTCCATGAGGAGGAAATGAAAAACAACAATGTAGATCAGAAAAGGGAGGAACTACCTTAGAGAAAAACCACTCAAAGGAGAAACCAAGCCAACTTAAAAACCAAAAATAAGCCAAATGTCTGGGAATACAAATCATTTCTCAATAATAACCCTGAACATTAATGGCCTAAACTCATCAATCAAAAGAAATAGACTGGCAGAATGGATTAAAAAGAAAGACCCAACAATATGCTGCCTGCAAGAGACTCATCTCATAGAAAAAGACATCCACAGACTAAAGGTGAAAGGATGGGGAAAAACCTACCACGCACATAGACCCAGTAAAAAAGCGGGGGTTTCCATCCTTATCTCAGATAAAGTGGACTTCAAGCCAAAGTTAGTCAGTAGGGATAAAGAAGGACATTTCATACTGCTTAAGGGAACCATAAATCAGGAAGTCATTACGATAGTAAATGTTTATGCCCCAAACAATGGTGCATCCCTGTACATCAAAGAAATCCTTCTCAATTTCAAGAATCACATAGACCACAACACAATAATTCTGGGCGACTTTAACGCACTGCTGTCACCACTAGATAGATCTTCCAAACAAAATCCAACCAAAGAAACCATAGAACTCAATAACACAATCAATAACCTAGACTTAATAGACATATATAGAATATTCCATCCATCAACGAGTGGATACACTTTCTTCTCAGCAGCACATGGAACCTTCTCCAAAATAGACCATAGGTTATGCCACAAAGCAGCCCTTAGGAAATGCAAAAAAATAGAGATACTGCCTTGTGTTCTATCAGATCATAATGGACTGAGAGTAGAATCAATGACAAAGTAAAAAAAGGAAATTACTCCAACACTTGGAGACTAAATAATATGCTATTGAATGAAACATGGATAATAAAAAACATCAGGGAGGAGATTAAAAAATTCTTAGACGTCAATGAGAATGATGATACAACATATCAAAATCTCTGAGACACTTTGAAAGTGGTACTAAGAGGAAAATTCATTGCATGGAGCGCATTCCAGAAAAGAATGAAAAATCAACAATTAAATGACCTAACATTACAGCTCAAAGACCCAGAAAATGAAGAACAGAATAAGAGCAAAAGTAGTAGAAGACAGGAAATAATTAAAATCAGAGATATCAATGAAATTGAACAAGAGAAACTATCCAAAAAATTGACATAACAAAAAGTTGTTTCTTTGATAAAGTAAACAAAATAGATAAACCCTTAGCCATACTAACAAAGAGAAGGAGAGAGAAGACTCAAATTACTAAAATACATGATGCAAAAGGAAATATCACAACAGACACTACTGAGATACAGAACATGATGAGAAGCTACTTTGAAAATCTGTATTCCAACAAAATAGAAAGTACTGAAGACATTGACAGATTTCTAGAGACATATGCTCCTCCCAAACTGAACCAGGAGGACCTACACAATATAAACAGATCAATATCAAGCAATGAAATAGAAGAAGCCATTAAAAATCTACCATCCAAGAAAAGCCCAGGACCAGACGGATTCTCAGCCAAGTTCTACAAGACCTTCAAAGAAGAACTCATTCCAATACTTCTCAATGTATTCCAGGAAATAGAAAAGGAGGGTACCCTACTGAACTCATTCTATGAAGCTAATATCACCCTCATACCCAAACCAGGAAAAGACACATCAAGGAAAGAAAATTTTAGACCAATATCCTTGAAGAATATAGATGCTAAGATCCTTAACAAAATATTGGCAAACCGTATCCAAAAACATATTAAGAAAATTGTTGACCACGATCAAGTGGGGTTCATTCCTGAAATGCAAGGATGGTTTAACATCTGTAAATCAATAAACCTAATCCAACATGTCAGTAGACTTAAGGATAAGAATCATATGGTTATTTCAATTGACGCAGAAAAAGCATTTGACAATATACAACACCCCTTCATGCTGAAAACACTAGAAAAAATAGGGATAGTAGGAACATACCTGAACATTGTAAAGGCTATTTATGCTAAGCCCATGGCCAACATCATTCTTAATGGAGAAAAACTGAAACTATTCCCTTTAAAAACAGGAACAAAAAAGGGATGTCCTCTTTCACCACTTCTATTCAACATTGTACTCGAAACTCTAGCCAGAGCAATTAGGCAGACTAAAGAAATTAAAGGGATACGAATAGGAAAAGAGGAACTTAAGCTGTAACTATTTGCGGATGACATGATTCTATATTTAGAAGATCCAAAAATCTCCTCCAGAAAACTTCTAGACCACATCAATGAATTCTCAAAATAGCAGGCTATAAAATCAACACGCATAAATCTACAACATTTTTATACACAAGCAATGAAACAGCTGAAAGGGAAATGAGGAAAACAACTCCATTTGCAATAGCCTCAAAAAAAAATAAAATAAAATACTTGGGTATCAATCTAACCAAAGAGGTAAAAGATCTGTACCAATGAAAACTACAAAACACTGAAGAAAGAAATTAAGGAAGACCTTAGAAGATGGAAAGATCTCCCATGTTCTTGGATAGGCAGAATTAATATTGTCAAAATGGCCATACTACCAAAAGTGCTATACAGATTCGATGCAATTCCAATTAAAATCCCAATGATGTACCTCACAGAAATAGAGCAAGCAATCATAAAATTCATCTGGAAGAATAAGAAACCCAGAATAGCTAAAGCAATCCTTAGCAGGAAGAATGAAACAGGGGGTATCGCAATACCAGAACTTCAACTATACTACAAAGCAATAGTAACAAAAACAGCATGGTATTGGCACCAAAATAGACAGGTAGATCAATGGTACAGAATAGAGGACACGGACACAAACCCAAATAAATACAATTTTCTAATACTAGACAAAGGTGCCAAAAATATGCAATGGAGAAAAGATAGCCTCTTCAACAAATGGTGCTGGGAAAACTGGAAATCCTTATGCAGCAGAATGAAACTAAATCCCAATATCTCACCCTGCACAAAACTCAACTCCCAATGGATCAAAGACCTTGAAATCAGACCAGAGACCCTGCATCTTATGGAAGAAAAAGTAGGTTCAAATCTTCAACTTGTTGGCTTAGGATTAGACTTCCTTAACAGGACTCCCATAGTACAAGAAATAAAAGCAAGAATCAATAACTGGGATAGATTCAAACTAAATAGCTTTCTCTCAGCAAAGGAAACTATCAGCAATGCGAAGAGAGAGCCTACAGAGTGGGAGAATATCTTTGCCTCTCCTATTTCAGATATTGCACTAATTTCCAGAATATATAAAGAACTCAAAAAACTCTACACAAAGAATATAAATAACCCAATCAACAAATGCGCTAAGGAAATGAACAGACACTTCACAAAAGAAGATGTGCAAGCAATCAACAAACATATGGAAAAATGTTCAACATCTCTAGTAATAAAAGAAATGCAAATCAAAACTACACTAAGATTCCATCTCACCCCAATTAGAATGGTGATTATCAAGAATACAAGCAACAATAGGTGTTGGAGAGGATGTGGGGAAAAAGATACACTCACACACTGCTGGTGGGGCTGCAAATTAGTGCAGCCACTCTGGAAAGCAGTGTGGAGATTCCTTAGAAAACTTGGAATGGAACCACCATTTGACCCAGCTATCCCACTCCTCGGCCTATACCCAAAGGACTTAAAATCAGCACACTACCGAGATACAGCCACATCAATGTTCATAGCGACTCAATTCACAATAGCCAGACTATGGAACCAACATAGATGCCCTTCAATTGATGAATGGATGAAGAAACTGTGGTATATATATACAATGGAATATTACTCAGCTATAAATAATAATAAAATTATGGCATTTGCAGGCAAATGGATGAAATTGGAGAATATCATGTTAAGTGAGATAAGCCAATCTCAGAAATCCAAAAGAGGAATGATCTCACTGATAAGCGGATGATGACACTTAATGGGAGGTGGGAGTGGGACAAGAATGGAGGAAGGAGGGACTGTATAGAGGGAAAAGAGAGGTGGGAGGGGTGGGGGGGAAGGAAAAATATAATGGAATGAATCAAACATCATTACTCTATGTAAATGTATGAATATGCAAATGGTATGCTGTTACTCCATGTACAGAAACAATATGTATTCCATTTGTTTACAATAAAAATAAATTTTAAAAAAATGATGTTTATGTCTCTTAGAGGTTTAGTAGGTAGGTGGTTCTCCATATATGCATTTCTACATCCTCATATTCAACCAACCTTAGCTGCAAAACACTTAGAAATAATTCCCTCTGTACTAAATAAACAGAAACATTTTTCAGTTATTACTGCCTTACTTGTTACAAAGTGTTTATGTTCTAATTGGTATTCCATTTAATGTCCAGATGGTTTATAAAATGCAAGTGTGTGCATGCATTATATGCAAATACTATATACCATTTCCTAGGAATGACTTAAGCTTTCCTGGGTTTTGGTATCTATGGGGCTCCTGGAACCCATCCAATCCAGCAGTTAAAAGATTTCTGTGATGACCGGCCTCTGCAAAACTTAGGTGATATCCAGTCCAGGCTACACCCTCAGAGCTCTGGCATTGTCTCCAGTCACACACTTGACCTAGAAGAAAGTCATCTAAGGAAGCAGAGCTGGAATTCATCCAAAGTGCCTGCTAGAGCCAGGTATGGGATGGGGATTCAGTTTTACACACTGGTTAGAAAGGGTGAACCTCCCTTGATTGGAGGGGAGCCTTGACCTGGTAGTTAAAATTCTGGGAATGGACATGAAGCCAGAAGTCCTCTGACCCCTACCTGTCTACTTTCCATGAAATCTCCCATCTGCCATAAAGGGGCATGGCTCCTCCCTTCACTCCTCCCCTCCCCTCATTATGCAGGGTTCCTTCAGTATTGTCCCACTTCCTTTTCAGAGGTGCTGCTTCATTTCCACAGCAGCCAGTGGGTGTTGGGTTGTTAGCGAGGTATTGCGGACCTGAGCATCATGGTGCAGGGGCCACATCTGCAGGCTTGTGTGCATGCAGGTGTGCAGATGCCTCGGTCCCCAGGTGCTGCTCCCAACTCTTCCAGGCAGGAGTACCAGACTGTCCACATGGATAGCAGCCAGGTTGTCCACACCAGATGGCTGAGAAAATCGCCCCCAGAGAACAAGTTGCGACTCTGCGTGAGTGTGGGTCTGTGCAGAAACTGGGGCAATGCAGAGGGTGCATGGGCAGTAGGTGTGGGCAGGGGGGAAGTGTGGAGGGAGGGACATCATCTCCAAAGACTTTCCCTAGCCAATCTTCCTATAAACTCAACCCATTTCAAAGTTTATATCAAGGACTTGGGAGGAAAGAGGTGAATTTCCAGGGCTCGGGGCCATAGATGCACCTTAAGTTCATGCTGAGGATCAAGCAGTGGACTTGCCCCTCCTCCCACCCACCACCCGTGCAGTCACTTTCAGGTGGTCCACAGCTGCTGATGGCCAGCAGTGCTGATTGTGCCCTTGCATTCTACTTATTTAAAGTTGTAGTGAAAGGAAGATGAGCAGCACCTTTCCTCTGTTGTCACCTGGCTCTTTCTTGCGATGTCTCTTTCTTCTCTTGAGAAAGACACCTTGCATGCTGCTGTTTTTCATCTCTGAACCTCCTAGATGAGACTGAACTGTATACCCCAACCATGAGGATGAAACTGCATTAAATTTCTCTGCCAGGATTAATTTCTGAACTCCTGCCATGCGTATCCATCTGAAAAGTAACACCTGTGCTGTTTCCCAGAGCACACAAATTCACCACACCGAGAATTAATCTCTTCTTCGTCCCTCTGCCCTTCACCCCATACCTGTTTAGCAAATGGTGCCACCAACTAACCACTTGTCTGCTGAGAAATGTGGAAACCATCTTTGAGCTCCTGTCACCCAGTAATCCATGTTATACCCCCACCAGACTAAGTACTGTGGCTGTGAATGCCACACCCACAACCTTGAAGCTATGTCCCAGTTCTTTGTATTTTATTTTTGTTTTTAAGATGCAATCTCACTAAGTTGCTGAGACTTTCCTCAAATTGAGGCTGACATAATCCTCCTGTCTCAGCATCCCATGTTTTTGGGTTGACAGGCATGGGCACCACACACAGCTTGCATTTTCATTCAGTCTGTTATTTGTATTTTTATCCACTGATTCAGGGCTTTCACTGAGCAAGAGCTTATCGATTTTTCAATCTTTCCTTTTCTAGATTGCACTTTATTGTCAAATCTGGGAATGCTTTGTTTAACCCTAGATTCTGAGTGTTTCCTCATTTTGTTTAGTTTTGTTTTAATAAATGGTATGGTTTGGATCTCCAATATCCCCCAAACCTCAGGTGTCTGTGCTGCAGTGTGCACAGGTGAAAAGACTGGATTACAAGGTCTCTAACCTTATCAGTGGGTTAACCCATCTAATGGATTAATAATTTAATTGGAGCAGGGTGGGTTACAGCTCAGTGGTCAAACATCTGCACAGCATGAGTGAGGCCGTGGATTCAATACCCACTGTGGGCAAAAAATATAAATTAAATTAATGACTTGAGTGGACTTACTGGGAGGTGTTGAAAATGAGAAGCAAGTCGAGTTTGACTAGGGGAAGTGGGTTCCAGTGTGTGGCCTGGGTGACTGTTAGGTCCCTTACTGCCTGTCTGTCTCTCTGTCCCTGATTTCTGGTTGCAGAGCTGAGCACCTTTTCACTTTCCTGCCCATTGTCTATGAGGTTTCTGCAGCAAAGTTGGCCGACTGCACTCTTGACACCAAGAGTCCAATAAACCATGGTTGCTCAGAGGTGCCCTTGTCAGGTGTATTAGTCACAGTGGGGAGGAGCTGACCAACACACTGTGTATCTTTTGGGGCTATATATTCCCTCAGGTCAATGACCCACTCTGTTTTGTATAAGATTTGAGACATAGTTACCTGTGGATGTTACCTGCTGTCCCTCCACCACTGAGCATGAAGCTGCCCTTCTTTCACTGAACTGCTCCCTTGTTCTTGTTCAGAGTCAACTGACCCATTTATCAGGCCCCCTCCTGGGACTCTGTTCCTCTGTTGACCCTGTGTCTCTCCCTCTGTCCACCTCACCACTGGTCTTTCTGACTGTGATCATGTGATGAGTCTGGAAGACTGGTGGACCATTCTCCACCAGCTCATTCTCATTTTTAAACTATTTTACCTGTTCCCATTCCTCTACCTTTCAATACAAGTTGACAATGACTTTGTTTGTGTCTAAGAAAGACTTGATGTGATATTGACAAGCATTTTCTTGCTCCATGTTTCCTGGTCCTAAGTTTTTCTGAAATGAAATGGTGCTGTGGCTTTTGCCTCAATCATCAAATAAGAGTTATGGGCTTTGAGAGGAGAGCCTGTTGTATCAACATATGCTTCTGTTTAATGGGTGTTTTCTTTATGCTGATGTCACCTAGACCCTCTTCTCATCATTTCTTTCTGGACAGACTTATTCTGACCCTTCCAGGTTTGCTGGTGGCAAGTCCTTTATTTGCCTTCACTGGAGAGTGTCTCCCTTATCTCTTCATTCTGAAGGGTGTTGCCCCTGGATGGAGAATTTTGAGAGGTCTTATAGTTTTGCACCTGAAAATTTTGTACCACCTTCCTCTGGCCTTCCTCTTTGTGATGAAAACCTCATTGGCAAAGGACTGGTTGTGGAGAAAACTCTTGAGGTTTTGCTGTGAAGAGGAATAGGAAACTGTTCCATAGCTGGATAGGGCCATTATATCAAATCAAGCCTCTGGTGTTTTTTTTCTACAATAAGAGAAGTTTGGTGCCATGAGCAACCTGCAGGTTCCACACTCCCAAACTGTAACTTAGTGACCCATGAGACATTTTGTAATGCCTCGCATGTGGCCACAACTATCATCCCAGCCATTCAGAAATCCAAGCCAGGAAGATCAAAAACCTCAGGCCAGCCTGTGCAACTTACAGAAACCTCATCTGAAAATCAATTTTAGGACAAATACCTTTGAAATAACAAGTGAATTTCTTATCTTTTCTACTCATTCTTGGTGGGATTCAGGCCTGGATAAAATGCTGGTTCATCCTGCACAGCAGCTAGTGGGGTGGTGACCCAGGTGTCCTGGAATATTACAAGCATGATCAGTCCAAGAAGCTCTTAGGGATCATCATCCTGTATCTCTGTGAGCAGGTGGACACAAATGTGACCCTTCACAAGAAGCGGCTGCCCTGTGGCTTTGTCTTCCTCATCATGAACAGTGTACATACATTTTACCTGGTGGCAGAGACAAAGTAGGACATGCATAAGTGAATGCAGATCATCTGCCAGGTCTGCAGCTTCCAGAAGGAGGTGGAGAGCACAGGTACATAGACACCAGCATTCTCTTAGGGCTTAGATGGCCCTTGGGTGTCTTTTGTAGGTAGAGCAGCTGCCAGCCATGGCCAGATGTCAAGAGGACCCCTGGCCCTCCCTGTGCTCAAATGCGAATCCAAGAAACATGGGTCACCATGAAGCAAAAGGTGCCCTGTGACCTAATCTCATGTACCTCGATCCCTCCTCCATCTACCATTGTGCCATCTTGTCCCTCCCTGAGCTCACACATGCCAACTGTCTACCATCCTCAGGGGAGACCTCTTGGGTCCTCATCTATGCAGCATTTTCAGGTAGACTGGCCCTCATTCCTCTGTGATTATTTTTCTTGAAAAATTCAGAGATCCTCCACATCCACCTCAGAAAAGACAGGTCAAGGGGGAGTGCTAATTTACTTTTTTAAATTAATTTTTTATTTATTCTAATTAGTTGTACATTTATATAGTTCATTAAATCATACATAAATGGAGCTTAATTTCTCATTTTGCTGGTTGTACATACTGTAGCATCACATCAGTTATATATGTATATGAGGTCATAATATGTTTCATTCTACTGTCCTTTCTACCCTCATATCCCTTCTTCTCCCTTCATTCCCCTCTACCTAATATGAAGTAACTCTATTCTTCCTTAGCACCCTGCCGGCTTATTGCAAATTATCATCCACATAGCAGAGAAAATATTCGGGCTTTGCTTTTTTGGGTTTGGCTTATATTGTTTTGCATGATATTCTCTACCTCCATCAATTTACTGGTAAATGTCATAATTTCATTCTTCTTTAAAACTGAATAATACTCCATTGTGTGTGCATGTGTGTGTATGCGTGTGTGTGTGTGTGTGTGCATGTGTGTGTTTCACATTTTCTTTTTCCATTCATCCATTGAAGGGCATCTAGTTGGCTTCCATAGTTTAACTATTGTGAGTTGAGCTACTATAAAACTGATGAGGCTGCATCTGTGTAGTATGCTGATTTTAAATCATTTGGGTATAAACCAAGGATTGGGGTAGCTGGATCAAATGGGGGATCCATTCCAAGTTTTCTGAGGAATCTTCATACTGCTTTCCATAATGGTTGCACCGATTTACATTCCCACCAACAACGTATGAGTATACTTTTTTCCCCACATCCTCACCAACATTTATTGTTACTTGTGTTCTGGATAGTTGCCATTCTGATTAGAATGAGGTAAAATCTTAGTTTTGATTTGCATTCCTCTAATTGCTAGAGATGTTGAACATTTTGTCATATATTTATTGATTTATTGATTCTAGAGATTAATGCTTTATCTGAGTTACATGTGGTAAAGATTTTCTCCCAGGCTGTAAACTCTCTTTATATTATGATTATTTCTTTTGCTGAAAAAAACGCTGTTTAGTTTGATTCCATCCCATTAATTGACTATTGATTTAACTTCTTCAACTTTAGGGGTCTTATTAAGGAAATCAGATTCTAGGCTAACATGTGAAGATTTGGGCATACTTTTTCTTTTAGTATGTGCAGGGTCTCTGTTCTAATGTGTAAGTTTACAATCTACTTTGAGCTGTTTCTTGTGTGTGTGCAGAGTGAGAGATAAAGATATATATTCATTTTTGAAAAAATAAAAACCCTGAATAGCCAAAGCAATCCTTAGCAAGAAAAGTGAAGCAGGAGACATCACAATACCAGACCTCAAACTCTTCTACAGAGCTATAGTAATAAAAACAGCCTAGTATTTGCACCAAAACAGACACTTAGACCAATGGTACAGATAGACACACCCACATAAATACAGTAATCTCATACTAGACAAAGGCACCAAAAACATTAACTAGAGAAAAGATTACCTATTCGACAATAGTTCTGGAAAAAATGGAAAGCCACATGTAACAAAATGAAATTAAACTTTTGGCTCTCACCCTGCTTTTGGGTTTTGATTACAAGATTCTCTTTGGTGTAGTCAGACAGCCTGGACTTCGCAATGACATTAGTACAGCTGTGTGAATGTACTAAAACCAATAGGAATTTGCATTTTGAAATGGTGGCATTTTCAGCATGTGAATTATTTATCAATTTTTTTTAAGAAAGAAATTCCTTGGGTTATGGGGGACCAACAAGGTTCAGGTCTTCTGGACCTGGGAACATCTGTGTGGGCTGTGCCCTGGGCTGTCACACAGGCCCAGAAGTGCTGCACCCATGCCAGTGCTTGTTGCTGTGGTCCTGAGGTGCTGTGGTCCTGTAACTTTTGGACAGAGGGCACTGTGTTTTGATGTTTCACCAGGTCCTAGAAAGTGTGCGACCAGTTGGGCTTGGAGTGAAGTGCTGCTGTGGAACTCTGATTTTTGTCTTCCTAGGAGAAGGATAATGGGCCCATTTCCTCTCACATTTTGTGAAGAGTAACTCAGCTTTTCAAAGTGAGTTTTAACTTGCCTTTTGTGCTCTCTCTGGTGGGAAGTTCCTTCGTTCTCCATACATGTCTTCCACCGTGTTGTAGTTGGTGATGCTGCAGATCTGAGCAAGTGATGCCAAGGTCAGTTGATGTGGGGACAGCATGGTGTATGGATAGGCATCAATCAGGCGATTGTGGGGAGTCTGTCACTAGGCCAGGGATGCTGGCTTAGGCACCAAGGGCTAAGCAAGGGGATGTTTTAAATGACCAGGAAGATTGTTACTGGAACAATCGAGGAGTTGTCAGATTCTCTGTCTTCTAAACAATATGTTCCCTTGGGTTCTTGACATGTTGATTATGAGGGATGTTCTCTTAGCTTTTTGGAGGTTCAGTTTCTAGATGGAGGACATTAGCTACATGTGAGAGTTTCAGTACTGTAAGGTCTTTCTGAAGAGGGAAAGAGGCTTGCCTTCCTTGTCAGTGAAGAATCCAGTGTGTTTCAAGTTAGCAGCTTTCATACAAAGTACAAAGTGATTAAAAAACCCTCTACATGAGAGTCAAAACATAGGAGCTGGTGTTGTGGCTTAGTGGTGCCGCACTGGTCTGGCATGTGTGAAGCCCTGGTACAGCCCTTGGCACTGCACATAAATAAATAAATTAAATTAAATAAAGGTACATTGACAACTGAGAAAATATATTATCAAAAAAAAAGTCAGAAATTACTCATCAGTGAGGGTTCCCAGCTGAGCTGGGAGCTATGAGGGAGCAAGTGTTCAGCATCTGACAAGTGCTTATCTAAGAGCCTGTTGCAGTAATGGCTCTGTCAAAGAGTCTCTGTTTTTTCTAATAAAGTTAACAGCACTTCTTTCCTGCCTAACATTGAAACTTTGCAGAAGGGAAGAACTTTCTGTTGACCTGGGCTGCATTGGCACAGACACTCAGGTTTCATTGCCTACAATTCCCTCAAGGAAACACTTTTCCATTGCCAGGCCTGTCAAGAGCCTTCTTACAACTTGACTCACATTCCACACCTGTCATTGGTGAGGAGATGCTTGCTCTCACACCACCCCTCCATAGCCACAAAAGGATGTGACAGCAGCTCTTCTTTGAGCTTCTGCCCTGAAAGCAGAGACATAGTATAAATCCAACTTGCAAGCCACAACAATGCTTAGACCTAACCAGAAATGACTCCAGGTCTCACAGGTGGGTGACAGCAGTGACAGCAAAATCACAACCATGTCTGATTTTGTGTAGTGATACCTGACCTCCTTTTCCATGCCTCTGAACCTTTAATCAGGAAGCTCCCCTGACCTCTCCCAGGTCCTGCCTTGGCCCTGGCTCACTTGTCATTGATCCATATGGCCCCAGATTCTGGGGTAAACTTGCATAAATCCACATCACTTCCCAAATAATGTGATGCAAGTCTTTGTCAAAGGTTATGATTTCTTCTGTGAATTGGATCAAATGCTTTCTTCTCTCACCCAGTGCTTCATCAGTGCATCATGGAGATTTTGGGAGCTGAGGTTAGTGTTTCTGAAAGATGATTCAGTGGAGGAGGAAACCCTGCATCTCTCAGTCCCATGGGAAAAATCCTGCATGGCTCTCAGTAGACACAACCTGCTATTTTTTATTTGTTAAGGGATGCATAGGGAACCATTACAACACTTGTGGCTTATTTCAGCTGAAAGTTTTTGGCAGATGGAGTTTTTTTCTTTATGAAAAATTTGTCTTTTCAGTTTTTGAAGTGTGTTCTCCAGTTGTAATGCAGGTTGGTCTGAGTATCTGGGCTCCAGACCTTCTACCACATGAGAGCTGAGAAAACAACATGTGCCTCCACACCCAGCTCGCTTTTTAACTGTTCTTGCAACCCCTGGATATTTATTTCCTTTGCAAACTTCCAGTTCCCTAATAATCCACACAAACATACCCAGGATAAAGGCTATAGGATCAATAGAAGACTGGGAGAGACACTGTTTGAATATTGACTTCAGGTGGCATGAAATAACTTCCTGACCACTTTTTCTTAAAGAGATCCAGGAAAGATGCTCACAAAGGGGAAACGGTACCCAGAAGAAATATGAAGATTTGGTATCACATATGGAGTTTGTTTCTGGGATTGTTTTTGAGGGTGCTTTCCTGTCCCCAGGGTATTTCTCCGGCACACAGGAGGAACCTGGGTCACATACACAGCAGGGCACATACTACATAGTTTGGTCTGGCTGATGAGGCTTATTCAGCAAAGCTGGCATTAGAATGGGGGTACTCCCTGCTCAAGATCTGACCACACACCACATGAGTCACAACCCCTCAGGCTATTCCAGAGCAGTAAGAGCTAGATTACCAGGGAGCCACCCTGTTTTCATGGAGGGCAAAGAGATAGCAGTGATGTGCAAGGTGGGAAGGTGCTGCTAGGTCTCACAATAATGTTAAATATCTATCCTTCCCTTGATGACCAACTTTAGGATGGGACTACTTTCCCACATGTCCTTACTTTTTTTAAATTTATTTTTATTGTAAGCCAATGGGATACATGTTGTTTCTGTTTGTACATGGTGTAACAGCATAACGATGTTTGACTCATTCCGTTATTTTTTTCCTTTCCCCCCAAACCCTCCCACTCTCTTTTCCCTCGATACAGTCCCTCCTTCTTCCATTCTTGCCCCCCTACCACCCCCAATTATGTGTCATCATCCACTTATCAGTGAGATCATTCCTCTCTTGGATTTCTGAGATTGGCTTATCTCACTTAACATGATATTCTCCAATTTCATCCATTTGCCTGCAAATGCCATAATTTTATTATTATTTATAGCTGAGTAATATTCCATTGTATATATATATACCACAGTTTCTTTATCCATTCATAAATTGAAGGACATCTAGGTTGGTTCCATAGTCTGGCTATTGTGAATTGAGCCGCTATGAACATTGATGTGGCTGTATCTCTGTAGTGTGCTGATTTTAAGTCCTTTGGGTATAGGCCAAGGAGTGGGATAGCTGGGTCAAATGGTAGGTCCATTCCAAGTTTTCTAAGGAATCTCCACACTGCTTTCCACAGTGGCTGCACTAATTTGCAGTCCCACCAGCAAGGTATGAGTGTACCTTTTTCCCCACATCCTCTCCAACACCTATTGTTGCTTGTATTCTTGATAATCGCCATTCTAATTGGGGTGAGATGGAATCTTAGTGTAGTTTTGATTTCCATTTCTCTTATTATTAAGATGTTGAACATTTTTCCATATGTTTGTTGATTGCTTGTACATCTTCTTCTGTGAAGTGTCTGTTCATTTCCTTAGCCCATTTGTTGATTGGGTTATTTGTATTCTTGGTGTAGAGTTTTTTGTGTTCTCTATATATTCTGGAAATTAGTGCAATATCTGAAGTATGATTGGCAAAGATATTCTCCCACTCTGTAGGCTCTCTCTTCGCATTGCTGATAGTTTCCTTTGCTGAGAGAAAGCTTTGTAGTTTGAATCTATCCCAGTTATTGATTCTAGATTTTATTTCTTATGCTATGGGATTCCTGTTAAGGAAGTCTAATCCTAAGCCAACAAGTTGAAGGTTTGGACCTACTTTTTCTTCTATAAGATGCAGGGTCTCTGGTCTGATTCCGAGGTCCTTGATCCATTGTGAATTGAGTTTTGTGCAAGGTGAGATATTGGGATTTAGTTTATTCTGTTGCATATGGATTTCCAGTTTTCCCAGCACCATTTGTTGAAGAGGCTATCTTTTCTCCATTGCATATTTTTGGCACCTTTGTCTAGTATGAGAAAATTGTATTTATTTGGGTTTGTGTCCATGTCCTCTATTCTGTACCATTGATCTACCTGACTGTTTTGGTGCCAATACCATGCTGTTTTTGTTACTATTGCTTTGTAGTATAGTTGAAGTTCTGGTATTGCAATACCCCCTGTTTCATTCTTCCTGCTAAGGATTGCTTTAGCTATTCTGGGTTTCTTATTCTTCCAGATGAATTTCATGATTGCTTGCCCTATTTCTGTAAGTTACATCATTGGGATTTTAATTGGAATTGCATTGAATCTGTATAGAACTTTTGGTAGTATGGCCATTTTGACAATATTAATTCTGCCTATCCAAGAACATGGGAGATCTTTCCATCTTCTAAGGTCTTCCTTAATTTCTTTCTTCAATGTTTTGTAGTTTTCATTGTAGAGATATTTTACCTCTTTGGTTAGATTGATGCCCATGTCCTTACTTTTTATCCACAGACTTCCTGAGAAATATTTTCTTAGCCAGTCAGGATCCCTGGTCATACAGAGCTGAGCTGAGCTGCTCACATCAGCAGAACCTTGAAGAACAAAGATGCTCTACTCTGTCACACAAGACTCAACCTGCACAGCTCACATACAACACCTCTTTAGGGGAAGAATTACAGGCCACCTGGTCCTCCATAGCACTGCCACAATGCATCCACCATTACCTCCACTTGGACCAGTGCATGAGCCTTGTAGCCGAGAATACAAGGTAGGGATGAATGCAGCCCATTGACCACAAAGGGCCAGTGACTCCTGTGCCCCTACTTAGAGATGTAATTTGGGACAAGCCTGGTCCAGTAATCATATCACCAGGGATCCCTGTGTCCCTGCTTTAGATATATATGATGGGACTAGCATGGTTCTATGACAACACTGGACCAGGGGCTCTTTCAGCCCCTTCTTCAGAGGTCTAAAATGGGACAAGCATGGTCTTGTTACCACACTAGACCAGGGGCAACAGTGTTTCTGCTTTAGAGCTGTAAGATGGGACTAGCATGGCTCTGTGATCACACCAGGCCAGGGGCTCCTGTTTCCCTGCTTTACAGTTGTAATGATGGGAATGAGGACCTCTCTTCAGGTAAGCACACTACAGAAGGTGATCTAATATAACCCTCACAGTCCCTTGGCAGTAGCAAGTGATTATTGGGTTCCAGAGAAACTTCCCATTATCAAGAATCACAAACAGGCATCAGGGTCTCAAGTTCCAGGTCTGGAAACAAAACCTGGCTGGCTGGCCCTGTGCTGTGGAGCCATACATTGCTTCTGCTTCAGCTGTGCCATTCCTTGTACTGACTGCTGTCCATGTGCTGATCAAATGGGAAATGGTTAAAAGTAAATGACAGTAAAATCCAGGGTATCTCTAGGCACAATACCGTGTGTCTGACTTCCCTGAGATTTAGGAGGCTGAGGTAGGAGGATGGCGAGTTTGAAGCTAGCCTCAGCAACTTTGCAAGCCCTTAAGCAACTTAGAGAGATAATGTCTCAAAATAAAACATAAACAAAGGTCTAGGGAATGTAGCTCTATGGTTAAGCTCCCCTGGGTGCAGTCCATGGTACCACCAAATAAAATACCAGAACATAAAATGACACATCATAAAATAAAATAAAATACAGAGCCTCAGTTGACCTGCCACACTTGAAGCACCTCATGCCACATGAGGCTCATCCCATCTTTATAGACCCTCTGGAGCAGGGATTCAGCCTGGAGCAGGCATCTGTTTTGCAGTCCCACCTGCCTCTCACAGGGCTGTTCCTGTAGCCTGCACACACTTACATTGCTTATATTCTCTTTGTTTGAGCAATCAAGAGCATGGAGCTGCTTGGCTCTGCCCAAGCTTGTTCCACTTTTCTCCCAGTGCCAGCAGATCACAAGTCATGCTCCTTACTAGAGATGCTTTTTAATTTAGAAATATCTAATTTAAGTTACAAAGATTAAGATAAATTAAGGTGCCTCACTTCATGATGTGTGTGAAATATTTTCAAACACAACCTTGTGTCAGCCGAACTCCGGGCTTTGATCTCACTTTACAGACAGCAGTGGCAGGTTGGGACAGGCTCTGCTACAGCTTGGTCTTTTTATGGGGCACAACTTAAGAACAGACCGATCACCACTGAGAAGTCCAAATTTGAGAGCCTTTATTAAGCTGACCAGCTGACTGTCTCACACAATGCCCCACAAAATGGCTATTGGGAGAACAGCCCCTATCACAGGGTTGTAGGGGTTCTTATACCAAAAATCACATCAATCATAAGTGTCTGTTGCTATGATTCAAAATTACAAGCTAACATCATGAGATCATTGACAGAGGGGGAAGTGGGTCAAACTGACCCTTACCTAGGTACAAACTAAAGAATGGTTGCTAACATCCACACAATTACTGTTTACATGGTACATTGTTTAAGAGCAATAGAGGTCAAAGGAGAACAATTTTTACTCCATAGGAGTTGCCATTGTATATTATTAAACATGTCACACTAAGTAACTGATGAGGGGTACAGAGGCGGGGTGTTCCCATGGGAGAAACTTATTTCCTACATAACATGGAGTCTCAGAGCAAAATGGAGTCTGTTTAGTCATTTCCCTTAGAGTCTGAACTATAATAATCTCATGGAGCCAGATCTGTCAGCCCATCACAGTCTCAGTTTGGTGTTGCTGGCTTTCACAGTTGGGGCTGCAACTCCTAATTGGTCTCATTTTACTAATTTCTTTTGAGACATGGGATCACTGTTGCCAAGGTTGGCCAGGGATCTGCTCTCTTCTGTCTCAGTCTCCTGAGTAACTGGATTGAAAGGACATACCACTGAGTCTGGCTCAGACCTTTTCTCTTGAAGCTGCCTGATTCCCTGGAGCAGCTTGGCACCTTCCTTCCAAGGGTCCACAGCTCAACCTCCACAGGAAAAGAAGCTGAGTCCAGGAGAAGAAGGCCTGCAAATCAGGGACCCTGGGCTATGCAGCTCCCCAGTTCTCTGGAGTGGTTAAGTGGGACTTCTGATCAGTTACAGTGTGGTCCAGATTCAGGTTCTGCCATTGTCTACCATCTTGTTCACTTTGTTAACTCCTTGACCTCTTGTAGACTCTTCTTGAGAATGGGAATAGCTACTGCAAGGTTTTCAAGGAACATCGAGGGGTCTGTGACAGATCAGTCCTGTTTCCCACTGTCCTCCTCAGTCTGTAGCCTCTCCCACCAATTGCCAAGGAATGGAGAGTACCAGGTCTTAAAATCACATTTCTATACAAGGTCCTTAAAATTTGTGCCTCAAAACTAACGTGCATTTCGTGCATCTCAGATTCTTGTGGGATATTTCTTCTGACACAGGCAGCAGGGGCTTCTGAGGTTCCACCTGCCTGGAGACCTGTAGACACCCCTGTTCAGCTTGCTGCAGATGACACCTGGCACAGAGGCCCATTACAATGTTGGTACTGCACCACCTCACTTCTGAGACACTGCTCATGAGACATGCCTGTGACACTGCTGGAGTGGGCCGTCACTCTGTTTCATCTTCCTCTGAAAACCTCTGTTAATCTTTCCAACTGGAATTTGCCTTCTTGCTGGATTACCCTAGTTAGATTTCCTAAGACATTAGTGATCAAACCCAAGATCTTGTTGATGCTGTGCAAGCTCATTACTGCTGAGCCTTACCCCTAGCCCCCCCCCCTTTTTTTTTTAGTTAGAGAGAGGGTCTCATTAAGTTGCTGAGGTTGGTCTTGAACTTGAGATCTTCCTCCCCCAGCCCCTTCAGTAGCTGGAAATACTGGCATGGTCTCCACTATAGCTACTTCTGTGGTCTCTCAGATAAATTTAAAGTTCTGCCTAGTATTATGCATTTTAAGTTACTGTTACTGCTCTGGGAAGACAGAACCCAGAACACATGATAGGTGAATGATAGACTTTTGGAGAGGCTCTGCCTGAGGGAGAGTGTGACAGAGGACCTAGAGCTTCCCACATCTGGGCAGCATTGCTGAGTCTAAGCTCTCAGTCTTACAGGGTTTACAGATATACCAGTAAGCTAGGAGTTAGAAAGAGAGTCTTCAAGGCTATAAAGTTAGAATAACACACCAGGATACAGGTGGTTGGGAGGCTAGCTGGTCTTTGAAAACTACTTGTTCAATTGAGTTACCAGGAAGCCAGACCAGAAAAATCAAGATTATGAAAACCAAACTCTCTGAGGCAGGGCAGCAATACATCCTCCTCCAGAACCCAGGGAGGATACTTCCCTGATGGCAGGGGCAGATTCCAGGCACATGTGCAGGAGAGTCACTAAATATAGTCAACTTTACTTTATGAGTAAAATGTTACATTCTGGGTTGGGGACTTTGGGTGGTGAGCCATGTGTCACAGAGGGAGATCCATGAAGAGTACAGGGTGACCACAACCCACCTGAATGTGTGTGTAGGAACAACAGGAAGCCGATCCCTGCCTGCCCCATGGATGTTCCTTTTTGTGCTGCCCTGGCACCTATGTTCTGGTGCTTCCTCCCTTACACTCAAACATGAGTGTGCAGAGTCTTGGTATTAATGTGGGTGTGCTTTTTCTGATTCAGCTCTTTGAGAGCTGAAGAACCACTGGGGTTAGTAATGAAATCACAAAGGAAAGTCTGTGACACAGATTAACTGCCACACACAGGGTAGACAGGGACAGGATGGTTTCCTGAAGAAAACAAAAAGTGTTTATTCTCCAAAGGATTATAACAATCCAGAGTCCACACAACATGCCAGTCACAGCATTCAGAGAGAATCCAGACTTTCTCAACATACAGAGAACCAGCAAAATGAAACCAGTTCTTAAAGGAAGGGACAGAGGCCAACCTGAAAACAACACAGAGCACTAGAGTTTTCAGATACTGACTCTAAAGCCCTGTTTAAAAACACTCCACATGAAAAAGGAAAACACTCTCAAAAGTAATGGAAAGGTGGAGAAACCCTAAGCATTCTGTCCTATGAGAGGACCCTTCATGAATTTGAAAACAAAGACATTCTCAGGAGAAAGAAGAGGAGGACAGTTTCCAGGATATCTGCCTTGATGGCCTGGCCAGGGCATTCCTCAGGCAGAGGCAGGGGACAAGAAAGAAATATTGATCCCAGAAGTGTGCATGTTACAAGACTGAGAGAGATTGGCTCCTCCAGAACATGAAAACCATATGACCCATTTTCTGCATACAGGACCCCTATACAAAATGATCAACATATATACAATTTAAGGTCACTTTCAGATAAATCCTGCATTATTAGAGTTCTCTTCTTTTGATAAAAGTAAGAGGTGAATGATTGGAGATTTTGAAAATATACATATATATTTTATACATATCTGGAAAACACATATATATGGTGTATATCTCCAGAGTCTGTCTGTAATGCACCTGTGTCAATTTCATTGAGATGTGAGATTTAAAATCAGGGACTTAATGGATTAAAACATGTATGAAAAGGAAAAGTTAAAAATTGTCTAGTGAGGCTTCCCCTGGTTTCTTTCCTCCTTGGGTCCTTCACCTTCTCCTGCCAGGTGAGGCCCCTGTGACACATTGCCCATTTAACTCAGGTATCTTCATGTCACCTTCATTGCTTTAGTACTGGGGATTGATCACAAGTGTGCTTAACACTGTTGTACCCCAAATCCTTCTTTTTTTGTGACTTTCATTTGTTATTATGAGAGTAGAATGTATTTTAACATATTATATATATATGGAGAAAAAATTCTAATCTACTGTTGATGTAGAATTGTATCAGTCATGTAATCATGTAAGCACATTGGATAACCATTCTTTCAAATTTTGAGACTGTCTCACTATGTTGCTGAGGCTGGCCTTGAGCTTGCAATCCTCTAGTCCCAGCCACCTGAATCACTGGGATTACAGGTAAGGCCACCATGTCCAGCTTTGGGATCTTCATTTTGAGCAAGACTTTAGTGGCTTTAAATTTCATAACTACAGTTTTCTTTCTGCATGTAAAGTGTGCCATTCTATAGTCTCCTGAACCCATTTGTTTTGGATGGAAAATTGGCATTATATTGATTCTTCTTCTTCTTCCTCCTTCTGAATGCCTTTTACTTCTTTTTTATTCCAGATTTCAAAATTCAACTTTATTTCTTTTTTTTAATTAAAAATCATAAATTTACATAGGGCAATATTGTTTGATTCATTCTATTATTTTTCCCTTCCCCCCCAACCCTCCAACCGCTCTTTTCCCTCTATATAGTCCTTCCTTCCTCCATTCTTATCACCCTCCTTATCCTTAACCCTGTACCTAACTCTAACCCTAACACTAACCCCTCCTACCCCTCATTATATGTCCTCATCCTCTTATCAGTGAGATCATTCGTCCTTTAGTTTTTTGAGATAGGCTTATCTCACTTAGCATGATATCCTCCAATTTCATCTATTTGCCTGCAAATGCCATAATTTTATCATTCTTCATAGCAGAGTAATATTCCATTGTATATATATATATATATATATATATATATATATATATATATATATATGCCACAGTTTCTTTATCCATTCATCAACTGAAGGGCATCTAGGTTGGTTCCACAATCTGGCTATGGTGAAATGAGCAGCTATGAACATTGATGTGGCTGTATCTCTGTAGTATGCTGATTTTAAGTCCTTTGGGTATAGGCCAAGGAGTGGGATAGCTGGGTCATTCCAAGCTTTCTGAAGAATCTCCATACTGCTTTCCAGAGTGGCTGCATTAATTTGCAGTCCCACCAGCAAGGTATGAGTGTACCTTTTTCCCCACATTCTCGCCAACACCTATTGTTGTTTGTGTTCTTCATAATCGCCATTCTAATTGGGGTGAGATAAAATCTTAGGGTAGTTTTGATTTGCATTTCTCTTCTTACTAGAGATGTTGAACATTTTTTCATACATCTGTTGATTGCTTGTACATCTTCTGTGAAGTGTCTGTGCATTTCTTTAGCCCATTTGTTGATTGGATTATTTGTATTCTTGGTGTAGAGTTTTTTGAGTTCTTTATAGATTCTGGAAATTAGCGCTCTATCTGAAGTATGAGTGGCAAAGATATTCTCCCACTCTGTAGGCTCTCTCTTCACATTACTGATAGTTTCCTTTTCTGAGAGAAAGCTTTTTAGTTTGAATCTATTCCAGTTGTTGATTCTTGCTTTTATTTCTTGTGCTATGGGAGTCCTGTTAAGGAAGTCTAATCCTAAGCCAATGAGTTGAAGGTTTGGACCTACTTTTTCTTCTATAAGATGCAGGGTCTCTGGTCTGATTCTGAGGTCCTTGATCCATTGTGAGTTGAGTTTTGTGCAGAGTGAGAGATAGGGATTTAGTTTTATTCTGTTGCATAAGGATTTCCAGTTTTCCCAGCACCATTTGTTGAAGAGGCTATCTTTTCTCCATTGCATATTTTTGGCCCCTTTGTCTAGTATGAGAAAATTGTATTTATTTGGGTTTGTGTCCGTGTCCTCTATTCTGTACCATTGATCTACCTGTCTATTTTGGTACCAATACCATGCTGTTTTTGTTAATATTGCTTTGTAATAGAGTTGAAGACCTGGTATTGCAATACCCCCTGCTTTCCTCTTTCTACTGAGGATTGCTTTAGCTATTCTGGGTTTCTTATTCTTCCAGATGAATTTCATAATTGCTTCCTCTATTTCTGTAATGTACGTCATTGGGATTTTCATTGGAATTGCATTGAATCTGTATAGCACTTTTGGTAGTATGGCCATTTTGACAATATTAATTTTGCCTATCCAAGAACATGGGAGATCTTTCCATCTTCTAAGGTTTTCTTTAATTTCTTTCTTTAGTGTTCTGTAGTTCTCATTGTAGAGGTCTTTCACCTCTTTTGTGAGATTGATTCCCAAGTATTTTATTTTTTTCGAGGCTATTGTGAATGGGGTAGTTGTCCTAATTCTCTTTCTGAGGATCCATCACTTATGTATAAAAATGCATTGGATTTATGAGCATTGATCTTGTAACCTGCTACTTTACTAAATTCACTTATGAGTTCTAAGAGTTTTCTGGTGGAATTTACAGGTTCCTCTAAATATATAATCATGTCATCAGTGAACAGGGATAGTTTGGGTTCCTCTTTTCCAATTTGTATCCCTTTAATTTCTTTGGTTTGTTCTTTTACTTCTTTATAAAAAGTAATCTGTGAAGAACACAACATTAAATTTACCCACATCTGTTAGTCTGGTTCCTAGGACAGTTGGAATGTACAGAACTAGGGAGGCCTGTGAAGCCTGGGGATGGGAAAGAAATTCCCAAACATCAGGGCTCCTGTTGACAGAAAGCAGAACTGGCCTGCTCACCTGCCTGTCTTTTTTCTAGCCCATTGGTGGCTTTTTCTCCTTGAGAGCTCCTGAGATCTGAGGAACTCCCATGAGGCCCTTGTCCCGATGAGTTCGCCTGATATGCCATGGCCCTCTGGAAACAGTGGTCCCCTTGGTATGCATCATTTGATCTCCTCAAATGCATCAAAACCTCTGAGGCCTCAAAAGCTGGGAGTTCCTTCTGTGAATATTGACTCTCTTTCTCTCAAATAAAATCCTACTAAGAATCCTAACAGAAAGGATGAAAAATCAGAACCTAACCCTCCAATTCCCCAGAACATCAACACGGAACAAAAACTCTTGTGAAGCAGAAGATATCATGCTGGGAAACCAGGTGCACCTTATCAATAGAGACCCAGTGGGTGCTTCCCAGGAAAGGGTGCTGGAGACTCTGGAGTCTGACACAGTCCTGCTTCTTTGTTACTCTTTACCTCTTGACTTACTTTAAAAAATAATGATCAATCTCTTTTCTACCCTGAATAGAGTTCCCAAATAGGAGATTTTCTATGGATTTTTCTATTTTTCAGAGAGATATTTCTGACTCTGATAGACTGTCAATAAATAGGCTGTGCCACATGTACAAAAGAGATCTGTGGCTTGGTGCAGTTATCTCCACCTAACTTGCCATGAGCTGGTTGTTGTGAATCCTTAGAGGTGGAAGAGCTTATTGACTGATCTCTGACACCATCCCATTGCTTTTCATCCTCTCAATATTTTCTTTCAAATGTGTGTCCTCTATGGGGCCTGACAGAAAGCAAGCAGGGTGAGGGGCCTGTCGAAACATGCTGGGTGCAGGAATGACTGACCCAGAGTGAGGCAGTGTGAGGGGCATAGAGCAACCTGCTGAGTACAGGGAAGAGTGATCCAGAGTGAGCAAGCAGCAGTGTGAGGGGCTTGCGTACACCTGCTGGGGTGCAGGGAAGACTGACCCATAGTGAGATGCAGGCAGTAAGAGGGGCGTAGGCAAACTGGCTGGGGTGCAGTGAAGACGGACACAGCTGAACAAGCAGGCAATACGAGGGGCATGGTGAAAATTGCTGGGATGCAGAGAAGACAGACATGCAGTAAGCAAGTATGCAGTGTGAGGGTTGTGCAGACACCAGCTGGGGTGCATGGAAGACTGACCCACAATAATCTAGCAGGCAGTGTGTGGGGCATGCACTCAACTTCTGGGGTGCAGAAAAGACTGACCCAGCTGAACAAAGGCACATAGGTTGGTGACAACTGAGGCAAACACTGGTGGAGTGTCCAGAGAGCAGTTCAGCAGAAACATCCAGTGTGAATTTTTTATTTTTAATTTTTTTTAGTCATAGACATACACAGTACCTTTATTTGCCCTTATTTTTTCTGTGATGCTGAGGATCGAACCCACTGCATCATACATACTAGGCAAGTGCTCTATAACTGAGCCACAATCCAAGTCTACATCCAGCACATTTATATTAATGGGTTTGTAGATGTATCCCAGGTCGAGAGAGGGTCACAACTGCAAATGCAGATCCAAGGTAGACTTCAGAGCTTCCAAGTCTCAGCTAGCTTTTTCCACCTCACCAGTACATGGGGCTTACACAACCCCAGCTTCCTTCCTTGGTGCATCCCTGCCCTTCCCTTCTTTCTCTTTTAGGAGTGATAACTTCTCTCAAGATTCAAGGAACTCCAAGGAACGACATCGCCACTCAGAAGTTTGCCCAGGGTTATGGTCCCTATGTCTGCAGGATCCATGGTCAAGCCCAAGGCCTCTGTATCCCATCTAAGTACACTGGCACAATGCAGGTTTGGGACATTGCAGCTGCAGCTTCTTTTTCTTTTTTTGTTTTTTTTTTTTTTTTTTTTTTTTTTTGGAACTGGGGGTTGAAACCACAGCTTTGTGAATGCAAGGCAGATGCTTTACCACTGAGCTACATCCCAGCCCTGCAGCTGTAGCCTCTCCCATCACATGGCCTCCAAGAGTCACAACAAGGGCAGCCCCACAGTCTCAGAGACAGATAGTGATGATCCATCCATCTTCATGGCACACACAAAAACACCACTCTCAGCCTTCCAGATTTCCAAGACATCTATGATGGATAAAAGTCAAAGCACTGTGGTGGCAGCAGCTCCAGGGAACAAAGCCATGGCTACCCCATACCATCCCCACAAACCAATTCATGTAGAAACACCTCCACAAAGGTACCATTTACAAGACCTGTGGTCAGGAAGAGGGATAGTTCAGTATCTTTTTCTGTCTCTCTGCCCTGGTGCAGGTACTTCTCTGCAGTGGACAACAGCCACCATCACCAAGGTCAATGTTAACCCCAACTAAGACCAGGAGAGAGGGAAGTAGCACAGAGTCCTCAGTTTTCTGGCCCTTATCACCCAGGCCCAAGGGAGACTTTGAATGCCCTGTGGTCACAGAGATATTGAATGCAGGCCTCTGCCACCCCAGCCAGTTCCTGGAGAAGTCCCTGTTCACTGAGGGATTTGAACCTTCCTGGTTAACCACAGTACAGTGTGTGTGAGGCCTCACTGTGTCTCAAATCCTAGCATTTTATTTGGTATATATCAAATCAAAGAAGTCAAAGGAAATCAGTCCAAATTGCAGGGAAACCTAGAGGTACTAACAGACTACTAAAATAAGAATTTAAGGGTATTTTCTAAGGCGCACGTTCATGTTTGTGGTTAAGTCTGAAATTGCATTTGAGGTCCTTCCTTCCACTGTCACTGGTTTTCCCTGAGTGCACTCCAGCTCTGTGGACCTCTTCTGTTTGATGCAGGAACATTCTCCATCTCTCTCATTGGGACTCCACCCCAGATCCTGCAGAGCCTTTTTTAATCCTTCCTGCTGCTCAGGGAATTTGGACATGACAGAGCTTCATCTCTCTTTCATGTGATGCCCGAGGTTATGAGATTAACTCAGCATTCTTGGTGGCAGAGATGAGTCAGATCAGGGTCCTGGCATCTGGTTTGGAGCTCTGTGCTCATCCCCCTGGCCTGGAACTAAGACATAGACATTCATAAATATGCTCCTGCCCTCCAGATCTCCCCTCCAGGTGGGAAGATAAATCCCACATATATAATGCAGTGCCAGCATTTTCATTGTGGCTTGTGAAGGCTACAAAGTCATCAAGCTGACATTTCCCACTGTGCTAGTCATACTGGGTGAATAGGAGAGTATGGTGAAAGCAGCGGTGAGAGATGGTAGAACTCATTATGCCACCTAGGAAAATGCCTGTGCCTTGGGGGGCTTTCCAAGCTCCCTGTGCTGGGGAGGATGAGTCAGAAGGAACCCTGTGCTGGAGGATCAAGGCTTGTGTCCTCCAGAGGACTAGGAAGACCCAGAGTAACTGTGGAGGACATGAGTAATGTCCAAGCAGGACCAGCTGGTGCCACCTGGGTCTGTCTTCCTCTGTTACAGATTTCTTCCCTGAGGCCTTCAAGCATTCCATGAGGGGCACAGAGAGTGAATGTCTCTTCACTGAGTCCAGAAGCCTTGGAGACAGCTTTCACCAGGAGAATGGGTTTTGGCTGGCTCTTATAGACCCTTTGGACATGTTTAAAGCCACACCCCAAGAGCTATCAGCACATCCCCAGTGATGGTAACTCCTTTAATGGATACTTCCTGGGCTCTTATATCAGTTCAGAGACCTGGGTCAATGCAGAGCCCCTAGTCTGGAAGATGTGAATATGTTGAAGTAGACTGGGGCACAAGCTCCCTGACTCAGCTGGTGGACAGAACGGTTAAGGCTGGGTGGTGGTCTTCCCTCCAGCAGCCTCACCCACAGAGTCTTAACTAGAAGAAGAATAGTGAAGCAGGGGCTGAATCATGTAGGAGAGGATCGGCACTCAAATGAAAAGCCCACGTCTTATGTGGAGGGCTCTGATTGCTACCAAGGTATCAGCAATCAGACTGGTAGACTGAGAACTATGAAATGCAGTTGAGAAACATCTCAGATGTGTGTCTGGCTGTGGGACCAGGGCTGACCAGACAGCTGAGATGTTCACCTCCACTGCAGATTGTGACCTGCACTGAAAGCTCCTAAGCATGCACCATGACCCTAGGCCAATTGTGCAGGCCCAGGACTGTCCACATGATACTTCCCCTAATGAGCTCTGAGAGGCTGACTGGCATGATGATGCTGGAGGCACATCCAGCCCATGCAGTCTGCAGTCAGGGCTATCCCTGCCCATTAGACGACTTGGGTGGATGGACCCAGTCACCAGGAGCATTTTACACCAACTTGCCCCATATGATGTTCAATCCCAAGAAAGCTGGATAAGTCCGGCCTACTGCCTCTCTTCCCATTCCTGCTTTGCTTTCCTGTCTGGTCTCTCCAGACTCCATAGACACAGTGTGACCAACACAGTTTTTACTCACTTGATTGAATAAATGTTTTCACCCCCATCTTATTTCTTGTGGTCAGTGATGGTTATTCCCTTCATTGTCCTCTCTTAGGCAGCAGAAAATTATGTGCATCATCTGGATGAAGCTGGTTCTGAAGATGAGTACATGCCCATGAGTACACTTCCCTCCATCCTGCTGGTCATGGAGAGAGCAGGTGGGAATGTGCAGATTATCCATAACCCCACAAGCCCAGGGAGCCCTCACTTTGTCCCTCTTAGCTGCTCACCTGCAGGTCTTCTTTCACACAAAGACCTTATTAGAGGAAGCAAGATTCAGCCACCTGCTGTCAAAATTACAATTCTTATGTAATGTAAAACTGATTTCTTTCTATCTCTATTGCTCTTAACCAATGTGCCATGTAAATGGTAATTGTGTAGATGTTAATAACCATTCTTTAGTTTGTGCCTAGGTAAGGGTTGTTTTGACTCACTTCCCTCTCTGTTGATGATCGCATGATGTTAGTTTGTTGTTTTGAATCATAGCAACATACACTTATAATTGATGTGATTTTTGGTATAAGAACCCCTATAACCCTATGGTCGGGGCTGTTCTCCCAATACCCATTTTTTAGGAGCATTGTGTGAGAAAGTCAGTCAGCCAGCTTAATAAAGTCTCTCAAATTTGGACTTCTCAGTGGTGATTGGTCTGTTCTTAAGTTGTGCACCATAATACCACCAGGGGTCCTACAGGTCCTGGCTCCTGTCTTAAAATAGCAGCAGCCATGTGTTACCAATCCTGAAGGTACTGTGACAATGGACTTCTAGGCAACAAGCAGGCAACTGGTGCTCCAGTGGCAGTCTGTGGTCAGGCTGCTGGCTGCTGTCAGATGATCGGCAGGTAAACCTTAGGCAGTTGGTGAGGAATAGGTGAAAGGTGATGGACAGGCAAGAGGCAGGCAAATGTCGAATGATAGGCACCAGTTAGTGAGCAATCTGCACTCAAAAATTAGTTGATATGCTGGCAGGATGCAGGTGATCAAGTAGACAAATGGGGTAAACAGCAAAGGATCTATTAGCAGCAAAAACTGCCTCACCAAGAAATAGATATCCTCTGCTTGAAACCCAAGTTATAGAGTGACAAGGAACCAAAAGCTTCCCCTTTATCAAAAACAAATTCACAATCTTACACACATTCAATCCATGATCACTTGGGTGTATCCTGGTGGATTATTAGTGGATTTTATTCTTATGGCATAATCCCAGTGTGGATATAATTGAGAGGTGACTTTAATTCAGAGAATGTTTTCCCATTTTTTCAAAATATTTTTTATTTTCTTTTTATTTTTAATTTTTATTTTTTTCAGTAAGCATAAGTTGACAGAGTTTACTCAGTTTGAGTTTGGAAGATAATTTTCACAAGTGAATATAACTAAAGAACTTTTAACTTGGGTCTAAGACAAGTCTCAGGTTTTTTCCTTGCATTTCCTCTATTTCCCATAACTCTGCTAACAGAACATGAATTAGATATGTAAATCAGCTTTCACTAAAAGCAAAATGCAGGATCTTAGTCATCTTTTCATAGATAAAAATGTCTGTTGTTGGTTATTAACCAGCCTACATGTGAAAGATTAAATTTTAAAATGTGATGGTTACATAAGAGTTTTCCTTTACCCTTTGGGTCAAATGAGGGTAAGTTCCCTGGCACAGAAAGCAATGTATGCTGTTTCCACAGACAAGTTTGTTGCCACAGAGTTTGGCAATTGCACTTTTGTACAACTGATATCCTTTTTTTTTTCATTGTAAGCAAATGGGATACATGTTGTTTCTCTGTTTGTACATGGAGTAAAGGCATACCATTTGTGAAATCATAAATTTCCATAGGGTAATGTTGTTTGATTCATTCTGTTATTTTTCCCTTCCCCCACCCCTCCCACCCCTCTTTTCCCTCTATACAGTCCTTCCTTCCTCCATTCTTGCCCCCTTCCACCCCCATTATCTGTCATCATCTGCTTATCAGTGAGATCATTTGTCCTTTGGTTTTTTGAGATTGGCTTATCTCAATTAGCATGATATTCTCCAATTTCATACATTTGCCTGCAAATGCCATAATTTTATCATTCATGGCTGAGTAATATTCCATTGTATATATATCCCACAGTTTCTTTATCCATTCATCAATTAAAGGACATCTAGGTTGGTTCCACAATCTGGCTATTGTGAATTGAGCCACAAAGCTACTGTTACCAAATACAAGAAGACAGAGATACTACCTTGTATTCTATCAGATCATGATGGATTGAAATTAGAAATAAATGACAGAATAAAAAACAGAAACTTCTCCAACAGCTGGAGATTAAATAATATGTTATTATATGATGAATGGATAACAGAAGATATCAGGAGGGAAATAAAAAAATTCTTAGAAGTAAATAAGAACAAAGACACATCATATCAAAATCTCTGGGACACTATGAAAGCAGTACTTAGAGGAAGATTTATTTCATGGAGCGCATTCAATAAAAGAAGAAAAAAAATCAACAAATAAACGACTTAACACTACAGCTCAAAGCCCTAGAAAAAGTAGAGCAGACCAACACCAAAAGTAGTAGAAGACAGGAAATAGTTAAAGTCAGAGTTTAAATCAATGAAATTGAATCAAAATATTTTTTAAGTGATAGAAACTCCTTTTTAGTTAAAAAGTTTTCTCCTCTAAATGATGCTTGGCATGTATGTCATGTGGAACATTTGATGCATTCAGCAGATCAAATCATGCCTGATGTTGAGGTAGGATATAATAAATAAGAATAGACAGAAAAAAACAACAGAGAAGTAAAGGGAATTGGTAGCTTTAAATTTGTAAACTTCATATCTGCCCTCACCTTCACTCCCCAGCCCTTTTCCCCCATCTCTGTATTCTTTTGTTAAAATCATACTTTTTAGATATACATGACAGCAGAGTGTATTTTGACATATTATGCATATAGCGAGTATAACCTTCTCTTATTAGGATTCCATTCTTGTGGTTGAACATGTTGCGGGGTTACACTGGTGATATATTCATATATAAACACAGGAAAGTTTTATCTGATTATAGACTGGTTCCACCCCTTTATGTTTCTAATGTCCAATATTTACAAGGTTTCTATTAAAAGAGGAACTGAGACCTCAAAAGTGCATTTCACTATCAAGCACCCACACTCCTTCTGCTTTTGAGTGTATCTTCTGCTCTGTGTTTTGCTTTCCTGAATAAATCTTATTCCTTTCCTAAATGAATCTTTAACTGACATTTTGAGGCACCCTAAAATTCTTTTCTGTGGTGTAAATCAAGAACCTGCTAAGGTTGAGTTCAAGTTCTCTTCTCCCTCCTGAGACCCTCCTTGAACATCAACCACAGAACACTTTAACTCTCAGGACCCAGCATCAATATCTGCAGTGTTCCAGGCTGTCCCAGATGCTGGGACACCTGATGCTGGGAGATTGGTTTCACAGAAGTAAAACAAGTCAAATGCTACCCATTAGAAGCTGCATTTGTCATAGGGACAACTCAGTCCATTGAGCCTATGTACATCATAGAGACACCAGAGATCACAAAGTCTACACAAAAGATATAGACTAATTTCATAGAGGGTGTGCAAGATACAGAGTCTTGGGACTGGAGTTGTGGCTTGGTGGTAGAGTGCTTACCTGGCAGGTGTGAGGCCCTGGGTTTGATATTCATTACCACATATAAATAAATAAAATAAGATTCATTGACAACTAAAAGTATTTTTTAAAGAAAGATATAGAGTCTACTCAAAATATAGTGCCTATGTAGGCCTTAGGAATTATAAGACCATAGATGATACACAAGTAATGAAGCCTATTGAGGTCATAGAGAGTACAAAGGACATAGTAGATACTGAGATATGGAGTTCATTGATGTCATTATGTTTCTCATGCCATAAGGCTATGTAGGTCATAGTGGCTGTGCATGCCATACTGGAAAAGGCTACACAATTCATAACATTAATGTAGGTTATAAAGGGTATGAGAAAATAGAGGCTATTCAAGCCCAGGGTGAAATACAGGTCATAGTAGCTACTCAAGTCACAGAGGCTACTCAGATCTCAAAGGTTACTCAGGTCATAGAGGCTATAGAGGACATAGAGACTACTCAGAACATAGAAGCTACACAGGCAATAGAGGATACTTAGGAGCTAGAAGACATTTATTTACTAGAGGTTATGCAGTTCATAGAACATCTGAAGTTCATAGAGGATACTCAGGCAATAAAGACTACAAAGACCATAGTGGATACTGAGGTCTTAGAGGCTATTGACATCATTTAGATTACTCATGCCGTAAAGCCAGTACAGGTAATAGAGCCTTGGCAGGTCAATCAGGCTACTCAGGTCATAGAGGCTACACAGGTCATAAATGCTATGCAGGTCACTGCAGAAGATTTAGGTGTTACACAGGTCATAGAGGCTATTCAGATCACATTGGCTGTGCAGATCATAGTGGCTATGCAGGTAAAAAAACACTACTCAGGTCATAGTAGTTATACAGGTCTTGAAGATACTTACACCATAGATTTCACACATGCCATAGAAAATACTCAGGACATAGAGACTTTGGAAGCCATAAATAATAAGCAGATCATAGATCTATGCTGTAGGCTATGCAGTTAGTACAAACTATTTAGACAATAGAGACTACAAGGTTTGTAATGGCAACTGGATAATATAGGCTACAGAGTTCATTAGGCTACTCAGGCCATGAAGTGTTCTTAGAGGCTGTGAAAATCACAGAGGATTATCAGGTCATAGTCTATTCAGGTCATAGAAGTTGTTAAGGCCATAGATTTTATGCTGGTCACAGGGACTTTTGTGTTCAGAAGGTTTACTCATGTCATGGAGACCATGAAAGGAATACAGGCTATTCAGAACAAAGATGTTACACATGTCATAGGAGTTACTCAGGTCATCAAAGCATCTTAGATAATAGAAGCTCTGCAGATCATAGAGACTAGGCAATTCATAGGTGCTACTAAGACCATTCATTTTTTAAACACCAAGAAGTTTAGGCAGGTCAATTAGACTACAGAAAATACAAAAACTACATAGTTCAGAGGGTCTATGCAAGTCTATGCAAGTCATAGGGGGCTACTCAGGCCATAGAGGCTACAGAGGTTATAGAGGTTTTGCAGGTCATAGGTTCCACTCAGATAATAAAAGTTTTGCAGGTCATACAGTTTACTCAGGACATAGATGGAAAGAAGGACATATCAGTCTTGAAGGTCATTTATGTACTCAGGCCATAAAGGCTACCAGGTTATAGAGTCAACACAGGTCTTAGGGACTATTAAGTTTATTTAGGCTACAAAGACAATAGATTGTGAGGTTATGTGATCACTGATTTGGCCACCAGGAAGTAGGGTGATATCCCTTTTTTCTGGAGAGGCTATTCCTACTCAGAAGGCTTAAATTCCTGCTCTAAGAATTAGAATAATTTGCAAGAGTAACCCACCATGACTTGAATAGTCCCTCTGAACTAAGTATTCTTTGTGTTTGTGTAGTCTAAATGACTTGCCTAAACTTTTTTGTGTTAAAAACCTGAATGGTCTTAGTAGACCTATGAATTACCTAGTCTCTATGATCTTCAGAACCTCTATTATCATTTGGCAGTGGTACTGGGGTACTTGCTCTGATTGGGGTGAAGAGGTCTTCTGAGTGAACTGGGCATCCAGGGCCAATAGAATATAAGAGAGTTAAAGGAATCTCTGATGTCCCTTAATATCTCCTGGTACGGCAGTTCCTGGTGCTCTCAGTTCTCTATCCAAGTACCTTGGACGATGCTGTCTCATCTTTGGAGGTCCTTCTGATAAAGCAGCCCGGTATTATTGCACTAGGGACTTGACTAAAAATAGTATGGTAGAGCATTTCACCTCTCTTCTAGATTCCAGGGAAGACAGTATACATTTTGGAACCATGTAGTCCTCATTTGGAAATGAGGTTGGTGAAATTGACTTGGCTTTAGTGAGGAGAACTCCTTAGTGAACTGAAAACCGGGGGCCCTTAGACTGTAAGAAGGGGCAACCGAGTCTCTGATATTCCTTATTAACACCTAGAACTTACAGATCTGACTCCTTTACCTCCTGGTCTCTCTATATGGTTGGAACACCCACATAAAGATGGGCATTTTGATTCTGAATTTTCTGCCTGGGTTGCAGTGTTGGCATTGATTGCCTCATATCAGAACTTGCCCCCATATTCAACAGAGAAAGGATAAACCCCCAGGGTCATTTTACATATTCCCTGCTTCCCAATCCAATGTAACCTCTCATTGATAGCATCCCTGTAAACAGTGTAAATTATTCTGCAGCAGAGGGGGAATCTAATATAGTCCCAATTCTTTTTTCAGCAGTATGTCACAGGACATGCCCAGGAAATGGATTTGTTGAGATTTGGTGTAACTCTGAAAGAGAGCACCATGGGTCCTGCCATTCACTAGCTTCTGGTCTACAGGTGAAAATGCATAAAAGTTCAAAGTGCATGAGTATAAAAGAAAAGAGCCAGGGCTCTAACAAGGAAATAGACTAAAACTGTAGTGAGGGTGGAGTCACTTGCAGTGAAGTAACACCTTGAAACCATAATGACAAGAATCTGCCATTCTTAGTCAGTTCTGGGAGCAGTGTTTCAGGGAAGACTCAGCCCCACTGATACTGGAAGGCAAAGTGAATTTGTCAGGTAGGAGTTTGGAAAGTATGCTAGTATGGCTGAAAAGAGACAGGGAAAAGTGGAGAGCAAGCAGAAAAATTCCAGAGTTTAGATTCCATTAATTTTTCACTCTTTGTGATAGCATCACATTGACAAATGGTTAACATCTATAGTCAATGATGAGGTCAGTTCTGAGCACCACATCCACGTGTGCACAGCTGGTATATCTGTCTACAAGTCCCTTGGGAGGCTGAGGCTGTGGCCTATTAAGAGTGTCAGCTGGTAGATTATGACTCTGAATTTATTCATAGGTTATTGTCAGGATCCAGTGTGGGTGAGCCTCAGTGTATTTTGTGTCTTACAGGACGCTGCTCTATCTTTGCTCTTGAAACCATCTGCAAAACAGTACATAACTGATTCCATACAGGGAGGATAAAAAGAGGATAGAAGTAGGGATGTAAACAGAATTCAGATTTCCAATAATTCAACCTTCGAAGTGATACCCATGACCTTTGCCAAATTTTTATTCCTAAAAATCAGAAACTAAATACAACACACCTAAATGGGAGGGAGCTGAAGTCTTGAGCACTAGAAGGCTGAGGTTTCTGGGATCCCTTGTGGGGCTACCACCACATATGCTAAAAGCAATTGAGCTAATTCTAAACCTCATGGTTAACACTAAATGTTCTATGCCACAGTGGGTTAATCTCTGAATATGTCACTCCAGTCTTCCCAAGGTGTGCAATGGGAAGTGCTTCAAAGAGGAAAAGTCACTTTCCCTAGATCTCTCTGTGGGACTGATGTCTGTGTTGAGTTGTGTGTCATTTGCTTTACCTGTTTTTATATAGCTCTTGTCTTTTTTGTTACACATGACTGCTGCCTTAGAACGTCTCACATAATAAAGGTACTTATGGGTACATACACCTGATGGCATCCTCAAAAGATGCTAGAATAATTCCAAGGGAGTAGATGGGGAAACTGGGTAGACCCACGATCTCAAACCAGGAAAAGGGAGGGTGAAATTTATGAAGCCAACTCCATCTCACAGAAGTGAGTATTCTGCTTATACCTCACTAGGAATAATGTGTCAGTGTGTATTGGTATATCTCTCTTCATTTGTATATCTCATGACTAGAGTGAAACAATCAGCTCCCCAGGCAGGACTTGGGCTGGTCTTATTGGAGGAATAGGTTCATATGATGGTAACAAAGGAAGTGATCTCACTTCCTTGGTGATGGATGAAACAGAACTTGGAACTCTAGTAGCCATGTAACCAGTGCCAGCCCTCGCCAACTCACTTTTCATGAAATCCTGAAGAGTGTGGATGTTCTCCTGTAGTCACCTAAGTTGCCAAGCCTCAGGTCTCAGTAAAGCGTGCAGTGGGAACCTCATTCACATCTGGAGACACTAGGTCAACCCTTGACTCCAATTCTGTGGTAATTTTCCTGGGAAAGCTCAGAGGTTACATAGGACAATCAATGCTGGGTCAGCACAGTTGATTCTACCTCTCTGATGACACCAAAAATGACCTAAGAACCTCCTTACTGGTATGCTGGCTTCATGTACACACACAGAGAAATGAGTACTCGGATCAAGAAAATACTCCTACCTCCCAATTTATAAGGATGTTGTCCAACTTTTGTCTAATTCCATCTGTGGTCACTTGCAGAGAAGGCAGCCCTGACCATCTTCTGTATGGATGGCAGCAGAGAGTATCCTTGACTTACAATACCCAGAAACCTGTGTGCTTATGTATGGTGGTCAGAGACATGGTGGAACCTAAGGAAGAGGGCCTGACCTTAGACATTCCCTAGTTTCCAGAGAAGATGGGTGTGGGTGGGGAATCTGGCACCAGGATGGGCAAGCTGTGAAGGTAAGGGTATGAAGTAACCTTCTTCTGGAAATAAGGCAACACTTGACAAAGTACATGTGGATCTATCTAATACAAATCTAGAAAATTCAGCCAAGGGCACACTGATATTGATATAGTGGCTATCCTTGAGTTAGTCAGAGGACTGGAATGAGATCTGACATGGTCAGGGGGTCCACACTGAGGCCCAGAAGTCATCCAGAAACATCATCTCTGAGCAGTCAGAACTCTATATTTGTGTCCCATGGAGGACCAGGGACACAAATTGTGACCACTTTCACCAGGAAGGTAAAATGGACTATACAGAGGATATAACCTGGGACAATTAGCATCCTTAGTACTTTTGCAGTGCTCTTTGGTTAAGGTCAATGTATCTTCTTGTTTTCATATCTCTGGTGGCAACTCTGGCCACAAGTGTCCCACAGAAATCAGAGTTGTCTTTTTCCTAGTAGGTGTATGTCCATCAGCAAGAGATGTTCAGATGAAACTGGAGCCTGGTGTGTTCTGGAATGGCAAGTGAACTGAAGTTGCCTGGATGACCTGGTATGCTACATGCTTAGCCAGCAGTTCTCTAGACCCTGAAGAGAGTAGCCCTGTTGTTGCTCCATGGTGGGGACAACTGAGTCAATATCCTTGCTAATCTCAAATCAAGCTGGGTCATTAAACTTATACCAAACCTTACTGTCTTTCTGTTGGTAAGTATCACTTCTATAGGATAATGCCATAAGTCATGATTTAGTTGATGATGTAGAACTTGTTTGCATGATAGGGGACTTCAGTACGGGGGGAAGACAGAGGGATTGTCAGATATGCTCATGAAGAGTTTCTGGGTAAAGGAAGGAAATCCAGATGCAGGGAGCAGATTAATGTGTTTTCGAGTGCTGTGCATGGAGTTCAGTGTGACTCTGTAATGGGAGCCGGTTATCAGTTTGTAGTAATTAGATATTATCCAAACATCTAATTTCACTGTGAATAGACTTAATATCCCTGAATTGCACAACTTAAAATTACTACATTTCTAACTTTTTGACTGGAGAACTTAAGAAACAGAACAGAAAAACTAGAAATAAAAGACTAGCACAGGGAGAGGAAAAAAAAGGCCTACTTTGGCATTGGAGACCACTGTGTGGGTCTCAGGAGCTGACATTAAATGTCTTGCCAAATGTAGCTCAAACTGCACACCTGGATGGGCCCATTGTTTTCATGACTCCTCTGTGCAGTTTTTGTGTACCTGGATCAAGTTACACAGAAGCTGACATGAGTGGTGCTAGACTTGTTTTAACTTCATCAATCAAGCTCATTCTAGTAGGAATTGTCAGGTGCAAAACTAGCTGTGGCTACAGACATGATAAATGATCCTGTGCTGTCATGGACTTTCTGCTGGGTCTGAAGAGTCGTTTCTAGCTTCTGATTTGCAGCTAGAAATAATTGTTTGCTGGGCCCCAGTTCTCTGAATACTGCATCTAATAACATGAGTGCCTCTAGCTCTGTGGTTTGTTTTTATTCTATCACAGCTTCTGTAGCTTGATATTTTTCTAGAGTTGGGGATAAAAATAAAGCTGGTGAAAGCACAACTTTGTGAATATAGTTCATGACTTTACAAAGTATGCAAAATTATTCATTTGAGAAAATTAGCTGACATTTTAGTACCTTAGTTTTTATAAGTGGTTTTGGTCAAAACTCTTTTGGGAATGTTTTACAGGAAATTGTTCTAATGTCTGTCTTGTTATACTATGCAAATAACTTAGCTGTTTTGTGTTCATGCCATGACAATGTGAAAAAACAAATTTAAAAATAATGGATTAATTTATTTGGTGATATGTTCAAAACTAAAAAGATGTAGGATGTGCATCAGTATTAATGGTGACTTTAAGTCAGATTTAGAGTGATAGTAGAAAAGTGCAATTGTTTGGAAAATTTGTAACTTAGTAAAGGAAGAAATAAATAAATGGAGCATCAAATTGTCACTGAAAACTACTTGATAAAAAGAAATTAGGGTCAATAGAAGTGAATATTTTAAAAAGTGAATCTTGTACTAAATATCAAGAGTGAGTAAAAGACCTTAAAGGCCTCAGAAATTTTCAGTCCTACCCCTTCCATCAGAAGCCTAGAGATCTCTCAGGGCAAAATCATTTTAGGGAAGAATTGTTAGTCACAATCCACAGCCTCCTTGTGAAGGATTACATTAGAATTTGCTCTTCTGCTTTTCAGTTATGTTCTTTGCAGACTCTCCTGCCACAAGTGCCACTGTGGATTAAGCAGACCCAGGGAAATAGTGTGCCAGTGGCAGACCTTGAATCTAGGTGGAACTCTACTGAATACACATACACAATTTTGTAAGATTATGATAGCTTCCACTGATATTTCAGAGAAAATCCTGGGAGGCCAGGAAGTAGTTTATCAGAGGGCCAGCATCCCTGAAGGGAGACCGTGAGGAAACAATGTCTTATGGAGTTGTGAGTATGAAGCTGCTGTGGAGAATGCTAAAAAACAGCATTGCACTGTGTGTCATTCCACTCTTGGAATGACACTGACATCAAAATGTGGCCTATGACAACAGCAAAGGCCATGAGAGCCCATCTCTTACCACAGTATAAAAAACCCCACATTTGAAGATTTATGATTTAATATCTTCCTTCTGGCCTTCAGTTTTTCATTGAACTGATTCCTCTTTCTGCATCCCTCTTTCTCCCCTTTTGAATAGGAATATTTACTTTTACTCATTTTTATCCTGGTAGATACACATGCACACAACCACATATATAGAAAATATCTTGCCTGAAGTCTCAGAGGGGTTTTGGATTTGTACAGTTTTTTCAATAGTAGTGATTGTGCTCAGTGGAATTCCAACATTGAACTATGTCCACATCATTTTTTTATCACTTAAAACTTTCATACCAGATCTTGCTAATTTGCTTGGCCTTGCCTCAAATTTGTGATCCCCCTGCCTCTATTGGCATTCAACACATTCATGTGTTGCTGCACCCAGTGCATAAGTTCTTTTGAGTGGTATTGAAAATACTTAGGGTTTGTTGTTATTGGAGAAGAAACAAAACATTTTGTATTGTGTGAAAAGTAAGAAACTTAGAAGATAATTGCAAAAATTCTATGGTTTGCAAATGATAAATTTATTCCCCAATGTGTCCTATCAGAATTTGATCCTAAGCGTGATGATGTGGGAAGCTTTCAACGATGGGAATTAGTGTCAGGTTCTTAGGTCATAATGGATGTATTCTTCATAAATAAATAAGTTCTTACTCAGGGAATCTTGGTAAGCTTTCATGAGAGTTGGTGTAAGATCTTTAACCTTCCCCTACTCAGTCTCTCTGGCTTCCCATTGGTTCTGTGACCTCTAAATTCCATCTGTGTTCCTATTATTGCAATCTAAAATGATTAGATACAGCCAAGAGAACACTTACTGGAAATGAGGTGGAGAAGGAGTAGGGCTGTAGAATCTTCAAAGCTGTGAGGAATTTAAGCTTTTTGTTGGTAAAGTTGGCTTAATTTGTGTATTTCTTTATAGGAGTGATGTGTGATATAGCACAGCACAGCATGATTTTATGAACAAAGGTGTAATTATTTACTTTTTCTCCCTCCTTAGTCCCTCTAAAGTTTGAAAATAATTCATAAGTATTATTTAAAGGATAGGTTTATTAACATAAATTTAATAATAATCAGCTTTACTCCTCAAAAACAATTATAAACATTACCTCTGTTACCAAGGTGTTCAATGAAATGTCATATTTAAATTGTTAATAGTTCCTTTACACAAATTTAAACTCTGCCTTGGTATGCGTATTGAGTCACAAGAGGCTTTTAAAGGAACAATCTGAGATTATTATTTGATCAATCATCATTATTTGTGCAATGACATACTTAGGTAAAATTTGCAGAAAATGAAATGGGTCAAGCCAGGATAAGAAGGAACTCATGCCATGCACTCACTACCATAATGGTTATGAACTGGGGGTATAGCTCAGTGATACGGTGCTTTCCTAGTATGTTTGAGGCACTAAGTTTGATCCTTTGTAGCACACAAAAGTAAATAAATAAAATAAAGGCATTGTGTCAATTACAACTATAAATAATTTAAAAAAATAAAAAGAATGGTCCATTTTACTTAAAATTTCATTATTAATACATAATTGATTTTTTTCAGTTTGCACATAATGCTGCTGCAAACATTGTTTTCATGGTGAATGTACATAGGCTTTCCTACTGTATACATGCCAAAGAATGAAATTATTGAGCAATGACTACACTTTATGTCCATCTCTCATTGATACCACAAGGGTTTCTGATAGTGGCTGTAAACATTTACATTCTTAGGAGTTGGTAGGATTCCAAGTAATCTACCTCCTTACAATACTTATTTTGTTCTTTTCAGATATAAATGATAGTAGAGTGTATTTTGACACATTATACATACATGAAATATAACTTATACAAATTAGTATCCTATTCTTACAGTTCTACGTGATGTGAAGTTTCAGTGGTCATGTATTCATGGACGAAAATAGGAAAAGTTATGACTGATTCATTCTGCTGTCTTTCCTTATCCCAGTCTCTCTCTATTCCCTTCATTCCCCTTTGTCTATCAGATAAAATTGTATTCTGCCCTCTCTTATGGTGGGTTAGCACCCACATATAAAAGAGAATATTTGACCCTTGTTTTTTGGGATTGACTTATTTCACTTATCATGGTAGTCTCCAGTTTCATCCATTTACAGGCAAATAAAATAATTTAATTCTTCTTCATGGCTGAGTATTATTCCATTTTGTATATATACTACATTTTCTTTATCTATATATTTGTGAATTGAGTTTCTATAAACATTGACTTGACCTAGTAGTGTCACTTTAGTATGCTGATTTTAAGTAACTTAGGTCCATACTAAGGAGGGGCATATTGGAATGGTGTATGTATTACAATTTTTCTCAGGAATCTCCATAGTTCTTTGCAGAGTGGTTTCACCAGTTTGTAGTCCTACCAGCAATTTTGAGTGAACCTCTTCTCTCCATCCTCATAAAAATGTATTGCTATTCTTTATAAATGCCTTTCTGACTAGAGTGAAAGGGAATCTCACTGTAGTTTTAATTTGCACTTGTCTAAGTGCTACAGATGTTGAACATTTTTTTCATATATTTGTTGATCATATTTCTTTTGTGAAATGCTTATTGAGTTCCTTTGACCATTCATGGATTGAGTTATTTGTTTTTTGTGCTGTTAAAATTTTTGGCATTCTTTTTATATAGTGGAGATTAATGCTCTGAGATGCAGGTGGCAAAGACATTCTCTCTGTAGACTCTCTCTTGAATTTCTTGATCATTTCCTTTTCCATGAAGAAGATTTTAATTCGATCTCATCCATCTCTTGATTTGCAATTTTAGTTCTGGCACTTTTGGCATCTACGTTGACAATATGGAGTGTTGTGACTAAATTTTCTTCTAGTAGTAAGATCTCTGATGTAATGCCTAGGTCCTTGACACACTTTGTGTTGAGTTTTGTGCAGGGTGAGAGATAGGGGTTTGATTTCATTAAACTACATATGGATTTCCAGTTTTCCCAGCACCATTTGTTGAAAAGGCTATCTTTCAACAATATATGTCTATTATGAGATAACAGTGTTTGTGTGAGATTTTCTCTGTGAATTCTATTCTATTCCATTGGTCTTTGTGTCTGTTTTTGTGCCCATACTATGCTGTCTTTGTTACTATAGGTCTGCAGTATAATTTAAGGTCTGGTATGTTGTGATGCCTCCATCTTCACTTTTTCTGCTAAGGATTGCTTTGGCTATTCTGGGCCTTTAATCTTTTCCAAATGAATGGCATGACTATTTTTTCTATTTCTATGAAGAACATCAATGGAATTTTGATAGGAATTGCATTAAATCTGTATAGAACTTTTGGTAGTATGGCCATTTCGACATCAATTCTGCTTATCCAAGGACTTGGGAGAAATTTCTGCTTTCTAGAATCTTCTGCAATTTCTTCCTTTAGTGTTCTGTAGTTTTTCATTGTCGAGGTCTTTCACTTCTTTTTTCTTTGTCTATGGCATCCCTGTATTTTTCCAGTTTTTATAGAGAATGATTTCAAATCTTTTTCCACTTAGAATGATGTTGGTATTGATTTTAGCTTACTTAGCTTCTACAATGTTGAGATATTTACCTACTCTGCCAAGTTTTTCTAATTTGAACATGAATGGATACAGTATTTGTTAAATGTTATTTCTGTATCTATTGAGATAACATGTGATTCTTCTCTTTGAGTCTACTGATGTGATGAATTATATTTTTTGATTTCCATATGTTCAATCAACCTTGCATCCCTGAGGTGAAGCCCACTTGATTTTGGTGCACAATCTATTTAGTATGTTTTTATATGCAACTTGCTGATATTTTATTAAGAATTTTTGCATCTATAGTCATCAGGGATATTGGTCTGAAGTTTTCTTTCCTTGCTGTGTCTTTGTCTTTTGTTATTTTTTTAATCAGGGTAAATCTACATTCATAGAATGTTGTTTGGCAGGCTTCCCTCCTTTTCTATTTCACAGAATAATTTTAGGAGGATTGCTGTTCGTTCTTCTTTGAATGTCTCATAGAACTTGGCAGAGAATCCATCTGGTAGTGGGCTTTTCTTCCTTGTTAGGCTTTCTTAGAAAATAAATTTATTTTAATTAGTTATCCATGACAATAGAATGCTTTTATTCATTTTGATAAATTATATATAAATGGACTATAATTTTTAATTTTTCTGATTTTACATATTGTTAAGATTACATCAGTTATGCAGTCCTATATGTACAGGAGGTAAAAATGCCTATGTCACTCTACTACTCTTCCTATTCCCATAAACTTCCCCTCCATCATGCCTATTTACCTGATCTAAAATGACTTTGTTATACTCTAGCAGCCCCCACTTATTTTGATCTAGCATCCACCTATCAAAGAAAACATTTGGTTTTTGTTTCTTAGTTTGGTTTATTTCACTTAGCATGATATTTTTCAACTCCATCCCTATATCAGCAAATGCCATAATTTCATTCTTTTTTTAAAGTTGAGTAATATTTCACATATATATATACATTTATATATATACATAAATGTATATATACACACATTTTCTTTATCCATTCATCTGTTGAAGGACACCTAGCTTGGTTCCATATTTTAGCTAATGTGAGTTGAGCTGGTATAAACATTTGTTGTTAGGAATTTGATGGCACCTTCAATTTTATTACTTTAATTTCATCTGTTTAATTTTTCTGTCTTCCTAATTCAGTTTGAGTAGGTCATATGTCTGTAGAAATTTTTTGATGTGTTCAAAACTTTCTATTGTATTGGAGTATAGATTTTCAATATTTTTTCTTATTATTGTCTGTATTTTGGTAGTGTCTGTGGTGATACTACCTTTTTCATCATGAATTTCATTAGAGTTTTTCTGTCTAATTAGGAAGACTAAGAATTTATGAATTTGATTTATTTCCTCAAATAAAAACATTTTGTTGATTTTTAAAATTTTTTATTGTTTTTGATTCAATTTTATTGATTTCTGCTCTGATTTTAATTATTTCCTGACTTCTGTACCTTTGGCATTAATTGTTCTTCTTGTTAAGGGCTTTGAGATGTAATGCTAGGATATTTCTTTGTTGACATTCTATTCTTTTAATGAATGAACTTAATTCATTGAAATGTTTTTGTTATAACCACCTTCAGAGTGTCACAGAAATTTTGATATGTTGTGTTGCTATTCTCATTTACCTGTAAGCACATTTTTATTTCATCCCTGATTTCTTCATATATCATTGGCCATGCCATAGCATATTATTTAGTCTTCAGGAGTTAGAGTAGCTTCCATTTTATATTTTATCACTGATTTCTAAATTTTATTTTGTTATGGTCTGATAGAATGCAAGGTATTATCTCTATTTTTTCTAATTTCTAAGAGGTGATTTTGGCCTAAGATGTGGTCTATTTTAGAGAAGGATCCATGTGCAGCTGAGAAGATACTGTATTCAATCATTGATGGATTAAATATTTTATATATATATGTGTGTGTGTGTGTGTGTGTGTGTTAAGTCTAAGTAATCAATTATATTTTTTAGTTCTATAGGACTAAATAAACTAAACTTTACTTAGTTTTTGTTTAAAGGTTCTATCCAGTGAGGACAGAGGTGTGTTTAAGATAACCATTATTATTCTGCAGTGGTCTATTTGATTTTTAAACATGAGAAGATTTGGTTTGATTTTGTATATGATCCATTTTTTGAGACATAACTATTTATGATTGTTCTGTCTTATATAATTCTCTTAAGCAGTATGAAATGTCCTTCTTTGTGCCTTCTGATTATCTTTGAATTGAATTCCAGTTTATCTGATATGAGTTTAGATACTCCTACTTGTTTACAAGATCCTTGTAAATGGAATGTTTTTTTCCCCCATTCTTTAACCTCCAGTCTGTTAATGTCTTTGCCTATGAGGTAGATCTCTTAGAGATAGCATATTGTCGGGTCTTGTTTGTTAATCCAATCTGCCAGTCAATGTCTTTGTAATGATGAGTTTAGGCCATTTACATTCAAAGTCATTATTGAGAAATTATTTTTATGCTGTTGTTTTAATTTTTTTCTGGTTTTCATTTAAACTAATATGCTTTTGTGTGATTATGTTGTAATTTTGTATACTTAGGGTCCTGAATCCCTACTGTAATTCATTTTTCATATCTTTCTTAAGGTTTGAGGAATTTTACAATATTATTTTATTGAAAAATATTGTGCAGTCCTTTGGCTTTTATCTCTGAGCCTTCATCAAACCTTATAAACCTTTAGTTTGTTTTTTTTTTTTTTTTCATGTTGTTCCATTTTTCTTGGAAATCCTTCTTATGGTTTGTTAATCATCTTTTCTCCATAGTCAACTTTGTTTTCAAGATTATATATTTTGTTTTCTTTGCCTGAAACTCTTTCTTCCAATTGGTCTATTCTGTTAAGTATTTTACAATGGTTTGGTTTCTTGATTTGTTCATATGAAGGAATTCTGCTTCATTTTTCCCAAAATCTCTGTCTTTATTTAAATGAGTTTCACTTCCTATATTTTGTCTTTGATTTCACTCCATACATCATCATCTACTTCACAGTGCAGTTTAATTATGACCATTCTGAACTCATTCTCAGATGTTTCTTCCAGCATTGTTGATGAATACATTTACTAAATATTTTGATTTGTTTGGCTGATTTTTTCCCTTGCTTTTTCAGAATGTTTGCATGTGTACCCACCTAGCATTGCAGATTTGTGGCGGTAGAGTTTCTATCATGTGTACTTAGTGTCCCTGAATGTTTGCAGTACCTCAAAATTTTGGAGGAGCCATAATAACAATAGTCAAACAATTTAAAACACTGGACCAAATAATTCTTGCTATGGCATCTACAATCTTAATTTTCACAATAAACAGAAATGATACATTTGGTTATTGCCCATTGTAAAAACAGTACATTTAAATAAGCATTTATAATATCAAGTGGTGAACAAAGGTAGAAAAGAAGTAATATAGATTGTGATGAATATGAAGGTAGAGAAGAAAAAATAAAATTTAAAAATTAAAGGAAGAGTGAAAGAGAGGACTATAATAGAGATTAGCTGTAAGAAGAATAGAGAGCAATAAAATCAAGGGAAAGAGCGGAGAGAAAAAGCAAAAATAAACATTGCAAAAAATAAACATAAAAGAATACAAGAACAGAAATGACATATGCTAATACAACATCCTAGTCTTCAAAGTTCTGGTCCATGAAAAATAACTGTCTTCAAAAATACTAGAAAAGAGCAAAAAGAATCCAGTATGACTATGCATGTGTTTATCAACTATTCACATCAATCACAATTGAACAGAGAAAAGGAAAATGAATTTTAAAAAATCTCAATGAAAATTAAAGAATTGTTTCCTTGGTTTGAAAGGAAACAATTTCAAACAAGTTTGAAAGGTTCTATGCTTCCTTTCCCAGCTATGTGATGTGTGGTTTATTAAGTTTGAGAGGAAACTACATAGGCAGAGCTCTTGGAGACAGACTCCAGGCTTTCACTGAATTACCTTTGTTCTGAAGACTTTAAATCAGTACATTTCCAGAGCTAAGCTGTTGTTAGTCTATGCTGGAAGACTGCCCCCCATCAGGGAGCTCCCTTGTGTTCTTCTCTTGTGATGTAGGAACCAAAAAAGGTCCCCCGAATCACCCAGAGACCCTGTGTTTTCCGGTATTGGATTCAGTATCCAAACTCAGTCAACATCAAACCTTTTTAAATTCCTGGCCAAGTATGTATCTCTGAGTTGTTCCTTCAAGTAGCCAGTCTGAAGAGAAAGGGAGCAGCTAAATGTGTCTCTGCAACTTGTATTCCTGTGGGAAAACCTGTCAACACATTTGATTTTCTCCTGGTCACTTAGGCACACTCTACGTCATGCAGTGTGGGTTTGCCATGCTTGTATTTTGGGCCAAGCATAATTTTTTAGGGTTTGTTTTCCCTATCTGCTTGTGTCCATGCCACAATGGTCAAATGACTCCTTTCTCTATCCTCTGCACCTCTGATACAGAGGTCACAGAAACTACCAGGGTCACGAAAAGTGGCACAGGCTATTGAAACTATGCAAATCATGGAACTACACAGGTAATAGAGAGTACTACAGTCATAGAGGCCACACAGTTCACCAAAGGTACTCGGGACATAAAGCATTCAAAGTCATGGTGGCTACTGAAGTAATATAACTATTATAGATCACGAAGGCAATGAGGTTCATAGATTCTATGCAAGTCATAATGGTAATAAAGGCCATAAATGCTATAAAATCATTGAAGATAGGTAGGCGATAGATGTTGCATAGGTCATGGGGGCTACCATGTTCATAGAAGCTACTCAGGGCACATAGGGTAAGTATGTCGTAGATGTTAAGGTCCTGTAGACTCTTCAAGCCATAGAAGCTATGAACATAACTATAAGGCCATAGAAGCCACAAAAGACAAAGAGGCTGCGCAAGATAGAAGAGGATATGCAGGTCATAGAGGTTACTCATGATATAGAGGCTAAAAAGACTATAGGGACTATTCACATCATAGAGGCAACACAAATCTTTTCAGGTCATTGGGACTACTAATGTCATTTATGTTACTGAGGTCACAAGGCTATGGAGGTTACTTCATCTACAGAGGCCATAAAGGCTAGTTAGTTCATAGTCTGTAGTAGTCATAGAATTAATCAGGTGATAAAGGTTATCTAGGTCAGAGAATTTACACAGAAGACAGAGGCCAATTAGTAGATAGAGTATACTTTGGTCTTAAAGTCTCCAGAGATCATAGATTCCACATACACCATAACTGTTACTTAAATCATACAATGTATTCAGACCATGGAAGCTATTCAGCCTGTAGAGGATACAGAGAATAAAGAGCCTAAGCACATCATAGAAGTTATAAAGATCATAGGAGCTGCTAAGGTCATTGAGGTCACTAAGAAAACAGAGATTACACAGGTCATTTAAGATGCACAAGCCATGATGATAATGCAGGTTCTACAGGCTACCCTGATCATACAGGCTACTATGCCAGAAAAGCTAAACAGGATTAGGTACTACTCAGTTGATACAAGCTATGTAATTCATAAAGACAACTCAGGCTACAAAGGTCAAACAGGGTTCTTAGATGACAAAGGCTACTCAGGCCATATAGCTTACTTGTGCCATAGGAACACCAAGACTCACAGAGGCTTTGCAGCTAATAGAGGCTATTCAAGCCAAAGGTGGCATTGATCATGGTAGCTGCCCAGGCCATAGAAGTTATGGAGGTCATGGAAGAAATGCAGTCCCTATATGTTATACTGGTCATAGATGCTACACAGGCCATAGAGGCTATGCAAGTCTTAGATGCTATGAGGTAATAGTGGTTATGGTGGTCATATATTCTACTCAATTCTCACAAGATACTCAGCACATAGAGGAAACCCAGGAATAAGAGGTTTATCATGCCATAGATGCTGCATAATTCCTAGACCGGATAGAGGACTAAAGTCATAGAAAATATGGGAATCATGGAAGATATACAGTTTATAGATGTTATACAGGCCATAGAGGTTACTGAGAACAGACATACTATTCCAGAAATAGAGGTTGTTGAAGCCATATATGCTACTCAAGTCACAGAACTTATTACATTCATATAGACTACCCAGTTCCAAGCCTGTAGGACCTGCATTATCTTCATGGCTTGAGCATGAATATTCAGAGTCTTTAAAGTCTGGAGTGGGTCATTGACTTACTAAAGTCTCTTGGTAGGTGACAGTGAGGCCAGGACAAAAGGATAGTCAGCACAAGTAGTGAATGATTGCATCAAGATGGGGGCTGGTTCAAAAGGACATAAAGTGCTAATACCCCCAGAGCACTTCCCATCCTTCAACCTGTTGTCAAGGTTACCTTCCTCCAGGTAATTATTTCTCCCTGCAAAGTTGTTAATGAGTAGCCCAGGGTGACTTCCTTCCTGCCTGTACCCCTGGATGGCTCCTTTCCCACCCTTGGGTCACTCCACCTTTTGGGTCATGTAGGCAGGATGGGAGGAGGGGCATGAGAACAAAGGAAGTCTTAAACCTATAAAAAGGGCGAGACACCCCCACTCTCTCAGACACCAACCTGGACGCCCTCCTCTGTGGGGGAGTCTCTGTCTCTCTCTGTTCTACCCTTTAAATAAAACTTTTTGCTCTTGCTTTGGTGCTTCTTGTGTGTTCAATCTTCAACACTACAGGAATTGGGACCTGGGTCCTTATTTTCAACACCTTATCATCTCGGTGTCAACAGACAGAATGTGACCAGCACTGACCACAGGGTCTTGACTCCAAGGATTTATGACCTTGTTTTGATGCTTATGATTTGTCACCACTATCATCCAAGTTGCAAATCTATATTTTAATAACTTACTTTTTCTTTGAGTAAATTTCCAGAAGTACAAGTGTGATCAGAGGACTTTATGGTGCAGAGGCAGATGAGAACTGGGTTCAGAGCTTAGCTGACAAAGTGAGGCCTTGCTTAAAGCCTTGCTCTGCTGTTCACTTCCAGTATCCTCAGGGTTCCCATCTGTGAGCAGAGCTATTAATGTCTAACTCAGTTGGGCATGCACACTTCTAATCCCAGCATCCTATGAGGCTGAGTCAGGAGAATCATGAATTCAAAGTCATCCTCAGCAACTTAGTGAGGACCTAAGCAACTCAGTGAAACCCTGTCTCTGAATAAAATACAAATAAGGTCTGGGGATGTGGTTCAGTGGTTAAGAACCCCTGGATTCAATTCCCAGTACCAAACAAAACAAAAACACCTAACTCAGGATGACCAAGAGTCAAAGATTTGGCTCAGAGTAGGTTATTAGCACATTACCAAGACTGTACACTCCCCTCCCTGGTGACAAACGTGTTTATTATGATAAGCTTCTGAAATTTGGGTTTGAGTTTACTCTTCAGACTCCTAAGACCTAACAGGTACATGTCCAGTTCCTGAGCTGTTTCTGGTTCTCAGCTCTGTCCCAAGAGCTGCTTTTAAAAACTGTTGTCAACCCACTGCTGCACACCTTTCTGGGTCTGTGACACCTGCTTGGGCTTTGCCCCTGAAGAGCCATGGGCAGTCTTCAAGGATCTCTTCAACTTTAACCTTGCTACAGGGGTTGGTATATACTGCTCCTAATAGTGCACATTCAGGATATGAGGTAGACCCATTCCTAGGGAAAATCCTCATTTTCTGACAGAAGTTAACAGGTGATTTGAGAAAAAAGAAAATACAGTGCATTTGGCCAAATGCATTCATATGCCTCAGAAACACAAACAATTACAACATTTTAAAGTCTGAGTGATCAGACATCGACTGTAACTTGGTTGTTTCAGGACTTCTCAGATTTTTTTGATAATAGGATAACAGCTTTCCCTCCCAATGTGTATGAATAGCTCACAAAGATTAATTGTGGAATTCAGCTTGGGAAATGGAGACAGTGCACTCCCATTATGTTGGATGTTAAAAGGTCACATTGACACAGGTGATTCATTGATCTGTGATATTTTGTCTCATGTCTAACTCACCTTCCTTGTGCCTATCCCATAACAACTTCCAGGTGTTCTCTCCTGCTAGCCCTCTCCTAGCTAGGTGGGAACCTAACTGCTGTCATCTCTTGAGAGTTCATGCAGTAGATACTTGATGGGTGATTCCACATACTGGCACACATAATCATGATGAAAATATGAAAATATGCAGGCTTCCTGGAGTCTACTCTACTCTGAAGGACTGTACTACTTCATCTTTGACTCCTTCTGAAGTATAGGGGGGAACCTGCAAAGTTTTGGAACTGGTTTTACCTCCTGAGGCTGAAGAAGTTCTTTCTTTTGAAAGTTCCCAGAGCATTACCTCAGAGTTTTTCAAGTGATACTACCAATTACCTTGACCAGTCCTCCCTCCTCAGATGTTGAAGTACAACACAAAGAAGCATGCCAAGGGAAGTGTAGAGTAGAAAGTAAGAAGCTTTATTATGAACAGACTTCTCCTGGTTAGAAGAAGGGGACCCAAAGGAAGAATTTCTGGGATGAGCAAATCTTGCCCTTTTTATAGGTTTTATTCTCCCATTCTTTCCCCCTTATCTCTTTCCTTTCTGCCTATGAGACTAGGTCCAGGAAATGCAGGTGAGATGGCAAAAAGGTGAGAAGCAGATGGGCATGGGGGAAGGGCCAAATGCAGTGATTCAGACAGGTAGGGACCCAGGGGGCATTAATTAGCAACTCCTTGCCTGCAGACTTTTGAAAAGGTTGGTAAGGGCAGGTAAATTTGATAATCAATGGGTTTCAGAGGTCTTTAGCATTCCATTCTCCCAAGGGCTATCTTCAACTTTCCAGACCCACATGGCCTCCATTTTCTCTATTTGACCCAATTTCCTATACTAGACTGCCTGTTCACAATTCTGACTTCAGCAGTTTTTGAAAAGCTTATTAGCAATATCGGACCTGATACATTTCCTCTCTGGACTTCAAATACTGAGGTTGATCTGACTAAGGAAGATGTGAGATATTTAGATTTGAAATATTATTTGACTCTTAATCCGTGTGATAACTTTTGTACTGAGAAGAAAATTAGATATCCAGTTACTACTTCTTTTTATATGAGGTTTTGTCCAGGGTGTATACATCTGTTGTCACTGTAGTTTGTTTGCCTGTGTGTTAACATAACTTTTACAACAATAATTTAGTTTATAACTAAAATATTCAGCAATAAAGTACTGTTCACAGTATTTTATACGGGATGGATTTAGTGCAGGCACTAATGTAATAATTGAGAAGTTTATACATATGAAGTAATGTATAGGTGCCTGTGGACCTTTTGGAGAAGAAAGTAAATGATGATCATGAATTTGGATCTGGATATGGTTTGGGTCAGCTGCATTGGTTTTGAAGGCAGAGAATGGAACCCAGCTTAGACTAAGTGGAACACTGGGGAGATTTGTTGTCCAAGTTGCTGGGTCTGGCAGATGGGCAACTGCAGTGTGGTCCACACTTTTGCTTTCTCTTCTCCTGCTGCTCTGTGTGGGGCCTCAGCCCTGGGCTGCTGGGCACTCCAGGCTTCAGATAGAGACATAATAGTGCACAGAAGACCTTTCTGAAATTTCTTCTTTCAGGCACTTCATGAACCCTGACTGGAGCACCTCCTGAAACTCAGAGGAAGAGACAACAGTGTTGTTTCCTGGTTTGGCAGCCTCAGCCTCAATTCCCAAGCAGGTCTGTTGGTGAGGCTGGAGTAAGGTGTGGGTCACCACCAGGCTCTTCTCTGGAGCATACTTGGGGTTTGTTCTTGTAATTGGGAAACAAAGCAATTAAAGAGTAAGTAGCTAAAAATGTCATTCTATGAAATGCTTCATTCCTTTTTTAATCCATGTCTAGATGCATAACACTAAGACTCTGGTTTGGAGGGTAAAGTATATTTTACTATTTTCAGATGCTATCTGCATGCAAATATTACTTGCAAATTCATTTCTTAAAGGAATACCTATATAGTTTTTGAGGATCCTTGTAAGGGATCCCACAGAAACCACACCAGACACGGGAAATCACATAAGGGAGTTTATTAAGCAAACAAATTGTCTTCCTGCAGGGTAGGAGAGAAAATGAGAGGAAAAGAAAGGGAACAAGAAAGGGCATGCACTAGAGAGAGTGGAAAAGTGAGGAACATAGAGAAAGTGAATAGCAAAGAGAGAAGCGTGAGAAAAGATGGTGGGGTAGCTACAGTGAAGCAGTTGAATTCTGCCGGACTAACAGGGGACCAATAATGGAGGAGGATACTTGCAAACCGACTGATGAAGCAATAGCTAGCTAGGATGTTCACAGATTGACAAGTGGTTGGGAGGCGGGGAAAATGGCTGCGCCGGAAAGGTCCGGGGTAGCAGCTTTGTACATTACAATACTGAAGTTAGGTTTGGTCATTACTTGAGAATGACTTTAATTCTCATTGTTAAGCTTTTTCCTTTTTTCTGAATGGATGTGTGGAGAGTGCTGTCTTCTGAAGTTGACCTCTGCAGGCTGTACCCACATGAAGGTCTGGTGTAGACTGCCTGCTACATGGGTAGCACATCAATGTTGGAAGTAAGGGACAGCTTATTCTTTCTTCCACCTCTTTCTCCCTCCTCTCCTTGCAAATAAGCACAATATTAATAAATCTTATCGTGAGAAAAGAACTAAAGTAATGAGATTGTCCACTGCACACCATGCAAGCACACTCACTGTGGATACTTCTTATCAGGATTGCCAGAAGGAACAGGGTGGAAATATTGATTCTTGTAATACAGCAAGTGTAGATTTCTTTCTTTGTTGAACATTGGCTGAGTTTGCATGAGGAACAGTGTTTACCAAGATACAAAAGTCATCTGTGCCCCATGTTGAAGTTGTTTGAAGAATAGTGTTTCCATTGTCTTCCTCAAGGTATGTGCTCTGGGAGACAAGAAATAAGAGTTTTCTGCTCAGTGCTGATGTGATCACTCATGCTGTGTGTAGATGGTTCCAGGACACAGCCCTAGTGAAGTGCTCTGTTGGGCTTATGTATATGATATTGTGCCATAATTTAATCACAAATGGAGATAACTCTTGTGTGGTGTTTTAATTCAAGGGATAATATAAGATTCGGATAATGTAACTGGATAAAATTGATTATTCAGAGCATGCTTTCTCATTTTGAACCAGACTAATTCAGGATTTTTCCTCAGCACTAAAGGTAGTCATATGCATAGAAGATAAACAATTGATATAAATTTTAGATGTGAACTAGTGGAGGAAAATATAGTTCAGCTGGATATTGGTTGAGGGAAATGACCTGTATGTTGGAAGGTGATTTTGTTTCATTTTAAACCGGGTGATTTGAATAAATTCTTCTATTTTACAGTCCTAAAACAGATGTGAGTTATGTGTCAATATAATTATAGATAATAATAGCAAGTCTTATTACTATCAAGGTGTAGAAAGTCCAAATTAACCTCACACCCTGTACCGTACTTGAAAATTTCAACTAAAGTTCCCCAAATCATGTTTACAGATACTGTGATTTTTTTTCTATATCTCATAGTTAAGATAGGGAATGGTTATTTTTCATACTTACCCAGTATATTTAATTCAGAGACAAATATATATACTGAATTGTCCACCATGTAATGGGTTTTTCCTTTTCTTTCAAGTAGTGCATAAATTGAAATCACGATGTTGCTCACAGTTTTATACACATTTTTGTCAAGGATCTGAACAATATCTTGATATTACCAGCAAGCTTTCTTTCTGACCCACCAGAACAATAGAAATGACAGAAATTAATTTTTTCTCTGCATCTGTGAAGTTCAGTAAAAGATAAAAAATATTTGTGTGATAACATGAATTTTTAAACTCATTTTCACACTGATTTTAAAAGATTTAAAAACTATTATTAATTCTGTTCAGAAAACTCCTAGGTCTTTGTTTTTGCTCTTTAAATGACCATATGCTATTTTATAAGTATATTTTAATCATCTGAATATACATATCTTTAAATTTGCTTTATTTTGGGAAGAGCTGGATTCACAGAATGAAGGTGATTGTTCTATGGGTTCCTCCCTGAGTCTTTCTTTCAGGCCTTGGATTGTGGATTGTGGAAAGAGTTCATCCACCTGTCCAGGAGGGCAAAGTCAAAGTCCAGGGTGCTACACTTTCCTAGTGCTGCCTGAGGAGCACCAAATGCTGAATGATTTAAAAAATAGACATTAAAACCAGGCCTCTATGTTCTGGAGGCTGTACATCCACTGTGAAGGTGTGGGTCAGGCCATGCTCCTTTGTAGGCTCCAGGGAAGGATCTGCTCCAGGATCTCTTCCTAACCTCTTCTGGGAGGGTGTCACCATTGTTCACATAGCATGACCCTGTGAATCCATGTTAAGATCCCTTTTCATGTGAGAACAATCATGCTGGACTAGGACCCATTCTAACACTTCATCTTAACCAGCTCATTTACAAATACCCAGATTACAGGCCTCACAGGTATGGGGGTCAGCCCTTCAACATCTGAGATGCACAAGTCAACCCATAGCAGCAGCCTTAAGTGCAAAACCAAGGAGACTTGTAGAGGGAATTCCAATCTCAACCCTTGGATTGATAGCAAGGGATAAGATAGTTAAAGAGAAACTTTTGAATGTTCTCAGTTTAGGGAATTCCTTGTCGCAAATTTGTCCATAAAACAATTTTTTATAACATGAATCTTTCATGTTTCCTTAATTTATAAAGCCAGCACTATATTCACATAGAAAAGAAATAATTGTAAACTAAAATGACAGTAATCTAAACATTTTTTGCATCGACTTAGGAAAATAAAATTGTAAGCACTATTGAACATCAGAACTTTTGCCTCACAGTAGTTAAATAGCAGCTCATTTCATGAATTCTGGGACTCCTCTTGATTTGTGCCATCCAAGCTTCTTCCCTTATGGGTTTGATCTACAATGGAAATGATTGATAGAATTCACCTAAAGCCTGGTAGGTTTCAAATGTTCAATTATAATTATTAACAAAACTTTAGGACAAGAATATTTAGAATATTTTCCATTAAATTGGCACTTGACATACTTCCAGGATGTGCAACGGTCCACCTGCTGGGTGCCATCCAGAGATGTAGCTGTGGCCTGCAGAGCAGAGCCGAATGCCAGAGTGGGCAGGGTCAAGGGAAAAGGTAGGGTTTGTTCTTGACATTGTGGATGGTGGCAATTAAGAAAGTTTCCAAACAAAGAATTTGGGGTAGGTGTATGAGAAGAACTTTATTGTTAGGAGAATTTGAAAAGAAAATAGCTAAATTGACTAAGGAGCAGGCTGTATTCTGCCCTGAGTGATTCCATGGTGTGTAGAACAGTAGTTCTCAGGCTGTTCCTCCCCTGAGTGACTTCATGGTGTACAGAACAGCAGTTCTCAGGCTGCATCTGCCCTGAGTAACTCCATGCTATAGAGAACAGAAGTTCTCAGGCCATGCCTGTCTTGAGTGACAGCAATTCTCAGGCTGTGTTTACTCTATGTATTTCCATCTTATAAAGCAGTATTTTGTCATAAGCTGATCCATTTTGAGTTTTGAATGCTGAGGTGGGATTACTCCACACTTTCTTTGTACAAGTCAACGGCCACCATCTTCCTGGCATAACCATAAGGCACAAACTCATAAAAATTAATGACCACCTAGAATTTATTGAGTTAATCATAAGGATAGTGATGCATGGGTGTAACAAATCATGCCAGTAAAATTAGGCACAGGAGCTTGTTGAACACACCAGATCTCCAAATGATTCAGCCCCCTCACTGGAGACCCATAAAAGGAGGGGCACCATGAGTCTGTACACAGTGGAACCTTGACCCTGTCACCTGATTGTTCATATGAGTCTTGCCTAGGAAAGTTGCTGCAGTGATGAACTTCAGCATTTCTGTCCTTGGGCTTCAGCAGAGTGTAGTTTCTCAGGCACATGAGGACTATAAGTCTCACTCCAAGCTGACATCTTAGACCCATGCTCCAAGCTGATGCTGAAACTGCCACCATGTGGACCTTGGCCCAGAATAAGCTCCTGTGCTATGACAGCTCTCTGCCCTGTACAAGTGCTTTGCTTGTTCCTACTCATATCTGAACACCTAAGGTGATTGCTGCCATATCTGCTATTTACCTTTGCTCTCAGTTCAGTCTCCCCAGACCCCAGCAGCCTGAACCATTCCCTAACCTTTCTGTAACCTACACATATAATTGTGTAAAGTGTGATGTGTTACTTGAGTGTTTAGATGTTATAAATTAAGAATGAAATAACAGAACCTGGATTGCATAGCTTGTAACTACCAGGTAACTTTCAAGTATTTAGTGAACTGACACCACTGAATGTGGTGTCGCCTGTGAATTTACTGTTATTCAGTAACTTCTGACCTTGTGGAAACACAAAAACATGTTTCATCTGTTTGAGTGTTCACTCAACACTGGCTTTGACCTTTGAGCTAAGGTTATTTCTCTGTTTTGTAATTGTGTGTATATAAATTTGTGCAGTGGATTTATAGGTAGCCATACATCCATAGTCCGATACAGATTTGTACACTCTCATGTGACAAATTCATCTCCCCTGGAACATTAGCCTCAAATGTAAGGTCACCAAAAGCCACTCCTGTTTTATGGTGGACAGAGACTCTCCAGACGGACTTGTCTTTCTACAGGGTTGGATTATTTCCATGTAATATATGGTGGACTCTGCAGTGTTTCTAGTAGAAGGGGCACATTTACATGACAAAATGCATGTGATGATGAATTCCAAAAGGTGCTGGTGTGTGGCAGAGTTTATGCTTAGGTTAGGTAGGGGACAGGAGTCAGAACAGGGATCTATGGAACATTGGACATGACTCTGCAGCTTCCTTTTGCATGAATTGAGGGAGAACTTGACAACCACCACCCCAACCTAAGACAACACCTGTAGCAAGAACAAGCTCTTCCCTACCCTAAATGTGCATGGGATGAATCGTGTGTTCAAACTTTTGCAATTTTAGAAACTATTACTGTGTTGGTGTTTTTTAAAAGGTGTTTCAAAATTATTAGAACAGTTGAGAATTCACAGCCTCTTGTCATGTTTGGATGTAAGATGTCCCAGAAGATCCTGTTGATACCCAAGGTGAGATGATTGTGTTATGACAGCAGCACCATGAGGGGTCTGCCCTTTTTTTTAATTTAATTATTTTTTAATTTTTACAGTCTGCATTTTGATTCATTGTACACAAATGGGGTACAACTTTTCATTTCTATGGTTGTACACATTGTAGATTCACACCATTCATGTAATCATACTTACAAATGGTGTAATACTGTCTGTTTCATTCTACTATCTTCCCTTCCCCTGTCCCCTCCTGCCACATTTTCCTCTACACTACCTAAATTTCCTTTGTTCTTCTCTTCCCTGCACCACTGCCCTTCCTCATTATGTATTATCATCCACTTATCAGATAAAACCTTTGGCCTTTGGTTTTTTGGGCTTGGCCTATTTCACTTAGCATGATATTTTCCAACTTCATCCATTTACCAGCAATTGCCATAATTTTATTCTTCTTTATGGTGGAGTAATATTCCATTGTGTTTATATACCAAAGTTTCTTTATCCATTCATCAATTGCAGGGCATCTCTGTTGGTTCCACAATTTGGGGCAGTGATGGCAGGAGGTGCAGTATGGGGCCCCATCTCCTCGTTATCTCTTGGTTTCCTGGCCCCACTGTGAAGTGAGCTGCTTTCCTCCACTGGGCCCTTCCGCCATGATGCTCTGCCCTGTGTTGACCCAGAGCAATGGAACTGTCTATGCACAGACCTCTGAAACTTTCAGTCTCAAACAAATTTTTCCTTTTTAAAGTTGTTCTCATGTGTTGAGGTCACAGGAATGCAAGAGCTGATGAACACACTTACATAACCATTAAGAAATACCCTACAGCAGATCGTGGGCAGGGACATGTCACTGGAGATGGGATTTTGGGGTGGAAGAAAAAGGAGTGAGATAGCAGGTGTTGGGAGCACACACAAGGTGGGCTCCCCTGGCTACCAGCTGAAGGTAGACAGCACTGACCCTGCTCCAGGAGCAAAGGAAGGGGCTAATTGAGGTGGGCTAGGGTCTGATGTTTCTCATTTGTCACAGAATTTTTTTCAAGGAATTTTTTCTTTGTCAAATATATGGGTCAGTGGTTAGCTTATTTTTTAAGATATCATAGCACCAGTATGCTGGTCTTTATGGTACACCTGGTCTCCTGGTCGTCCTGGTCCTTGTGGTGAGACTGTTGAAATTTGTGACTGGGGAGGGGGAGATGGTGCACCAGTTGTAAGGAAGGATGGATCAAGGGCTTAAGGCATCTGTGTTTTCCCCTCCTCTCCCACATCATTCTCTGGTTTTCTGTACTGTAGTGGTCCCCCAATGCCTCCGATGGTTTCCTCAGAATACCTCAGATGTTTGTGGCCCTCAGGGAACTTGGGAGAAAGTGTGTGCCTGTGGTGATATTGCTGGGTGGAATCTGAAGTTCATAGGTGCTGGCTCATTGTAGTCCTCATACGCATTTGGTAAAGGCATGAGTGGTCAGGTTCCGTGTCCCACAGCAAGTACCACTGAAGACCCAGATTTTGACAACACAGCAGAGCCTTTGAGACATGGTGTGAGGCTGAGACCTGACTGGAACCCATCTCCAGCTCTTCAGAGCACCCAAGGATCCTGGTCATCATCACACTTCTACCTGCAAGAACCTGGGCTCTAAGCATTTTGCTTTGGTTCTATTTTAAATCTTATGATTTTTAAATGAGTTTTAGTTTATTTTTCTCCAAACTGTGACATGAGTAATTTGGTGGTGATGATGGGGAAATCAATAAAGAGATGATATATTAATTTAAACACCCATTTTAAATAAAGTTTGAGGTGAACAAATGAATTCTTGATGGAAATAAGCTGCTGGAAATGTTTTAAAAAGAAATAAACTGCTGGTATTAGTGATATGCATGATATTTTGTGAGTCTCATTAGATGCGCTTCTTTAAAAGTGATCTGTGCCAGGCATGATGGAACATGCCTGGAACCTCAGCAGCCAGGAAACTGAGCAGGGATCATCCCAAGTTCAAGGATAGCCTGGGAAACAGTGAGATCATGTCTCAAAATAAATAAATAAATAAATAAATGGGCTGGGGTGTGACTCAGCAGTAGGGAGCCCTGGTTTCCATCCCCAGCACCAGGGAAAGAAAATGTGCTCAGTTCACAATTCTCCCCTGAAGGACAGGGACTGCTCAGCCTGGTCTGTAGGGAGAAGCCTTTGTGTCTGTGTGGTGTGCAGAGGATTTGTTGTGAGTGACCCACACCACATTCTGAGTCATCAAGACCTGGCAATTACACATTTGCTCCTTCTTTGTTGGATCTGTGTGAATTAAGGGGACTTTGCTTTTGTCATGAGAAATACCACATATTTTTCTTAGGTTTGCTTACATTTTTTAAGGATGATGATGTGCAAAACATAGTTGTGGTTGGTGAGGTCAGTACAAATAAAGTGGAAGGATAATTTGTGAACAGTATGTTCTTTGAAAATTTGTAAAAAGCCATGCATAACTTTGAAATGCACAAATTGAATCAGAATTTTTTTGTAGGACTGTTTTCTTCTTCTTAGATTGACCTATGGAAAAAAGGCTACCATAGGTGACTTTCAGCAGAGTTTTATGAAAGTTGAATGAGTACAATTCAACCTCTGCTGAAGAACCCACAGCTTTTTCCCAGCCTCCGCCCTGAAGCTAGTGCCTTAGAAGAGAGTGCAGGCCTCCACACCCACCTGAAGGTAAAGCTGAAAGTTCTCTTTCCTGGGTGCTCAGATTTAACTAAAGACTGAAAAGTGATTCAGATGTGGGCTTTGGGGTAGCTCAGTGGGGTGGCACGTGAGAAGAGGCAATGTCTAGGGGCTCTTAATTATACCAAAGCATACTGCCACCTCTTTTACTAGGACTAATATTAGAGTGTGTTTTCAAAACTCATATATTTTTGAAGTTATGGCCATAATCTTTAGAATTTTCATGACTACTGTTTGTGACTAAAATTAAAAAAAAAAAAAACCACTTTACCCTTCTTCAATGAATGATCAAATGAAGTAGAAAGAAGAAAGAGCACAGACAATTACAACTGATTTTAAGCAAGAGCTCATAACTCATTTCTTATGATGACTCCATATAAAGGTGGCAGGAAATACATAAATGATAAGAAGATCATGTGATACAATCTGATGCTTGTGATGTAATGTCTGACAGCAGACTCTGCTACTTTTCCTCTTGCAAAGTTATAACTGGACTCTATTTACCAAGATTTAAAAAAGTTTGATGTGCATTGATAGAAGGTTGTTAATTGAAAGAAAAGCAAAAGAGCATGTTGACCTCACTTAAAGAAAGAGGCATACCAGTCCACGTGGATCTCTCACCAATTAAGTTCATGGGCAGACTGCACACAGAACATCTGTGTTCAAATGATTATGAGCTATTCCAAGGTTGGGAACATTTTTCCCCATTAGGGTCAGTTCTACTTCATGGTGGCAAGAATAGGTTTGAAGGTGCTGTGGAACCCTATGTGAACAGAGGTTGGGACACAGTTGGCAGCAACCATGGGGACAACTGTGATATCATCTGTCTCCAGTGGCAGCTGGGATGAGTTGGCCAAATTCGACCAAATCAGTCTCTAGTACAGGGACATATAGTGATAATTCTGTATTCCAGCAAGATTGAAATGGGTGCCAAAATTCCTTTAATCCACTATTTTTACTGCACTTTTTCTATATTTAGATATGCTTTGATACACAATTACCACAGAGTTCCAGATGCTGTTCTGTCTGTATTTAGTTTCAGCAGACTCTGACCAAAACCCTGGGGAGATGCAGGCTCCCATCTCAGTTGTATAAGTTTACTCCATGATGTTTACACAACAAAGAAATCACCAAGGATACTTTTAAGAGCATCTAGTGGCAGTGTGGAGTAGGGCTGTGCTTGTGCCTTGCTGAAGAGGTGTGTCTTCCTTCCTCCTTGTCAGTTCCCTAAGAACACTGAGTGGGAGGAAGGAGCTATTGCCTACAGAGGTTTACTTAACTTGTATCTACCACTGCTTACAGGAAATTTGCAGATGCTGAGTAGTCAAAAGTTAGAAGTATCTTTTGATCCTGGGAAGCAGTATGTTGATTCTTTGCCATACTGGGGCGTGAACCAGGGCTTCTTGCACACTAGGCACACACTGTACCACTGAGCTACAACCCTGCTAGAGATTGAACTTAAATTTGCCAGCATCCTCCTCTTCCAACTTGGAAGATGAAAAAGGAACATTTAGAAGGAATACTGAATAGGAATATTCAGTAAAGAGAAACCCTGAGTCCTAAGGTTTGCTCAGAGTTCTGACGCTATTGTAGCAGCACATATTTTTCCTTAACAAAAGTTGATATAATTCAGGATGAAAGGAGTAAGATCAAGTCTAGAAGTTCTGGTGCTTGGAAATGTTAATTGCTGATTTTATCAATGAATATTTGATCCTGCAAAACCCATTGGCAAGTCATGAAGAATGTTGATATACTTTTTCATCTCAAGGTCAGGAGGTATTACAAATTTGTGTATAGGTGTCAGCATTTTCCTTTATGTGCAAACCACATGTGCTTTTATTACCCATGAAAACAAGAAAGGAATAAAACTTCTTGTGAACATGAATAAAACAAGAACAGAGTTCTAATGTAGTTATAGTGTGGTTACCAGTCTTTTGATTTTGAAAGAATGTGGCTGTGATCCAGCAGAAATAAACTCTAGATAAGCCACTCTGGTGGCTCTTGCCATCTCATCCACTCATGTCCTAAACACAAAACATACACACTGAAATTAGAGCAGCACAGTTCTGCTATGGTGAGGACACAATCTTGGTTCAACATCCCCAGTGTTTACCATATTCTCATGGAAGCCAAGAATGCAGTTGCAGATCTCACCATGTGAATCTGATGAGTGTTGAGTCCTTTGAAGCTTAATACCAGTTTGCACACATCAGTATTCCCCTTTAAATATATGTGAACCAGATGAGGTAAAAGCAGAGCCCTTGTGCACATTGTTATTTTCTTAATGGGTTTCAGTATCTTGCTAGCACATACTTTATGTAAGATTCAAAAACTTGCAGACAGATTGTAGGCTATTATTGTGCTTAGACATAGTAACCAATCTGAAAATTCTAACCTAGAATGCTGGAGCTGGAAAAAATTCTTTGAGCACCTGAACTTCACCCTTTTAGAGATTAGAAGGCAGAGCTTTAGAGATCACAACTCAGAGTGACTTTTATCTGAGTTCAGATCAGAACAAAGATTCCACCAGGCCTCCTGGCACTTTGTGGAAAAATCACCCATGCTCCCATTTTGTGCCGGCGGATTGCCTGTTTTCTTCTGAGTGAGCCCTAGGTAGAAAGGCACACACAGATGAAAAGGTCTCCATATAACCAGCAGCCTACATTCCTATCTGTGATCAACTTCCTTGCACATTATGTACTCAGTTCTTTTTTCCCTTTTTTGGCTTCCACATCCATCTTTCCTGATTTCTTCCAGTTTTTAAAAGTCTTCATTTGGGGATGATAAATGTGGCTTACATTTGATGAACCCAACATCTGTTGTATTTCCAGAGGAAAGGGAGAAGCAAGGCACACACTGGTATCTAGACTGTGCCATATTCCCATTTATGGGAGCAACATCTGTGGCAGAGAGCATACTGCTCTGTGATAAAGAGGCCTGCTAGGGTGGGGTGTGACCCCAGGAGATGGCCACTGTCATCCTCTGTTGCTATTCCCATGGGGAAAAAGGGGGGAAAAAAAGGCTTGCTTTAGCTTCCTTGCATTTTTTAATATATATATTAACTTGTAGTTCCAAGGGGAAGGGTCCTCCTGGATGCCTGAGGTGGGGCAGATCCGCTCCCATGTCCCCCAGTATAAAGAGGTTTGGGGAGAGATACAGACAGGAGAAGGGACTGGTCTCTGGTCTGTGAGGATGGTTCTTGTGTTAAAGGGCTATGGCTGAATAGAGGACCAGACCAAGGACAAGTTGGGGGAAGGGCACAAGGACCAGAATCCACAGTTATCTGATTCCAAATTGAATTAAAAACAAACAAGCAAACAAACAAAAAAACTAAACCATAAGCAGGACCTATCCCTTCTCCCCCACCAGGACTGTAGTGTGAGGGGAGAAAAGAAGGGCACTTTTGCCAAGTCCATGGCTACCTTGCTCCTGGCCAAGGGAGCTATGTGAAGGGCAGGGGCTCCCCAACATATTGGGGTTGGAGAAACCACAAGAAATAAAAGCAGGATTCAATAAATGGGATGGATTCAAACTAAAAACGTTTTCTCAGAAAAGGAAACAATAATGTGAAGAGAGAGCCTACAGAGTGGAAGAAAATCTTTACCACGTGCACTTCAGATAGAGCACTAATCTCCAGAATTTATAAAAGAACTCAACCAACCTTACACCAAAAATACAAATAACCCAATCAATAAATGTGTTAACAAACTGATCACTTCACAGAAGATCTACAAACAATCAACAGACAGATGAAACAATGTTCAACATCTGTAGTAGTAAGAGAAATGCAAATCAAAACTACCCTAAGATTTGATCTTACCCCAATTAGAATGTCCATTATCAAGAATACAAGCAACAATAGGTGTTGGCGAGTATGTGGGGAAAAGGTACACTCATACTTTGCTGGGGGGGAATGCAAATTGTTGTAGCCACTCTGGAGAGCAGTAAGAAGATCCTTAGAAAACTTGAGGAGGAGCTGCACCTGGAGACCAGTCCTCTGCAGGGCAGGAGAAACCGGGTAGTCTCCACTACAGATAGGTCTTCCTTCTCTACTTTGAGGATGATGGCACATTTACAAAGACTGTAGATAACAATGTTGTATCAGGAGTGATGTGAATTAGGCCACATAATGCACTGTGTTTGCTACACCACTGGCTTAATTGTGATCAATGGAATTGTTAAAATATCTAACACTTTATAAGCAAATCAGGAATATGATTGTTATTCAATATCTAATTTTATTCTCTCTGCCCTTTGCAATACATCCATTTACATTCTAATTAATAATCATTTTCGGGTTATTTATAAAAACATGTAAAACACAGAAGGCTGGTAAAAAAAGGTGGAAATGAAAAAAGATTCCCTTATGATAGATTAAGAAAGAACTCAAGGTAGTGTGGGTGGAGTCAGGAAGCAAAAAGATCCCAGCACCTGCCTTAAAGAGGAAGTGGATTCAGTGAACACTGAGCCTGCCTTAGGCAAAGTGATTACCCTAGAACCTCCCTTAAAGAGTAAGAGGAGGTGCTGGCCTTTGTCACCATGCTCTAGTGTGATGCTCTTAGGCTCCTACTTCCAGTCACCACGTTGGCCAGATCCCTCCCAGGCAGTGGCCAACCTGCACCTGCACAGACCACACTCTGAGGCAGCGAAGTGCCGTGCCCTGGGTCCACAGTTGGTCTGAGTGCAGGTGTAGGGGGCATTGCTGGGGCGTGTCCATCAGGAGGCAGCCTGCAGTGATAGACCTGTGAGGGGCGGGGGTGGTGGGGGAGATGGGGCTGCTATCTTCCAGGCTAGATGAGAATGACAGTGTCAAGGAGCAGCGGCCATTGCCCTGTACTGGCTGCCACTGGAACTGGGTAGAACAGAGAGACTTCCCATGAACAGGGGACCTCAAGACTTGCCAACCCCAGCCTCTCTAGTCCCATGCGTCCTAGGTGCCCACAGCCTGCGAGTGCCTGGCCCCTTCCCCGGGCCCCAGCACTAGCACAGCCCGCACATGGGGACCACCTGGCCTCACTCAATCTCAGCCCCAATGTTGGCCCCACCTCCAAACGAGTCTCCAGGCCGGTTACACCCAAGTAATGGCCCCTGGAACCCTCCTGCAGCCCCCACCCCAACCCAGGTACAGACACTGCCTGTGGGCCCTGCCTGTCCTCACCAATCCCTAGTGCTGACCTGCCCCAGCACTCACACTGATAGTCCCAACGCACTTCAGCCGTGGCCTCCCAGCCCCACCCCACCTCTTCAGGCCACCCTCACCCCTGCACAGACACAGACTGCAGCATCCTCTCAGGCTCACCCAGTCCCAGCCTCTGCATGCCTCACCCCACTACACCCTCAGGCTGTGTGGCGAGGCCTGAGGTGCCAGACCTGCCTCACCCAGTCCTGGCCCCTGCCCCTGCATGCGAGTCCCACGCCAGTTTGCCTCAGCATCCCGCACCCTCCGACTGCACCACACATGGCCCCTGGCACCAGGTCGCAGGGACAATAAGGAATCACCACTGCAGAGAGAAGGCATGCATTTCTGATTCTCAGCTGTCTGCCCCAGCATGTGGAGTTCCTATGTGGTCTGCTGGACCTGTGCATCCCACTGGAACGGCCTTTGCTTGTGCATTCAGGACCTGATATGCAAAGTGGCTGCACAACTCCAAGATCAAAGCAACAACCAGACTGATGTGGTCAGTCTTTCCAACCTCACAGAGGAGGTGGTGCAGTAGCAAGCTGCTGGTGTCACTGGCACTGCTGGGCTCAGAGCAGTGTGAGGCGACAGGTGCTTTCTAACTCAGGCTCATGCACCTCAACTCCATCATCCACAACTATGGGGTGCGCCTCAAATAGGGTCACACTGGCAATAAGTTCCTGATGCTCTTCATGGTGGCTTCTAATCACCTTGCTCTCAGTTTCCATCAGAAACAGGTCCTGCGCCAGAAACTCAGGCAAATTCACAATGATAACCTCAGTACCTCCCTTAAAGGTAAAGTGGAGTCATTGAGATGATCCTTCCTATGTTCCTTAGTTGTGGAATTTGTTTATTGTTGTGTTCTTTAGCTCTTATTACTTTTTAAACACTTACAAAGTTCTTTTGAATATGTTACTGTAACAGTCAGAAGGATATCCTGAATTTTATTTATACTCAGGTAGAATATGAGCAACTCGTTTACTGAATTTTCTTTCCTCTGGCGTTTGTGATTTCATGAGGATGATGAGGATGTTAACCTATTTTATGGTATGGTCTCTATATTTTATTTTTGACAGTTTCTTTTTCATTTTTTTTAGTTGTAAATGGACATGATACCCTTATTTTATTTATGTATTTTTACGTGCTACTAAGGATTGAACCCAGTGCCTCACATGTGCTAGGCACTTGCTCTACCACTAAGCTATAACCCCAGTCCCCATTGACAATTTCTAATCTAAACAGAAAAAATAAATAAATGATTACATTGATAAAATGAAAGATAGTGTGTCATGAAGGCTGTAGGTTTTAAAACATTATATAACAAAAAAATCAAGCTTTTTGTCACAATTTCATCTTATAGTTTGACCCTGTATTTTCCTTTTACAAAATGCATCCTAATGTTTTAACTTTAATACAAATAAAGGAATGTGAGTATATGCAAATATTGTAATTTGAATTTTGCTTCAAGTATGGAGTTCATATATAAATGCATCCAGCCAGCTGCTGTGGACTGTTGTCCTGTTGTGGAGATTGAACAGTGAATTCACTGCCTACAGTGCAGCGTATCTTGCTCCATCTCTGGCTTCCAGCACGTCTTCCATCTATCACCCTTTGTTGCACAGATAATCTAACTACCACCAACTGAGGTGAGCTGTTTGGTTTCCTTGGTGTACCTTTACTTATTGAATCTGCCTGTGGAGGATAAACTCCATGAGGGCAGCCTGGTGCCCGAAGCAACACCTTGCAGGATGTGGATGTGGATTGTCTGTTGTTGAACACAGGTTAATGCTGGACATTGTGAATTATGTTTTGTTTGGAATGTCCTTTCTTGGTTTAGAGCATCACTTGCTAACACAGTCAGTCTACAAATACTTATTACATGCTTTCTATATATCAGGTACCTGAAATACAGGTGAGAGGTAAAGGGCATCCGAGTCCTCATTCTAGTTGAGAGGGGAGTGAACTCTTGGAGGTAAATGCAAATGTTCTGAGGAGGACAAGATCAGGAATGTGGCAGGCAGTGCCTTCCGGGCAGCTGTACCTGCAGTCTGAGGAAGGGAAGGTTCAGGGCTGAGAACTGAATGATGAAAGAAGGGAGCTGCCTGAAGATCCTGGGATGGGAGTGTAGACAAGCAGCAGCCACCTGGCAAGACTCTGCAGGAGACCTGGTGGAGCCTTTGGTTTGGAAGGAAGAGGACATTGTAGGTGCAGCCTACTGATTTTAGGGTCCTCTGAGGAGCAGCAGAGAAGGTGGGACACTGGAAAGGGCCTCAGACTGAGGGAACATGAGCATCTTTAGGGGCTTTGTTTTTGTGGTGCCAGAGATGGAACCCAGGGCAGGGCAAGGCCTATCTCACTGAGCTCTGCCCTCACCCCTTAGATAGCTCTTAGCTGGGGAAATGTGTGTGAGTTGATTCTCACCCAAGTGAGCCTGTGACTACCAAGACCACAAGCTTGCCACAAGGAGTTTATGCAACTTTAACTTGATTCCTACAAATATAATTCTGGTCTGAAAACAATTGTTATAAACATACCATTTTTAATAAGTAACATGTTGATGAACCTCAAATTGCTGTAATTAAAAATAATGAGTCTCCACCATAGTAGCATAATAATCAAATGTGCTTCCAGTAATCTTCAGGTTTCAGTGTCTTTTCTGGTCTCTAAGGTTGTTGGGAACATGGATTCAAACTGTTGGCTGTGAAGGGCTCTTGAATGAGCATAATTCAGTGTGGATTATTTCACTGGGTCAAGAGGTCCCTGATATATATGTTTATATATGCATGTCACACATAACACAGTGTTGCTTAACAAGAGTTATTGAGGATGGACCTGGACTCAGCCCATTTCTATGGAGCAGTGATGCAAAGGTGCAACTTAATCTGTTCATTTCATGTTCACAGACCCAGTACCGCCTGTGATCTGCCTGACTGTCAGCCACAGACTGCATAAAGGGTGAGTGGAGCTCTATGGTGCTGGCTGGTGGGGCACCATTTGCAATGACCAGTGGAAAGATGTGAATGCAGAAGTGGTCTGCAGGCCACTGGGGCTCATCTCAAAAACTGAGTGAGCTGAGTTCAGCCCACTTACCCAGTGGAGTTCCAGTGGAGATATATGAGTTCTTTTTGGTGTTCTTAATGTTAAAAGTACATTCCCATGTCATTCAAAACCCATAAAAGGCATAGAATGTTGATATCATACTTTTGTGTGTTGATATGCCATTTTGAATCTTAGGGAATTTTTTCATAAAATTATATAACATCATATTGAGTAGTCAGAATAATTTTTTTTCTGGTATCAATTGCTTTAAAGTATTTTTCTTTGCTCTTCTTTATTCCTTAAATTCTTTTTCAAAAAATATTGTACAAATGAAATTGGAGAATACCCAGTCTCCAAATACCAGGCACTGGGAAAGATGTGACTGGAATGAACGAAAAGACAAAACAAGACAAAAAAAGAAAAAACAAACACACTATACCACTATAAAATGGTGAACTGTAGGGGCTCAGTGATAATGTGCTTGCCTCACACATGTGAGGCACTGGGTTTAATCCTCAGCATCACGTTAACATAAATAAATAAAATAAAGATACTGTGTCCATCTACAACTAAAAATGTTTTTATAAAAATGTTGTAAAAAATGGTAAACTGCAGTGTTAGAAATGGCCACTGAATGTGAGTGGGTTTTCAATAAACATAAGTGACAAATATTAATATGTGAATCATCAGATTTCCTAAGAATTAAAATTCACTCAAATCTAAACCTATAGTTAACGCAGCAACTCAATATAACACTTCAAATGTGGAGTGCAAATTATAACTATGGAATACAAACAACTAAAATCTAGATGACTGAATATTTTGGTTGTCTGAATAAATAGTTAATATTTGCCTCCTTAAAGCTAAATTCAATTTTTAAAAACATTTACTCTTCTTTTTTTGTTCCAAATATTGGGAATTGAACCTAGGGGCATTCTGCCCTTTTTGTTTTTAGACAGAGTCTCATTAAGTTGCCCAAGTTGGCCTTAACTATCAATCCTCCTGAATTAGCCTCCTGAGTCACTGGAATAATGGGGTACATACCACACCCAGCTCATTTACTTCTTTATGTGTACAGTGGGGGAGCAAGAGTTCTAACAAGTAGAGAGGTATAGAAAAGTGGTGGCAGCAACTATAGACACAGAATAGTCACTTACACCACAGAATAAATGGGCTCATAATGTAGCCATGCAGCAGGTGTCAGGTATGACCAGGGTCAAGAATTCAACCAAAATGGTCAGAAGACTGGTTAAATACATAGACTGAGCAAACAAGCAAATATATTGAGAAAAGAAAGCCAGGATTCTCATGAACAGAGAATGAAACTCTATAATAAACACCACTGTTAGAACGGGATAGGAATACTAGGGTTAACTGATGATTAATATATAGACATAAATTCCCAGCACCAAACAAAAAACAGACATAGGTGGCTAGTTTGCATACATATATTTTGAGCTCTGTCAGCTAAAATATTTACAAAGTATGATATTCTAATTAGCAATAAGCACCTACCACCCAGACTTTGGTTGCTAAATACTATCATCCACAAAAAAGAGAAATGGCTAAGTCTAGGTTTAGAAAAGGAAAAGCACAAGAAGAGGCAAAATGTTACAAGTGCTGAAAGAACAATGAGAACATATTGGAAGTTATCTTGAAGCCAGGTATGGTGATGCATATTACCAGTGACTCAGAAGACTGAGGAAGGGTATTGCAAGATCAAGGTCAATCTGGGCAACTTAGTGAGACACTATCTCAAAATAAAAAATTAAAAAGAACTGAAGATGTATCTAGGTGATAGAGAACCCCTGGGTTCAATCTCCAGTATCCCAAAAAAGAAATCTTGAAAATGCTCCCACTGAGGTAATCTGGAACAATGTGAATATCAAAGTAAAAAAATGACAGAATTGCAAACCACCATTTAGCAACAATCATCAATGCTGAGTATTTGACAAAGAATATTTTTATACGATCTTAAACAATCTCTCACAAAAGACTTATTAATAAACACAAAATACATAACAAGTGAAGAAACCTGATAATCATTGGGACTGCTGACTTTATGGGTGTCAATGTTGCCCTGATGAACTATGGATAATGTCCTTATTTTTCAGAAAAAGAACCCTGAAAATAAAGACTCATGTGGCTTCATGTCTGCAACTTACTTTACATGGTTCAGAAAAAGAGAAAAGGAAGAAAATGACAAGGCAAGTGTGGCAAAATCTTGATAAAGAGTATACTGAGAATTGGGTGCAATGACACATGCGCATAATTCCAGTGACTTAGAAGGTTGAGACAGGAGGATCCTAAGTTGGAGGTCAGCCTGGGTGACTTAGAGAGACCTTATCTCAAAATTATAAAAAGGGACTTTAAGATGGCAGACTAGAGGGTGACTGCATTTCCTGTCACTCCAGAACTCAGGATTCAAGAAGGGGAGGTATAGAGAGACTCAGACCAACTCAGAGATGCTGGGTGAGTCCCTACCACTGGGTGAAGCTCAGCCTGGGTGGCAGTCCGGGAGAGTGGGCAGCTTCTTGGAGCACAACAGGGCGGCAAGAGGTTTTCCCGAGCAGCCCAGCTCCATCTGGCAGCAGGCCTGGTCCACAGCCAGCTTCTTGGAGCAGGTCCGCCTAGTGAGAGGCTTTCAGAGCACACCCAGCCCACAGTCCCACACATAGCGGTAGGCCCTGGCCCTCAGGCAACTTCTTGGACTAGGGCAGGGCAGTGAGAGGCTTTCCTGAGCAGCCCAGCTCAACCAGCGGCAGGCCCGGTCCACAGCCAGCTTCTCCGAGCAGATCCGCCCAGTGCAAGGCTTTCAGCAAACACCCAGCTTCCAGCCCCGCACCCAGCGGCTGACCAGGGACAGCTTTCTTTGGAAGCATGGCATTATCAAGTTCCTCTAAGACTTCAGGCTACTGAAGGCTCATAGGTGATATACTGGAAATCTAAAGGTACAAAATAAGCCAATAGAGGAAATCTGCAATATCTCAGAGTGCCACTGATATCTGACCAATATGAGAAAACAAGGGAAGAAAATGTCACAAACAAACCTAGATGCCATATCAATAAAACCCAATGACAGCATTGCAGAAGGAATGTAAGAAGGGAGTTCAGAATGTACATAATTAAAACAATCAGTGAAGCAAACGAGGAGATGAAAGAGCAAATGCAGGGATTGAAGGATGTGAAGAAAGAGCAAATGCAGGCATTAAATGATCACACTGATCAACAGCTAAAAGAGCAAATACCGGAAGCAAAAGATCATTTCAATAAAGAGTTAGAGATACTGAAAAAAAACCGAACAGAATCCTTGAAAGGAAGGAAACAATAAACCAATTTAAAAACTCCATAAAAAGCATAACTAATAGGATAGAACACCTAGAAGACAGAAACTCAGACATTGAAGTCAAAATATTTAATCTTGAAAACAAAGTTGACCAAACAGAGAGGATGGTAAGAAATCATGAACAGAATCTACAAGAATCATGGGATATCATGAAAGGGCAAATTTAAGAATTTTTGGAATTGAGGAAGGCTTAGAGAAACAATCCAAAGGAATGAACAATCTATTCAATGAAATAATATCAGAAAATTTCCCAAATCTGAAGAATGGAATGGAAAATTAAGTACAGGAGTCTTACAGGACTCCAAATATACAAAAGTATAACAGACCCACACCAAGGCACATTATTATGAAAATACCTAACATACAAAATAAAGACAGAATTTTAAAAGCTGAGAGAGAAAAGAATCAAATTACATTCAGGGGTAAACCAATAAGGATATCAGCAGATTTTTCAATGCAGACCCTAAAACCTAGAAGGACCTGGAACAACATTTATCAATCCCTGAAAGAAAATGGATGCTAACCAAGAATCTTATACCCAGCAAAACTTATCTTCAGATTTGATGATGAAATAAAATCCTTCCATGATAAACAAAAACTAAAAGAATTTACAAAAAGAAAGTGAGCATTACAGAACATTCTCAGCAAAATATTCCATGAGGAAGAGATGAAAAACAATGATGCATATCAGCAACGGGAGGAACTAGCCTAAAGGAATAGCCAAATAAAGGAGAAACCAAGTCATGTCAAAAACCAAAAATGAGCCATAGGACTGGGAATACAAATCATATCTCAATAATAGCCCTGAATGTTAATGGCCTGAAATCATCAATCAAAAGACAGAGACTGGCAGATTGGATTAAAAAGAAAAATCCAATATATTCTGCCCACAAGTGACTCATCTCATAGAAAGAGATATCCACAGACTAAATGTGAAAGGATGGGAAAAAACATACCATGCACACGGACACAACAAAAAAGTTGAAGTATCCATTCTTATATCAGATAATGTGGACTTCAAGCCAAAGTTAGAAGGGATAAAGAAGGACATTTCGTACTGCATAAGGGAAGCAATAAATCAGCAAGGCATAACTATCATAAATATCTATGCCCCAAACAGTGGCTCATCCATGTACATCAAACAAATCCTTCTCAATTCCAGAAATCAAATAGACCACAACACAATAATACTAGGCGATTTTAACACACCTCTCTCACCAATGTACACATCTTCCAAACAAAAATTGAATAAATAAACCATAGATCTCAATAACACAATCAATAACTTAGACTTAACGGACATATATAGAATATACCATCCAACAAAGAGTGAATATACCTTCTTCTCAGCAGCACATGGATCCTTCTCTAAAATAGACCATATTTTATGACATAAAGCTAATGTTAGAAAATACAAGAAGAAAGAGATACTACCTTGTATTCTATGAGATCATAATGGATTGAAATTAGAAAAAAATGACAGAGTAAAAAGCAGACACTACTCCAACCCCTGGAGATTAAATAATACGCTATTAAATGATGAATGGATAATAGAAGACATCAGGAGGGAAATAAAAAAATTGTGAGAGATAAACAAGAACAAAGAAACATAATATCAAAATCTCTGGGACACTATGAAAGCAGTACTTAGAGGGAAATTTATTTCATGGAGCACATTTAATAAAAGAAAAAAAATCAACAAATAAATGACTTAACACTACAGCTCAAAGCCCTAGAAAAAGAAGAAGAGAGCAACACCAAAAGTAGTAGAAGACAGGAAACAGTTAAAATAAGAGCTGATATCAATGAAATTGAAACAAAGAAACAATAGAAAAAATAACAAAATAAATAGTTGGCTCTTTGAAAAAATAAACAAAATTGATAAACCCTTAACCACACTAACAAAGAGGCGAGAGAAAACTCAGATTACTAAAATTAGGAATGAACAAGAAAATATCACTACGGACACGAGTGAAATACAAAATATAATTAGGAACTATTTTGAAAATCTATACTCCAACAAAACAGAAAATTTTGAAGACATCAACAGCTTTCTAGAGACATATGAATGACCTAAACTGAACCAGGAGGACATACACAACTTAAAGAGATCAATTTCAAGTAATGAAATAGAAGAAGTCATCAAAAGCCTACCAAAAAGGAAAACTCCGGGACCAGTTGGGATCTCACCCAAGTTCTACAAAACGTTTAAAGAAGAGCTCATTCCAATACTCCTCAAAGTATTCCATGAAATAGAAGAGGACAGTACCCTCCCAAACTCATTCAATGAAGCCAATATCACACTGATACCTAAACCAGACAGCAGAGACACATCAAGGAAAGAAAATTTCAGACCAATATCCTTAAAGAACACTGACACAAAAATTCTCAACAAAATCTTAGCAAATTGCATACAAAAATATATTTTAAAAATAGTGCACCACGATTAGTGGGTTTTATCTCAGGGATGCAAGGTTGGTTCAACATTCAGAAATCAATAAACATAATTCATCATATCAATAGATTTAAAACCAAGAATCACATGATTATTTTGATAGATGCAGAAAAAGCATTTGATAAAATACAGCATCCCTTCATGCTCAAAACACTAGAGAAAATAGGGATAGTGGGAACATTCCTTAACATTGTAAAGGCTATCTACGCTAAGCCCATGGCCAATGTCATTCTAAATGGTGAAAGACTGAAAGCATTCCCCCTAAAAACTGGAACAAGGCAGGGTTGCCCTCTTTCACCACTTCTATTCAACAATGTCCTTGAAATTCTAGCCAGAGCAATTACATAGAGCAAAGAAATTAAAGGGATATGAATAGGAAAAGAAGAACTCAAATTGTCTCCATTTGCTGAAGACATGATTATATATTTAGAGGAACTGAGAAATTCCACCAGAAAACCTTCAGAACTCATAAGTGAATTCAGTAAAGTAGCAGCTTATAAGATCAATGCTCAGAAATCCAATGCATTTTTATACATAACTGATGAATCTTCAGAAAGAGAAGTTAGGAAAACTAACCCATTCACAATAGGTTCAAAAAATAAATAAAACACTTTGGAATCAATCTAACAAAAGAGGTAAAAGACCTGTACAATGAGAACTACAGAACAATAAAGAAAAAAATTAAATAAAACCTTAGAAGATGGAAAGATCTCCCATGTTCTTGGATAGGCAGAATTAATATTGTCAGAATGGCCATACTACTAAAAGTGCTATACAGATTCAATGTAATTCCAATTAAAATCCCAATGACGTACCTTACAGAAATAGAGCAAGCAATCATGAAATTCATCTGGAAGAATAAGAAACCCAGAATAGCTAAAGAAATCCTTAGCAGGAAGACTGAAGCAGGGGGTATCTCAACACCAGATCTTCAACTGTAATACAAAGCAATAATAACAAAAACAGCATGGTATTGGTACCAAAATAGGCATATCAATGATAAAGAATAGTGGACATCGACACAAACCCAAATAAATACAATTTTCTAATACTAGACAAAGGTGCCAAAAATATGCAATGGCGAAAAGATAGCCTCTTCAACAAATGGTACTGGGAAAACTGGAAACCCATATGCAGCAGAATGAAACTAAACTAGTATCTCTCTCCCTACACAAAACTCAACTCAAAATGGATCAAGGACCTTGGAATCAGACCAGAGACTCTGCATCTTATAGAAGAAAAAGTAGGTTCAAATCTTCAACATGTCAGCCCAGGATCAGACCTCCTTAACAGGACTCCCATAGCACAAGAAATAAAAGCAAGAATCAATAACTGGGATAGATTCAATTAAAAAGCTTTCTCTCAGCAAAGGAAACTATCAGCAATGTGAAGAGAGAGCCTACAGAGTGGGAGAATATCTTTGCCACTCAAAATTCAGATAGAGCACTAATCTCCAGAATGTATAAAGAACTCAAATACCTCTCCTCCAAGAATACAAATAATCCAATCAACAAATGGGCTAAGGAAATGAACAGACACTTCCCAAAAGAAGATCTACAAGCAATCAACAGATATATGAAAAACTGTTCAACATATCCAGTAATAAGAGAAATGCAAATCAAAACTACCCTAAGATTCCATCTCACCCCAATTAGAATGGCAATTATCAAGAATACAAGCAACAGTAGGTGTTGGCAAGGATGTGGGGAAAAAGGTACACTCATACATTGCTGATGGGCCTGCAAATTAGTGCAGCCACTCTGGAAAGCAGTGTGGAGATTCCTCAGAAAGCTTGGAATGGAACCACCATTTGACCCACTCCTTGGCCTACACCCAAATAACTTAAAATCTGCATACTACAGAGATGCAGCCACATCAATGTTCATAGCTGCTCAATTCACAATAGCCATACTGTGGAACCAACCTAGATGCCCTTCAATTGATGAATGCATGAAGAAATTGTGGTATATTTATACAATGGAATATTACTCAGCCATAAAGAATAATAAAATTATGGCATTTGTAGGCAAATGGATGAAATCGGAGAATATTATGCTAAGTGAGATAAGCCAATCTCAAAAAACCAAATGATGAATGATCTCCCTGATAAGCGGATGATGACACATAATAGGGGATAATAGGGGGTGGGAGGGGGGCAAGAATGGAGGAAGGAGGGATTTTATGGAGGGAAAAGTGGGGTGGGAGGGGTGGAGGGAGGGGAAAAATAACAGAATGAATCAAATAACATTACCCTATGTAAATGTATGATTGCACAAATGGTATGTCTTTACTTCATGTGCGAACAGAGAAACAACATGTATCCCTTTTGTTTACAATAAAAATAAATAAATAAATACATAAATAAATAAAATAAGTTAAAAAATTTAAGAAGGGCTAGGGGTGTTGCTCAGTGGTACAGCACCCCTGGATTCAAACCCCAGAACCTTCAAAAAATAGTATACAGGAGTTCTTTGCACTAGTCTTAGAAGTTTCCCATAGTTTTGAGGTTATTCATAAAAAGACCTTTTTTAAGTTAACATGATGAAGCCATTCTCATACCTCCAACAGTCACATCTCATCACTTCTTATCAGTATCAAAAGAAATAACAATTTCTTTCAAATTCAACTTTACACAGTATTTCTTTTATTATCTAGATTAAAGAAACAATATTTTATAAAAACAGCACTGCAAGCACAGCCAGGGATATAAGCCCATTACAGAAAACCTAATAGATTTTATTAGACAAGAATAACCCCTTGTGGAAGATTTTGAAAATTATTTTAATATGAGAATTTTCTGTCAGATTGTCAGAATCTCTTTTTGAGATAACAAGGTTAGAGCCACTAAACAAACTTTATTAATAATATTAATAATGAACGTTACCCACATTCAAAGATAAAATTCTGTTTACACAATAAGATAATAGTGCCAAGAATTACACAGTCTCCCTTAATAGTCAACATTCTCATTCTTCAGATTTCTTTACATGATTTTGCCTACTGACCAGACTGAGAATCTTCTACAGACTCCTGATTCTGCTTATTAGCTACTTCTTAGCTTCTCTCCTGATTTCTTTTCTTGGTGCCTAACGTTTTGCACGTTTCTTGCCTTTTTCTCATTCTGAATTCTATTTCTTAATAGCACTCTTCCAACTGAGTTATACTGCAGCTCCCCATAATTATTTTTAATATAAAAAATTTCTCTTAGTAGACTTGAATTTCCTCAAATAACACTGCAACTTACTGTTGGAAGACCACTTCTTATAGAACCCAAAATCAACATATGCACAACAGAATTTATGTCAAATGCCTCTTCCTCCTTCTATCATGCTACCAATCTTGGTTCTATATTTGTTTCTTTGGGTTTTTTTTTTGTTTTGTTTTGTTTTTTTTTTTTTTGCAGTTCAAGAGATCAAATCCAGGATTTTCATGCATGGGATCTACCATCGAGGTATATCCCAAGTCCCCAATTTTTTTAAAAGCACCTCTCATTCCTCAACCACCCGAGCCATAACACCAACAATATTTCCAATTTCACTCTTCCCTCTCTTCATCATTTCTTATCCAACAAATCATCAAGGTTTATAAAGTGTATTTCAAAAGTTTTCTGGTTCATCATTATTTTTAATTTCTCCAGACCTTATCAATTCATACCTGGACTACTGCAAAAACCTCTAAATAATCTACCTGTTGTTGCAGGACCTAATTCTAACCTTACACTATTGTCAGAATGATAGTCCTATAACAAATTTCTAATCCTTTGTTTTCCTGCTCAAAAATGTTGGCTAAATCTTCATTCTCAAAATAAAATCCAATCTGCTCTGGCTCTCTCCACACTTTGAGACCAACCTTCACTTCCACATATTTATATTCTAGCCACACTAGGATCTCTAAGTATTTCCACATCTCACCTTTGTGTGTCTTGGATCTTGCTCAAACTCTCACAATTTCACATACCCACTTCACCAGAATTGCTCCAATCTAAAACCAACCTCTTCCATAAAATTGACTACACTTTCAACTGGAATCAATATTTTTTATCACTCTATGCTTCCAAGGGACTTTGTGTGTCTTGGATCTTGCTCAAACTCTCACAATTTCACATACCCACTTCACCAGAATTGCTCCAATCTAAAACCAACCTCTTCCATAAAATTGACTACACTTTCAACTGGAATCAATATTTTTTATCACTCTATGCTTCCAAGGGACTTTGTAAGTCTATCATAAGTTTCCACATACCCACCTTCTAACTACATTCATGCTTCCCATATCATTATAAATTCCAAGAGACTAGGAACTGTGTCATATGCATTTTTTTCACCCTCCCAAAAACCCATGGCAAGATCATAAAAATGTAAAACAAACTGAACTTACCTGCTGGAAACTCTCTAAGTTGAAGATATTCCATAGACCAGGTAGTCACAAGTGTTTTTTGAGGATAATAGAGAACATGGGCCAATGTATCCATACACACATGGAAGTTGGTGATATACATTTCTATAGCCTGCTTATCCATAGTAGATTGGTATGTGTTTCTAGGGGACTAACAGAAGAAATGAAAAGTAAAATCAATGAAAATTTAATCTCTAAATGAAAAGACTCTAACTGTAAACCAAAAAATAATCAGCAAAAAATTTCTGAAAGACAAGTAATCACCATTTGGCATAATCAATTATAGCTCATAACAATGAAACCCAATAGCAAACATGTCAAATTGCTTATTCTGCAGACATTCACAGACTTTTTGTTAAAAGTCTTTTCTCTTAAGATTACAGACTAACATAAAATTTTTAGAACTTTCCCCAATTCTTTTGCAAATCAGAAAAAGTGCTATTAACCAACCTGGTTATGATAAGGAAAGGGAATAATAGATGCACAGACACCAAGGATCATTGATGGATGAATCTCACAATGAGTATAAGTGGAACAATAAGCAACTTCTTTCTCCTGTAAATCATCTGGGGTAATTGCAAGCATCATTGTTCCTAGTTCTAGGGTATCTAGATATTCTACTACCCCACTGGCCACAAGATTCTGCCAACTAACAAAAAATTCAGTCAGTTTCCTTATTTCTTGAAACATTTTAACTAATAACGCTTCCTACTTAATAAAAAGTGTTCTTATATTTATATGTACTGTTATGGATAAAAGTTCCAACATAGATGTATGATTGTTAGTAATGAAAAAAGTAAGTCACTGAACAATACTATAAATTACTGTCCCATAACTATTTATTCTTAGTTTGTTTTGCTTTAAAGATACTGTACTTGTAGGGAGGGGATAAGTATATAATACACAGAAAAAGATCTGGTGAAATACATGTACCCAACTGTTACTAGTATTTAATTATGAAGTGGAGAGTAAAAATTTGGGGCTTTAATAATTCTTATTTTTATATGTTTTTAAAAATTTTTAATAATAGGACTGTACATTTACACATTATTAAGTATTTGTACATTTACATATTATTATGTATTTGTTTAAAGCAAGTGCATCTTTTTATTAAATTTCTTATATTATTCATATAATTATGTATTATTATACACATATTTGTCATTTCTTCTTGTTATTTTTAGAATTAGATTTTAACACATCACAGAAACTTACACAGTTAAAACAGAATCCTACAAATCCCTTGCATTATAAAACTATATTCTGGAATTAGTGGTGATGGGTGCACAAATTTGTGAATATACTGAAAATCACTGAACTATACACTTTTAAAAAACAGTTAATTTTAGAATGTGAATTCTATCAATATTTGAATGCACACATTTTTCAACTTCATTTACCTATAGTTGTTGTATTCTCTCTCTTTCAATTGGCCAATAAGTCTCTTCTTTAAAAGTAGCTTTTGTTTTTCCACAATTAGAAGTGGTCTACAAATATGGCCTGCATCCATATAGATCTAAATCTCCCCCTCTCGAATATCTCTGATCATAGAAACCTATATATAAAAAAAGGGGCTGGGGAGATAGCTCAGTCGGTAGAGTGCTTACCTTGCAAGCACAAGGCCCTGGGTTCAATCCCCAGCACCCACCCCCCCCCAAAACAAAAAGAAAAGAGAAGAAAACAATCTCATGAACTTTTACTTTCTCTGTAATGACAGCTTCGCTAAAAATAAAAGTTCTAAAGAAGTGCAATGGTGTGCACCTGTAGTACCAGCACTCAGGAGGTTTAAGATGGGAAGATCACTTGAGTCCAGCAATTCAAGACCAGCCTGGACAACACAGTGAGGCCCCATCTCAAAAACTAAAAGATCTGGTGCACGTACATGCCTGTAATCCCAGCAACTTGGGAGGCTGAAGCAGGAGGAGCACAAGTTTGAGGTCAACTGTAGCAACTTATCAATACTCTCTCAAAATAAAAAGGACTGGGGATGCAGCTCAGTAGTAAAATGACCCTGGGTTCAATTCCCAGTACAATAAAAATAATAATAGTAATAATAATAATAATATTAAAAATAATAATAAATTCCACTCAACTTCTGACGTAACCAATTATCAATAAAATGGACAAATCTTAGTTACCATTGTTCAATCTATTAAAAACCTTGGCATGATTTAAATAAATAAAAAGTTCTATAAATAAAAAATTCTATTTTTTATAGATTTTATAAATAAAATCTATAAAATAAATAAATATAAATATTTATTCTATAAATAAAAAAATTCTAATATTGGTTAGGATTATTATTTCCATTTATTTCTATCTTACTTTTTTTTTTACTTTAGTGCTTTGATTTTATTTTTATATGTCATCTATCTGGAAATTTAAGATTGCTTCGCCTTATACATTAGAACATATATTCATAAACTGAGGCATTGCAACAATTCCAGGTAACTTTAGAACACAGTCAGTTACAGTAATTGGACTAAAACATTACACAGGTAATTGTGTAACTTTAGAACTTATTTGCATAGTTAACACTGTATGATACTCTATAAAATATGTGCCTAGGTCTAAGTTTCCCAGGAACCACCGAGAAGCAACTTAAATAATTATTTGATGTTCTACAGAAATTCAGATCAAGTATATAGTGCAGCCTGTCCTGTAGTTAAAAACTGTTACAAATGGCCGTCAGCATAGTGCACCAGGACTTAAGAATGCTGTTGGAGCAGCCAAGAAAAAGGCTAAAAAAAAGCCAAATTCTGTACCACATTTTGTATTAGAATTTGTATTATTGAGTTTTTAAAGTATGATAATGATTGCATTTCAGGAAAGATCCATGTCATTGTATAGCACCCTGCCCCCAGCTTGCTGAATCTCACACAGCATTGGTTACACTGATCATCGTAAGGGACATTTACATCTTCCTTTGTTTAGAGAACAGAGTAGTGCCCTTCTCACCCCAAATCTACCAGGGATTGTCACTAGTGACAGCTAAGGAAGGAGACCTAAGTGGTTTAATATTCAGTCCTATAAAAATAAAATTCCACTCTATATTAACTAACAATTTTTCTCCTAGGTCGCTGGATTTGTGACTGTTGTCAGTGAGCCTCCCCAACACCCAGGAAAGTGGGCAGAAGGGGGAAAAACAGCAAAGAGGGATAAAATGCTTTTTGGGGGCCCTAATGTATATGCACTGAAGTGGAATATTTGGTGCTGATTTATTTAAAACATTCTCATTTTTATGCCAATAAAAGATTTTTGAAATTAACTGAGCTTAAAATCTGCTAGTTGACTCATTTCATTATAAGATACTCTTACCCTTAAAGCTAGTTATAGGTAGAAAACTATTCCTATTCCAATTCTTTTTATTTCAGTGCTTTGTCTTTCTCTAAAAAAATAAAGAGAAATACTTAGCAACTTAATTTGAAATATTTTAACTTTAGACTGAAAAATTACTGTTTTTATGGTGGTGCTTCTGGCCTGCCTTAAGTAGTATAACAGTTATTTAATAACCAAAGAACTTTAGTGATAGGAAGCCTGAAATGACAAATGGCCTGATAAGATTGGTGCGGGGGTTGGGGGGGGCTTTATAATTGTCATTAATAATATAATTGGCACAAAACAAAAAAATGTGCAAATGACTGCCTTCCAGGAAATCCTGTTCCAATAAAAGACAACACATCCCTATTTGGGGCAGACTTGAGTCTTTAGTCCATGCTCAGGGGAATTTAAATAAATCCTTGCATTTCTGACTTGATTTTAGTAAAAACTGAAAACATGCTGAACTTCATATTTTGATTGCTTTTTGGTTGCCTGAAAAACTGATCATAGTGGAGAATAAGTGTTTTATTGGGCATATTCATTTTAAAGAAATTTTGAGCTTCAAAAGAAAAATTGCTTCCTTCTTTTCCTATTTTGGGGATATGAGGTACCAGAACTGTATGGCTCTATTTTTCCACCCCTTGTCTAGAAAGTAACCAGAATTTCAGTAGCAAGGTTCACAGCAAACTGCAATCACCTTCACAGATTATGAGCACTGTGCTCTAGAGGATTTTTAGGAGTCAAAAAAGAATTTCCAGTACTAGTTTTAAAATGCTGATAAGTATCGTCCAGAGAACAGACTCCTCCTCTTGCGATGCCTCCTCTGGAGCATACGCATGCTTCTGACCTGCTTCTGCACCATCTGTGGAGTAAGAGGCCTCACCAAACCGGTACTGTTCGACCGTCCTGTCTAAATACACCTTCATCTCAAAGTCGCTCTCGTGGTGAGACGGGTGTCCATAGATCCTTATCCCCACGGGGTGCTGGAAATGTGCTGGGATGAAGACCACGTCCTGGCCACAGGTGACCGACTGCAGCTCGTAGTCATCGAAGCTGGGGTGGAGGGTGCTGTCGGACACGTACAGGTCTGCATCCCCTTGGAGGCTCTGCATCTTCAGGACGATCTTCCCCTCGTGGTTCAGCCTCAGGTAGCTGTAGTTTCCTGCCCCAATCTGGCCCTGAACCACGTGCGGGAGGAGCCACTCTTCCGGAACGTCATCAGCTTCCAAGCACTTCACTAGGGCCACCGCCTGGGAGGCCAGAAGCATCAGCAGGGCCCTCCTACAGGGAACCGCTCTCTAGGGAGTGGCCATGGCTGGGACACTCAGCTCGGGCTCTTCCTCATCTGTGGCTGCTCTGCCCGCCACCACGCCGCGCCAGCAGCATCCGGCTGGGCGGGTCCGCACCCGCAGGCGGAAGGGCTCTATCTTACTTTTTTATGTGACTACTAAAAAATTTTAAACTGCATATGAGGAGCACATTCTTTCTTTTTTGTAACAGGGATTGGACCCAGGGGTACTTAACCACTGAAGACACATTCCCCAGTGCTTATTTTTTCTCTTGAGACAGGGTGTCACTAAGTTGCTTGGGGCCTTGTTAAATTGCTGAGGCTGGCTTTGAACCTATGATCCTCCTGCCTTAACTCGTAAGCTCTGGGATTACAGTGGTGTGCCACCATACCTGGCTTACATTCTTTTTCTATTGGAAATGAAGGTATAAAAAAATTTTTTTTTCAAAATACCAAAAGTATTTTAAGAAAGTGTGCAATAAAGAACATATAGAATTGCTAAAAGCACTGCAGGATATAATGTCAGAAAGGAAACAATTTCCAATGAATTACCTAGATCTAATATATAATCTTGGAAGTCAATAAATGAATTACCAATCAATTAGAAAATTGAAGAACAGATTAGTGTTTCCCCACAAAAAGATGGTTAAGGGTTAGAGATACAGTTCAGTGGTAGAGCAGTTGCCTGGCACACAAAAGGCCCTTGGTTCAATCCCTAGTACTGTAAAACTCTTTAAAAAGTAAATCCCATTTGGATCCTTTTATGAATTTACTAAAAAAAGGACTGGGTTTATTTAAGAAAGAAAAATATTTGAGTTAGTTTAAAAACCATGGTTAAGTAAAACACTAAGTTTTTCTCTAAAATTAAAGGGTAAAATGTCAATAAGTAGAAAACATGTACATTCCTAATCCATTTCCTAGTCATAGAAAGAGTACTCTGGGAAGAAACATTATTTGTGAGCAGAAGTACCATGAATGGCATTCTGAAGTTTAAGATACTGTTTTTAAATGCAAATTTAACAGGATGACATAGAGCTTTCCTCTTCAAAAGATTAGTGTCCTGGGGCTGTGGATATAGATCAGTTGGTACAGTGCTTGCTTTGCATGCACAGGGCCCTGGGTTCAATTTCTTGAACCACCAAAGCAAAGTTTCCTGAGCTCCAAAGGAAAGACACAATCTTTAGTAGGTCTACAGACAACTACTGGAAGCAGGAAAATCTACCTAACAAACTTTAGAAATAATAATATACAGACCTCAGGTCATTAGAAAATATGAAAGAAAAGAAAAAAGCATTAAACACCTGGAAAATACACACAATTCTTCTGCTTGGAGTCTCTCAACATAGAAAAGCTGAAGACTTGGACAGGAAGTGGGGGAGGGGTAGAGTCAATCAATAATCATGGACAAATTTTTCCATTCCAAAAAATATAATCAGTTCTAGGTCATTCTCTGAGCCTTGCCTGCCTCTCTTTAAATTGTAAATATGCCTGAGTCAAATCCCAGGGCCCACCTGCTGCAGAAGGCCTGGAGCAACTCAATAATCTTCTCTGCTTTGCTAGCTATAAAGGAGGCCATCTACTTGCTAAGAATGTTACAGTTTTTCCCCAAACCCACTTTCACCAAATCAGTCCCCAATGTTTGGTATAAGCATTCTGTCTGAAGTATTTAAGTAAAATATATTATACATAGTAACAGAGCAGATGGTAAGTTTGGGAGAATACAAAAATCTGAGAAATATCCCCCAAACCATATACTAAAGGCCCTATTTTGGTAAGTAATAAAGTTTCTATTATATTTTAAGGACTTAAAAAAAATCCTTCCTGATCCCAAATCACTTCAACATCCACCTAAATAAAACAGAATCTATTAGAAGTACATCATGTTTTATGAGTAAATCTCTGAACTCAGGCAAAGGATAAATCAGAGATGAATATTCCCCTTTTTTTAAAGTAGTCTCAGCTTTATAAAAGCATTTCCTAAAGAATTTTTTAATATATAACTTGAGCTTAAAATATAACAATGATTTTGAGTACATGTCCAAATTTTTAGGAACATGTAAAAATTAAAGTAAGTGACTGCTGGGCTGGTGAGGGTGGGTTGTGGGTCGTTCTGAGTTGGATGCAGTCTCAGGCTTGATTAGACATCCTACATTCTCAAGGGTTTTTTGATGACCAGGAGTGATGGGTACAAAGAACCTAAACCTTTGGTAGGTCTAAAGGGAAATTTTGGCTAGAGTTACTTCAGAAGTGAAAGAAGAACGAAGACTAGAAGTGAGGGGAAATGGAGCAGACGTATTGAGGAAGTGGAAAGAAGGGAACCAGTCACTGTACAGAAAATACCCCAGGAATTTCCTGAAGTCACTTTATTAAGCATAGTCCTCCTTGAAATAGAGGAGAAACTCCCCTAACAAGATTTGTGAAATAAGTTGGGCCTTGTGGAAGCTGAATGTTGAATTTTAAATTTCTTATGAAACTTACCTGAGCACTTTTTTCTCACAAAACTTCTATATCTAAAGCTCAGAAATCCTTTTTTCTCTTTCCAGGAACAATTTTCTAAGTTAGAATCCTGAAATCTCCAGTTACAGAAACAGCCTGTTCAGTACAACGGCAAAAACTAAAAAGGGTAGCTGCTCTCTTTAACATGGAAGACAGGATCTCGTTAGCTGAGTACTGCAGAGGAAAATGCAGTTTTTTTGGACTAAGCTCCTTCAAAAGGGAATGTCCTTGAGATAATAACAAAGACCTGAAGTAAATGTTAGGTGTCTTATAGCTTTTAAATCCTCTCACCACAGAGCTAAGCTTTCAATCTCAGCAGCTGTCTGCCTTGAAGTTACTACAAAGTCTATGGACTGGTGCTAACCTTAAACATGGAAGCAGAGGCAGAAATGCATTCACTTTGGGTCCTGCAGTCATTACTAGACTTGCCTGAAAACCCTTTTCTGATGGGCAAATAGGTTTCGTGTGTGGTTGGGGTAGTGAGGGAAACATCTAATCTAGTAAATGGTGGTTGCCTGAGGCAGTACAAGAAGTGTTGAACATTGCTCAGGCTTATGGGACAATAACCATATTTGTCCCAAGAAAAAGGGAATGATACAATGGTGACAGGCTTGTCAAGATGATGGTGATGGACGTGGTCACTGTCCTGAGGCACAGTAATGACCCAAGTTAGCACACTACAGTTGAAGTACTGATCTTATCTATCAACAAAGATGGCACACTGCCTGGGTGCCTTCAGTTGCCTTAAAACATGAAGAATGGTGAATAAGGAACCCTCCATTCCTTATTTCCATCATCACTCTCATTTAGGAAATTATCTTAGACTATTCTAAGATTTTCAACTATGTCCAGCCTCTTTCCCTTCCAAATAAATACCATTTCCAAAGCGACTTTTATTAAATAATGCTTTATGCATATTCTCTGACAATTTTTCAACAATTCCTCACATCATCCAAAATCTCTGACAATCTGGTTCCATCTTATCATTCAATAAGACCAAAAACAGAAATTGAGCTGGGTTCAGTGGCACACAACTGTGATTCCAGCTACTTGAGTGGCTGAGGCAAAGACTGCCTGGACAACTCATTAAGGTCCTATCTCAAAATGAAATAAAAAGGGCTTGGAATATAGCTCAATGGTAGAGTACTTGCCTCCCACAGGTAAGACCCTGGATTAAATACCTAGTATTACAGGGTGTGAGGTGGGGGGAAAATAAACTAAAATTCAGAGGTTGATTGCTATGGTTCCCATCCCATTCTCAAACCAAATACATCAAATACTTTCTTGTTGAAATGCCTAAGCATCTTTCTCCTCTGCTCTTCTTTTTTATTGAACTCTGATAACTAAGCTTTACAGATCACTTCTACTAGTACTTTGAATATGCTGTTATACTATTATCTCTCTACTTATGCATAAATCATGAAGAAAAAAATGAGATAAAAAGAAATCTTATGTTCCTTTTTCCATTACAGCCCCTGAAAAGTCAATTACTTTTGCTGAAAAGAGCAAAATTCTGTGTAGCATGTCCAATTGGCATGAGAACAAACCAGCCCTTTAAATATAAGCTATGGAGAAATAAGACTAAAATGGCTAGAAAGAACCACCTTCCCACTATCTAACTCTACCTCATTTTGCTTTACAGTTTTCCCTGTTAATCAAAGTCCAACATTATCCCACAGCTGCCTCCCTACATTTCTAGAACTGGGGACAGTCGACTCATTATTTTGGACTTTGTGGTCATTATATAAAACTAAAATTATACATTTAACAACGTTATAATTTTAAGTTATAATTTTAACAATGCTTAAAAATGCATATATGTGAATAAAACTTTAAAGAACTGAAAAAATAAAAAGGGCTAATAAGTTTTGATGATTTTCCTTTTTGTGTTTTGTTTGTACTTTGAAAATGGTCTCCCCTTCTTACCCAGGCTGGGCTCAAACTGGAGATCCTCCAACCTCAGTCTCTGAAGTAGCTAGGACAGGCACCCTCACATTCAGTTTGTGATTTTTCCTTTTTATAGTCTCATACTGTTATGGTAATGCATCCCATGTAATAAACAAAAATCAGGAGAAAAAGTCCTCCTAACACTTTTTCTTATCTAGACATGATGGCACTGCCTGTAATCCTAGCTACGTGGAAGTCTAAGGCAGGATGATTTTCAGGATTGAGTTCAGCCTTTGCAATGAGAAAGACTGTCTCAATATAAAATAAAAAGGTATTGGCACATAATCAGAGGTAGAGTGCCTTCCTAGCATGTACAAGGTCCTGGGTTCAATCCCCAGAACTGGAAGCAGGGAGAAAAGGCAAAAAGTAAGATTATCTAAAGTAATTATTTCTGGCTTGCTTTTCTTAGTTGTTCATCTCTGAGTTCCTTGTTCCCAAATATTAAATACCTCCATCTGCATAAGGATTAGGGTTTGGGCTTTACTTAGAAAAACACATCTCTAGTAAGAATTAATCAGAAATTGACTGAAGATGCTGCAAGCACACTGCTAAAAACTCTTACTGACTTTTAACCAAGTGGAAGCAGGGCTGAAATTTCAAACTATCTTCTATCCATGTAACTTATTAGAATAACCATCTTACTAGTTCTTCGACTTCTTCACTAGCATGTTGAGCTTCAGCTTGTAGGTCATAGGGAGCATCTTCCATGATTCTTTGAACAGACATCTGAATAAACTTATTCAAAGAATCCAACTGTTGTCTGACCAAGCCTTTTTCATCAAAATAAGAACTCGGAAAATAATGAAGTCCAAAACCAGTTTCAACTTGATTTGTTTTCTAGAATATTTCTTCCTTCTCATTATAATTCAATTCAAATACTTTTATGAACCAATCACTATATGCCAACCACTAAACAAGATATTATAAGGTACCTAAAAAAAGGAATAATGCCAGCACTAGGTATTTTATAGACAAATTTTATTCAACCTCTTTGAAATATTTCTTGAAAAAAGGGTCAAAAGAAAATGGAGAGTGAAAAATAATATTAAAAATTTTAATTTGAATAAAAGGGAGGATGGTGATATTAACAACTAAAATAGGGGCCAGGAACAGTGGTACATGCCTGCAATCCCAGTGGATTGGGAAGCTAAGGCAGGAGGATTAGATGTTCAAAACCAGCCTCAGCAACTTTGTGAGGCCATAAGCAACTCAGCAAGACCCTATTTCTAAATAAAATACAGTGGTAAAGTGCCCCTGAGTTCAATGCCCAGTTTAAAAAAAAAAAAAACAAAACTAAAATAGGGAATGTGTATGAATTTTAGGTTAAAAATCATTAGTTCTGGGGTTGGGGATATTGCTTATTAGCACACACAAGTTTCTGGGTTAGGACTCCAGCACCAAAACAATAACAAAAACAAAGATCATTAGTTCTCTTTAGAATATGTTAAAGGAGAGATGAGAGTAAGTCATTTAAGTGAAAATACTCAGCAAATGACTGGCGATAAAAATGAAGCATGTGTGAGAGATGAGTTAGTAGTATAGATACAGAAATTACAAGGTCCTAGGCGAGAATGGACCTTATTAGTCACAAGGAACAGGCCCTTGTTCAGGAAATGGACAGGGAAAGAAACACATAAGACAGAAAGAGATAAAAATGCAAGTGAAATCTCAGCAGATGACTCCCAGTATCATCCAGGAAAGTTGCAGTTCGGCATCAGAGGCCCAAGAGTTCTGAGATATAGCACAATCCTAAGAACTGGATTGCCTCATCTTCCCTCAGCAGTAGAAATTACCCCATCACATCTGTCTCAATTCCTCCACCTTGTGTCACTGCCATTGTGATGGGCTGACGGATTTGGCTCCATGGGAATGTTATAGGCCAGACTCCAGTTTGCTCTGAGACTCCATGTTATGTAGGAAATAAGCTTCTCCCATGGAAACACCCCACCTCTATACCCATCAACAAATGCTTAGCTTCTCCCATGGGAACACCCCACCTCTGTCCTCATCATCAGTTACTTAGCATGACATGTTTAGCAATATAAAATGACAATTCTTATATAATGAAAAACTGCTTTCTTTTGATCCCTATTGCTTCTAAACAATGTACCATGTGAACAGTGATTGTGTAGATGGTAGTAACCATTCTTTAATTTGTACCTAGGTAAGGGTCATTTTGACCCACTTCCCCCTCTGTTGATGATCTCATGATATTAGTTTGTAATTTTAAATCATAGCAACAGACACTTATGATTGATGTGATTTTTGGTATAAGAACCCCTTCAACCCCGTGGTCAGGGCTGTTCTCCCAATAGCCATTTTTTGAGGGCATTGTGTGAGACAGTCAGCTGGCTGGCTTAAGGCCTCTCAAATTTGGACTTCTCAATGGTGATTGGTCTGTTCTTATGTTGTGCCCCATAACATCTGGAGGCCCTAGTGAGATCCTTGCTGCCTGGTGGTGAACCACAGCTCACCACTGACCTGGAAACTCCTGCAGAGGGGAGACACCACAGCTTTGCTCCTAGGGGAAGGCCTCAGAGAGATGTTCCTCAACCCCAGGCTGCATGGTCTGTGGAGCCCCACCCCAGGACTGAACTAAATCTCTGAGAGTCACCTGTTTCTGCACCCCCAGGGGACAGGCATGTCTGTTTCTGGAGGATTCATATCTGGGGACTCTGAGGAAGGCTGGATGCAACATTACTTCCCGAGTCCAGGACTGGCAAAACATTGCCCAGGCCCTCAGGTCAGGAATCAGGAGTGGCCACTTGTCATTGTCTTTGTTGTCTTGTCCTGTGTTTGTCTTTTTGTTTTTTGTTGCCTTGAGTGTGGATGTGGGTCAGTCTCCCTCATGTCTATCATATACGCCCTTCAATGCATATTGAAAAATTTCCAGGAATTCCAGAGAAGGGCCACTGATGACAGGACCCACTGTGACATCTTTTCTCTCTCTAAATTCTGTGAGAGAGAATGACCAACTTTTGAGGTCAGATGGCCTTCTCAGGGGACCACCACATTGTCTTTGGGCAGCCTGAACATCCTGATCAAATGTTTTGTAGTCAAATTTGGGGAACAAATGGTTTAAAGTGTTTTTAACCACGTTCACTGAGGCTTACATTAAAATGTAAACTGTTGCCAATAGGAACTTCCAACTATTAGAGTTGGTCCACCAAAATGCCAGGCTAAAATTTTGATGGCTGCTATTCAAGAGACCAGAAAAACCAGTTCAGAACAAGATGCCAACCTGAGAGTCTCTCCCAAGGAGACCAATGGAAGCAGGCTCCCTTGCTGTCCCTTAGAGAAACATCTTCAGGGAGGGATAGGGCATAACCTTTGTCTATATTCTCTTAATTCTTTTTATTTTCCAATGAGAGGGACCACGTCAGGATAGAGGCCAAAAATACTTTAAAAATTCTATTTTTATGAGTTCATAATTTCAACCTGGTATGCCTAGGTTAATTTTTGATCAGATCTATTTTATCCAACTATAAAGTTTTTGTAAAGCTCTGTTTTATTCAGAGACCAGTTTACAAGGGTTAACTCTCAATCTATTGGGTTTTAAATCTAATGGGTCCCTCTGTTTATTTTATGGATATGTACACCAGTCTATTGTCATGTCTACATATAGTTGGCACCAAAATTGACATGTGAGTTCATAAATTAAAATTTAAGAAAAATGGATCCAAATGCCTTTGACTCACATGATTTAAAATGTTTTTAAATTGGGTAAACAAAGGCATGGCTTTCAAATTACTAACAGTTTTGTTTCTAGGTGGTAAAAAAATAAAATGTCAATTTTATAAACTGTCTAATATCCATTGTTTCTAGGTTTTTCTTCAAGAGGAAAGAAATGAGTGATATGGCCCAATACACTTCTTTGATATATTAATTTAAAAAATAAGTAAATTACACTTAACATATATGGGATCAAGCATGGATGTGTTTTTTAGAGACATATGATTGGTTTAGAGACTTAAAATGCTGACTGTTAAATATAACATCAAGTACTCTTAACTCCTTAAATTCCACAGGGTAACATACTTGAAAACATTTTTGGTGATTTTATAAATTGGTAAATTGAAAAAGGACTTAAATTTACTTTACATTGTCACTGAAAACATGGTTACTAAAAGTCTTAACAGATATTATTCTATATAAAGGGCCCAAAAGTTTCAACTGTATTTAACTAGAGTTCTGTAAGTAACAAAGTATTTCATCAGATTAAATTGGAGTAATTTGTCTAAATTCAGAAATTTATAAGGGTTGTTTCAGAATATAAATTTTAAAAAAGGGGAACAACAGATTAAAACATTACAAGGTTTTGGATATAAGAATATATTTAGTAAAAATGTTTCTAGATAAAATGTTTTTATGTGATAAAATAAAACTGTAATACAGTTAAGTAAACAGCAAGAGGGCCTAATTAAGAGATTAAAAAGTATAAATTAAGGATAAATTTTTAAAGGTTTCTATGTATATATAAGTAACACAACAGTTAAAACTATTCAAAGTTTTTTCCTAAGGTCAAATATTAATGTACTGATATAAACAAAAGTTTAGTCTGTATGCTAAAATGACCAATAATTCTCAAAATATTAATTTACTCTTGACATTGTGTCTGTTAAGTTTTATTCTCTAGAACAACTAGTCTTAAAAGTTGGAGGTTTATACAACTCTGGTTAAACAGCAACTGTTAGAGTGTTGTACTACATTACAAAGTCTAAATTTTCTTTAAAAGCTAAACATGTTTAATATAAAAGCATCAATGTAATTATGATTCTATTACTCTTATTTATATATTAAATGTGTTCATATCTTCCAGGTATGTCTTTAAAGATTTAAAAGAAAGTTTTATCAAGCTGGTGTTTTCCAACATAAGGTTGTAATGGTAATTTTTAACTTATCAGAATAAGAAATTTGGGGGGGGGGGGATTTATTTATATAATTTAGTATTCTGTAACTGGACATGAACCTTGTGTTACCTTCTGCACTGGGATAAAATGTAAATGTATTTCTAGAAGATAATGAGAGCCTGATCTGTTTAAAAGTTAATATAATGAAACAGGAAAACTTTTTGCCATTTTACTAAACAAAAGGTAAGTTAAAACTCTCTCAACTTCCTTTGGTTCATGTTTTAGATGTAATATCATATTGTGTTAACTAACATTCATATAGACTTAAAAAACAATATTTGTAAACTTTAAAAATGATATTTAAAAAGAAGACAAAGATCAGTTTCAGAACTAGACCACCTTACCCCACATTTATGAAGAGCCCTGCCTTGCCTGAGATAAGGTTCTGCTTCCTTACTACATGTTACAGTGGCTCCAAAATAAGTCAGACTTTGGCTCATTTAAAGTTATATTCAAAAGATTGATTTTTATTGTAAAATTACTGTGATCTCAAACAGGGGATATACTATATAATTCAGCCAAAATTTAAGATAGCTGTTACAATAACTAAATATGTTTTACTATTTTTAATTCCATTTTGTATTTTCCTTGTAAACTCTGTTTTACAGAGGTATTGCTTCAAAAACAATCTAAATTAATTTGAGATAATAAGCCATCACCTATAGGACAGATAATATAGACCCCAGTTTAATAAAAGTTGGTAAATAACTAAAAAGTCATAGACATTAAAGTTAAAACCCAGCACTCTTACTGTATGACTGGTGAAACTTACTTGCTGGATGTTTAAGATGAAGACTTAAAGATTGAGATTAAAATAAAAGAGTCAAGAGATCAATATTTGGCTTTTGCCCTCAGAGTCAGCCTAAACCCAGGGAACAAGAGAAATTCTCTAAGGAGCTTTGCAACTCTGGGCCACACGAACTTCCAATAAGGGAGATTGATGAGACCACTAGAGGATGAAAAGCCAATCAGTGCACCTGCTGCAGAGGAGGGTCCTTGGAAAAGGGAGACATCCCTAATGCTTTCAAAGGAAGCCACCTCATCAAGGAGACCCTAACCAGTGAATGACACTAAAGGAGCAAGAAACTGCTCTCAAGTTCCCCAAGAGTGACCTCTGTGGGAACTCAGCTGACTCTTAACAGCAGATAGGAACAAGGTCAATTTGGCCAGCTTGATCTTAAACACCTAGCAAAAACAGTTAAAACTAAAACACAGTCATTCCTGGACATTTTAAAAATTAAACAATAGTTATTTTAATATAATTTGAGATGTATACTTGTGTTAGCCCCCACAAAATAAATAAAACTGAAAGTAACAAAAAAGATCCTTAGACAAAAATGCCTGATAACTATCAAGAGAAACTATCAGAGTTAAAAGTTTTTAGTCAGTTTAAGGCCTACAGATCAACCTAACCTCTGATACAGGTAGACTTAATCAATGTTCACTAATATGATCCTCTAGTCCTAAGTAACAAAAATAAAGGGATCACTACTAAACAAAGAGATCATGACAATAAAAAGCTATTTTACAAAAATCAGATGACATTAGGTAACTTAACTAAATGTTGTGTTTACATTCCTGATAACTCCCAACAATGTTAAAGATTTACAATTAAGGCCTTATCCTCTCCAGCCTTGTTAGACTTTGTTAGGCCTTTTTATGTGAACAATGTCTCAGCTCCTCCACCTCCTGGTAAGAGATTTTTAATTTCTATCAGCTTCGTGAAATTCATTGACATGTTCCTGATGCTATTTATTTTGTACTCATGCTTTTTGTTTCTTTTATAAAATAAGACTTTTACCCCTAGAAAGATCCAATTTCTAAAAAGGAACTTTTTACTGCTTTCCCCACCTGACATCACCCCCTCTCAGGTTGAAGCAGCAAGAGCAGTCATTGTCCTTTTTCCTTACAGCAGTAAAAAGTCCCTAAAATTAGAGGGGTAATAATAATAATTTTAAAAGGCAGTCAATATAGACAGGTAAAATGGGTTAAATCACAAAAATAAGGGACAGTTTGGGTCCAGAAAATTGGAGGCAAATGACCTCTGCGAGATTAAAATGTTAATGCCCTTCCTCCACCCTTACCAAGAACCTGCTCTTGATCCAACCTGATATTAAGTCTTTCCAACAGGTTCAAGTTACAAGAGAATCAGCCCCAAGAAAACACCCATTTCAGTTAGAAGACTATGGCTACATAAAATTGTTCTGGAAAGGACTAACACCTGGCTGAAATGGAAGGGACCTTACTCACAACATGGACTCATCACATCTGAGTCAAGACAACAGAAAAATGGACAGCCCTTAGAGACCCCAAACACCATCTAAAGATAAGACTAAAAAAATGTTAATCATATTTTTTCTCTTGCTTGGACAATGTCATGAATAACTCCATGCTTAACCCTTCAACTTTTCAAGATTACCAAATGAGATAAGTTCTGTGTTACTGTTCACATCATTCCCCAGGTGTACTATTATGATGGCAAGGGAGGGAGAAAACATATGGGACTAAACAAGCGACCCCTGTCTTAGTTCCCTACTACTGGGAATAGATATAGCTGGCTCCACAACTGTAGGAACCACTGCCCTGATTACTGGAAAGCAGAATTTCAAAACTTTAAGTAGACAAATAGATTTGAACTTAAGTGAGTTAAAAAAAAAAAAAACTCTGTAAGTCACTTAGAAAACTCTCTTGATTCATTTGCTAAAGTAGTTCTAAAAAATAGAAGAGGGTTAAATTTGCTGTTTTTAAAATAAGGAAAATTATATATGACCTTAGGGGAGAACTATTGTTTCTATACTAACCACTCAGTTGTCATTCATGATAGTTTAGCTTTGATTTTTAAAAAGTATCAAAAAAAGTGAGGAAAAGCTAAAAACCAGAGGAAAATTGGTACCAAAATCTGTTCTCTTCGTCTCCCTGGTGAACTACTCTAATAACTGCGATGCCAGGACCTCTCATCCTCATTATGTTGGGGCTTTTAATTGGGCCGTGCATGATAAACTGTTTAACTAAATATGTTAGAGATAGAATCCAATCTGTTAAACTAATTGTGTTACACACCCACCACAATCACCTCTATACTAATGAATCAACAATTTGATTATGTACATAAAACCAGTGGGGAATGTGATGGGCTGATAGATCTGGCTCCATGAGAATGTTATAGGCCAGAGAGACTCCATTTTGCTCTGAGACTCCATGTTATGTAGGAAATAAGCTTCTCCCATGGGAACACCCCACCTCTGTACCCAACAATTGCTTAGTTTCTCCCATGGGAAAACCCCACCCCTGTCCCCATCATCAGTTACTTAACATGACATGTTTAGCAATACAAAATGACAATTTTTTTTAAATTTATTTTTATTGTAAACAAATGAGATACATGTTGTTTCTGTCTGTACATGGAGTAACAGCATACCATTTGCATATTCATATATTTACATAGAGTGATGATGTTTGATTCATTGTTATTTTTTCCTTCCCACCCACCCCTCCCACCTCTCTTTTCCCTCTATACAGTCCCTCCTTCCTCCATTCTTGCCCCCTCCCACCCCCCATTATGTGTCATCATCTGCTTATCAGTGAGATCATTCCTCTTTTGGATTTTTTAGATTGCCTTATCTCAACATGATATTCTCCAATTTCATCCATTTGCCCGCATATGCCATAATTTTATTATTCTTCATAGCCGAGAAATATTCCATTGTATATATATACCACAGTTTCTTTATCCATTCATCAATTGAAGGGTATCTAGGTTGGTTCCACAGTCTGGCTATTGTGAATTGAATAGCTATGAACATTGATGTGGCTGTATCTCTGTAGTATGCTGATTTTAAGTCCTTTGGGTATAGGCCGAGGAGTGGGATAGCTGGGTCAAATGGTGGTTCCATTCCAAGTTTTCTAAGGAATCTCCACACTGCTTTCCAGAGTGGCTGCACTAATTTGCAGCCGCACCAGCAATGAGTTAGTGTACCTTTTTCCCCACATCCTCTCCAACACCTATTGTTGCTTGTATTTTTGATAATCGCCATTCTAATTAGGGTGAGATGGAATCTTAGTGTAGTTTTGATTTGCATTTCTCTTATTACTAAAGATGGTGAACACTTTTTCATATGTTTGTTGATTGCTTGTAGATCTTCTTCTGTGAAGTGTCTGTTCAAATCCTTAGCCCATTTGTTGATTGGGTTATTTGTATTCTTCATGTAGAGTTTTTGAGTTCTTTATATATTCTGGAAATTAGTGCTCTATCTGAATTCTGAGTGGCAAAGATATTCTCCCACTCTGTAGGCTCTCTCTTCACATTGCTGATAGTTTACTTTGCTGAAAGATATTTAGTTTGAATCTATCCCAGTTATTGATTCTTGCTTTTATTTCTAGTGCTATGGGAGTCCTGTTAAGAAAGTCTGATCCTAAGTCAACAAGGTGAAGATTTGGACCTACTTTTTCTTCCATAAGTTGCAGGGTCTCTGGTCTGATTTCAAGGCCCTTGATCCATTGTGAGTTGAGTTTTGTGCAGGGTGAGAGATAGGGGTTTAGTTTCATTCTGTTGCATATGGATTTCCAGTTTTCCCAGCACCATTTGTTGAGGCTATCTTTTCTCCATTGCATATTTTTGGCCCCGTTGTCTAGTATGATAAAATTGTATTTATTTGGGTTTGTGTCCATGTTCTCTATTCTGTACCATTGATCTACCTGTCTATTTTGGTGCAATACCATGCTGTTTTTGTTACTATTGCTTTGTAGTATAGTTGAAGTTCTGGTATTGCGATACCCCCTGTTTCATTCTTCCTGCTAAGGATTGCTTTAGCTATTCTGGGTTTCTTATTCTTCCAGATGAATTTCATGATTGCTTGCTCTATTTCTGTAAGTTACATCATTGGGATTTTAATTGGAATTGCATTGATTCTGTATAGCACTTTTGGTAGTATGGCCATTTTGACAGTATTAATTCTGCCTATCCAAGAACATGGGAGATCTTTCCATCTTCTAAGGTCTTCCTTAATTTCTTTCTTCAGGGTTTTGTAGTTTTCATCACAGAGATCCTTTACCTCTTTGGTGAGATTGATTCCCAAGTTTTTTTTTTTTTTTGAGGCTATTGCAAATGGAGTTGTTTTCCTCATTTCCCTTTCAGCCGTTTCGTCACTTGCATGTAAAAACGCTGTAGATATATGTGTGTTGATTTCATAGCTTACTATTTTGCTGAATTCATTGATGAGGTCTAGAAGTTTTCTGGAGGAGGTTTTTGGATCTTCTAAATATAGAATCATGTCATCCACAAATAGTGACTGCTTAAGTTCCTCTTTTCCTATTCATATCCCTTTAATTTCTTTAGTCTCCCTAATTGCTCTGGCTAGAGTTTCGAGGACAGTGTTGAGTAGAACTGGTGAAAGAGGACATCCCTGTTTGTTCCCATTTTTAAAGGGAATAGTTTCAGTTTTTCTCCATTAAGAATGATGTTGGCCATGGGCTTAGCATAAACAGCGTTTACAATGTTCAGCTATGTTCCTACTATTTCTATATTTTCCAGTATTTTGAGCATGAAGGGGTGTTGTATTTGGTCGAACGTTTTTTCTGCATCAATTGAAGTAACCATATCATTCTTATCCTGAATTCTATTGACATGATGGATTACGTTTATTGATTTATGAATGTCGAACCATCCTTGCATTCCAGGGATGAACCCCACTTGATCGTGGTGCACAATTTTCTTAATATGTTTTTGGATACGGTTTGCCAATATTTTATTAAGGATCTTTGCATCTATATTCATCAAGGATATTCGTCTAAAATTTTCTTTCCTTGATGTGTCTTTTGCAGGTTTGTGTATGAGGGTGATATTACCTTCATAGAATGAGTTCAGTAGGGTAACCTCCTTTTCTATTTCCTGGAATAATTTAAGAAGTATTGGAATGAGTTCTTCTTTGAAGGTCTTGTAGAACTTGGCTGAGAATCTATCTAGTCCTGGGCTTTTCTTGGATGGTAGATTTTTAATGGCTTCTTCTATTACATTGCTTGATATTGATCTGTTTAAATTGTGTATGTCCTCCTGGTTCAGTTTGGGAGGAGCATATGTCTCTAGAAATTTGACAACATCTTCAGTAGTTTCTATTTTGTTGGAATACAGATTTTCAAAGTAGCTTCTCATTATGTTCTGTATCTCAGCGGTGTCTGTTGTGATATTTCCTTTTGCATCATGTATTTTAGTAATTTGAGTCCTCTCTCTCTTTCTCTTTGTTAGTGTGGCTAATGGTTGGTCTATTTTGTTTACTTTCTCAAAGAACCAACTTTTTGTTTTCTCAATTTTTTGAATAGTTTCTTTTATTTCAATTTCATTGATTTCAGCTCTGATTTTAATTATTTGATTGATGAGTTTAGGCCATTAACGTTCAGGGTTATTATTGAGATAAGATTTGTATTCACAGTCATTTGGCTAATTTTTGGTTTTTAAGTTGGCTTGGTTTCTCCTATGAGTGGTTTTTCTCTAAGGCAGTTCCTCCCTTTGCTGATCTACATTGTTGTTTTTCATTTTCTCCTCATGGAATATTTTGTTGAGAACATTCTGTAGTGCAGGCTTTCTATTTGTAAATTCTTTTAACTTTTGTTTATCATGGAAGGACTTTATTTCATCTTCAAATCTGAAGGTTAGTTTTGCTGTGTATACGATTCTTGGTTGGCAACCATGTTCTTTCAGAGCTTGAAATATGTTGGTCTAGGACCTTCTAGCTTTTAGAGTCTGGGTTGAGAAGTCTGCTGCTATCCATATTGGTCTCCCCCTATATGTATATGCTTTTCTCTCATGGCCTTCAAAATCCTATCTTTATTTTGAATGTTAGGCATTTTCCTTATAATGTGCCTTGATGTGGTTCTGTTGTGATTCTGTGCATTTGGTGTTCTGTAAGCCTCTTGTGTTTGATTTTCCACTTCATTCTTCAGGTTTGGGAAATTTTCTGATATTATTTCATTGAATAGGTTGTTCATTCCTTTGGTTTGTATCTCTGTGCCTTCCTCAATTCCAATAATTCTTAAATTTGGTCTTTTCATGATGTCCCATAGTTCTTGGAGATCCTGTTCATGATTTCTCTCCATCTTCTCTGTTTGGGCAACTTTATTTTCAAAATTAAGTATTTTGTCTTCATTGTCTGAGGTTCTGTCTTCCAAGTGGTCTAGTCTTTTGGTGATGCTTTCCATTGAGTTTTTTATTTGGTTTATTGTCTCCTTCATTTCAAGGATTTCCATTTGGTTTTTTTGAGAATCTCTATCTCTTTGTTGAAATGATCTTTTGCTTCCTGCAGTTGCTCTTTCAGCTTATTGGTATTATCATTCATTGCCTGCATTTGCTCTCTTATTTCATCTTTTGTTTCACAAATCATCTTAATCATGTATAATCAAGATGGTGGACTAGAAGGAGGCTGCATTCCTTGTTGCTCCATAACTCCAGTTTCAAGAGAGGATATCTGTTTCTCAGTGAGGCAGTTTTTGCTGCTTATCGATCCCTTGGTGTTTACTCATTTGTGTGCTGTGATGACCTGCAGTCTGCTAGCATATTGATGCCTTTTATGAGAGCAGATTGCTCACTGTCAGGCATCTATCATCCACCATTTGCCTGCCTCTTGCCTGTTCATCACCTGCCTTACACCTATCCATCACCCAACGCTCAAGGTTCATCTACCAATAGTCCGACAACAGTCAGCAAACTGATCGCCAACTGCCAGTGAAGCACCAGCTGCCTGCTGCTGCCTGGAAGTTCACTGTTACAGTACCTGCATGTTTGATTACACGTGGCTGCCGCCATTTTGAGACAACAGCCAGGCCCTGTAGGACCCCTGGCCAGACTGACTGAGCCTTGTCTCCAGGATCCCTCAGCCCGATCAATCACTCTCTGCCTCTGGGGCCCTCACATCGACTGACTGCTCCCTGCCACCAGGACCCCCAGACCAACTGACTGTGCCCTATCACCACGACCCCAGACCTGAAGGCACCTGGCCTTCAGGATCCCACAACAACACCAAACACACCAGACCAACAGGACCCCTGCTGGACCAACCACATCCCATCTCCAGGACCTCCAGCTGACCACGTCCACCCCTGAGCTGCAACTCCCCATTTGCCAACACATTTTGAAGCCAGAATGGCCATCTTGTATAATCCTGAAAGCCGTAGCTCCTATCTTTGGGTGGGGCAAATCCCATCCTGCGACGCCTGCTGGAGGCTTGAAACTCATTGTCAGGTACCTCTCATGCATCAGGTTACTGAACACTGGGATGTTTCATTAGTATATGACTGTTATACAGTAGATTTTCTTTTTTCTCCTTTTTAAAACATTTAAGTTTTTATTTCTTTACTTTTCTTGCTCTCTTTTCCTTTTGTTTACCTGTTCCCTCAGAGTCTCTTTCTCCCTTATTTGCATGCTAACATCCAATTTCTTTTGATTACACTCTCACCCTTTCTATTTTCTAGAACATCTGTATATTCTTTTCTTATCCCATTAACAGCCACATTCTACATCCCTCTACATCCTCTTTGTCCTCCATTAGAAACTGCAGACCTTATTGCAAACCTGTTTATTTTACCAAAGATAATATTTGAACTCATTTTGTTTATTATGACAATTTTGTTATTGTTCCCATAGGGGCTATTTGGTCTAGGATTGCATAGTGTCTGATTTGGGCACTGCTAATGTTAATCTCCTCTTAACAAAAGGGTTTTGGAAACCTTTAGGGCCACTATAAGCCTATAGGGGGAAATCTGCAATACCCCAGATCTGCACTATTAGAGGGGAAGATACATGAACAACATGAAGAAACAAGGGAAGAAAATGATCCAAAAAAATCTAGATTCTATATTAATAGAATCCAATGACACTATGTTAGCGGAAATGTCAGAAAAGAACTTCAGATTATACATGATTAAGGTGATTCACAAAGCGAAGGATGCGACAATTCTTATGTAACAAAAAATTGCTCTCTTTTGATCCCTATTGCTTCTAATCAATGTACCATGTGAACAGTGATTGTGTAGATGGTTGTAACCATTCTTTAGTTTGCACCTAAGTAATTGTCATTTTGACCCACTTCCCCCTCTGTTGATGATCTCATGATATTAGTTTGTAATTTTAAATCATAGCAACAGACATTTATGATTGATTTGATTTTTGGTATAAGAACCCCTACAACACTGTGGTCGGGGCTGTTCTCCCAATAGACATTTTTTGGGGGACATTGTGTGAGACAGCCAGCTGTCTGGCTTAATAAAGACTCTCAAATTTGGACTTCTCAGTGGTAATCAGTCTGTTCTTAAATTGTGCCCCATAACACCATTTAATACCTGCGAGTCTTTCTTAGCTTCTACTCACCTTTTCCTAGTAATTACTGACTGACTTTCTTGGATCCTTACATCAATTTTCTGAGATGTGATAGCCCAAATAATCACCAGCCTCCCATTTTGGCATCATCAAATCACCTAGGTCATTGAAAAGCCTATAAAAGGACTGACTCTGTAACAAGGCCTTAAACTAATCCAATCAATTATGACCATCAATATTAAAAGTTAGGTCCTATGGTAGAGTATAAAGCATACAACCATCCTTGTGTAAAGCACAACCTAAGAATGGGGCATTTTCTTTTCTTTTTCTTTTTAATCTTTATTTTTATATGGTACTGGGGATTGAACCTAGTCCCTCAAATGTGCGAGACGAAAGCTCTACCACTGAGCTATGACCCTAGCACCTTTCTTTCTTTTTTTTTTTTTTTTAAGAGGCTGGGAAATTTTCTTTCAATAGATTGTGGAATAGCAGGAAAAAGTTATCAACAATTTGGGACATCTACTGATATGTTAAATTATATGGAAGGCATGGCCTAATATAAGTAAAAATAATTGTTATGGAGAATTTAAGATGAAAATTTTTCACAAAACTATAGAAATGTTTCATTACTTCAGGACACTGAATTATAAGTATTTTCCCTAAAAGCTCAAGAATAGAACTTTATTAAAATGCTGTCCTGTATGATTGTGAATGTAGACCAGTGGTAGAGAAAACATCTATCTAGCACACATATGGCTCTGTATTTCATCTCTAACCCTTCTCACCAACAAACACAACAATCTAAACAGTCAGGTGCAGTGGCATGCACCAATAAGACACAACTACATGGGAGGCTGAGATAAGAGCATCATTTGAGTCCTGGAGTTTAGGGCCAGACTGGGCAACAGAAAGACCCCATCTTTATCTTTTTTTGGGGGAAACTGAAGATTACCAGGGATTGAAATCAGGGGCACTCAACAACTGAGCCATATTCCCAGCCTTATTTTCTATCTTATGTAGAGACAGGGACTGAGTTGCTTACCACATTGGCATTATTGAAGCTGGCTTTAAACTCGTGATCCTTCTGCCTCAAGCCACTGGGAATAAAAGCATGCATAACCAAGTCTAGCAAAAACCCATCTCTTTAATGAGAAAAAAAACTCTTTTGAATATGCAGACCCTCCCTGGTCTCAACTTTTTCTCCTCTTTTCATCAACTGAATCAGCACAGTTGAAAAAGTACCAGTTGGAAACACAATCAGACTTTCCATGGAGCTGCAGTGAAAGTTAGCAGTGCTTCCCCAGTCACCTGCATTTCTTAATGGGAGGTGTTCCTTGAGATGAGTCAACTCTCAGGAACTCAGGTTAGATCATTCTCATGAGTATGCTCATGGGGGTATATCATCAGCAAGTTCTTGAAGAAGACAATACTCACCAGGTTGCAATGGTAGGAACTACAAAATGACAGCTGCACTAGTCTTTGGCAATTACCAGGTTTCTTGGGCACACTCCAGGCTCTGTGCAAGTGAAGTAGACTTGCACAGCTCATCATGTTCCATGTGAACCTCAATGATATCTAGAAAAGCAAGAGGTGAGGACCAAAGACAGCCACCCTTGGCACTGGATTTTCTCAGTTTTCATTTTCATCAGTTGCAAATGACTTTAAGAAAAATTGTAGCATTTGGGGATGAATACGTGTTAGCTCTTGCTGATAGCATTCAGGGGGAACGGGGGAATTTGCAACCTAGTCTCCAAGTATCATTGGAGGTCCAATGTCGACAGGAATGCAGCCCTCTAATAGACTTGTTAATATGTATGGAGGTTCTGAAGAGATGCAGTGTAGAATTGGGAGAAGGATATGGTGTTCTCATGTGAACCATGGTTCTGGGAATGAGTAGGTTGTGTTTGCAGGGTCAGGAGTGACACAAGAAGCCCTATTTGAAAGAAGTCACACTGAAAGAAGGACAGCAGAGACATTAGGCATGTGGCATGTTGGTGACAGATATAAGCATGCCCAAGAAATAAAAAGGATGTTAAAATTTGAAAATGCTTGAGGATACACTCTTCCTGCTCACTAAGTTCTATCACACTTTTGCATATTCTATAATGTATTCTGTTATGATATTCAGGTTTTGCCCATGTTGGAACTTCACTTTTGCTTTTGAGCAGGATGGTTATTACTAAATTTCTTATATGGTGGTGCACTCTTGATTTTGAGAACCATGCTTCAGTGCTTCATCTCCCAACATAAAGTCGATTACACTGAAGGTCAATGGAGTAGATTGTGTGGCATAAGGAAAGCCTTTTCTCAGAGGTCTTGTGCTGAACAAGCTAAAAATCAGCATATGTATCATCATTTGTCCCTTGCAAGCAACAGGAAAGAGATAGTAATTGGCAAGGGCATTGATGTCCTTGCAAGGGGAATTAGGGTCAGTCATGATGGTTGCTTACAGAATGATCTGGCACTACATCCTGTATCTGTACAGTATGTTGCCCTGGAATTTGGGCATAGACCTTAAACATTGACCAATTTCTTAGTGTCTCTTCACTGAAGTTGGTTTTCAGAACCAACACCCTTCTGCTCTTCATGCCCCACAAATGTCTTTACTCTTCCTTATGGAGTATTCAGCCTTGAAGCTTTGTGCCATTCCTCTTTCAGCATGATGCATGTTCACATCTGGTATTCTGCACTGTGAAAATGTGTTCATCATTTTCATCGACAGCAGGCTCTTGTTTCATCCACTAGGTTGTGGTCTTCATCTTTCAGGGGCTTTTAATAGGACACTTAGCCATTTCTCAGAGGGTCTTGTGCCACAAAGGCACTAGTCTGGTCAAGGGAGTGGACCCTTGGGTGAACACAGATTGGCCAGATATTTCTGCATCTGAAGGTGAGTTGAAGGACCTCTGGAAAATTCACAGCAGGAAAATTTCTGAGTGCAGCCCAGCTGTAAGGCAGCAGTCAAGGTGTTTGGCTCTGGCAGGTGGAGTGAGCACAGAACATCTCTCCTTGCTTGATCACAGTAGCCACCCACCTCCACTTAGAAGACCAGCTCACCAGGTTTTAGCTGTCTCATGTTAGGGCTTTCTGGGAAAAGAGGGGCAACCGACCAGACTGGGTGTGATGTTTCCCAATTCAAGGAGCACCTAAGCCAGGGAGCTGCACTGCATTCTTCCCTGCCCTGAGCTGTCATCAGCCATCATGGTATGTGACTGCTAGGGCCCTAGGTCAGTTGCCTGACTCAGCCAAATCCCAGGTGTTCCCAGACCTGGAGGTGTGGTTTCAGGGGGCAAGGCCACTGGGGCCAGTGCTAAGCTGGGTCATCCATGTGCCTTCACGTAGCTCTTCATCCCTACCTCATTCTCTACACCACATGGGGGCTCATTGCCCATAGCAGGAGCTAGGTGACTGGGCTGTCATGATGCCTGGTGTGGCCAAAGGAGCACAGTGCCACCTAGCCGGCCTGGAGGGTAGTGTAAGCTGTCAAGCTTCAAAGGGGTCCTTTGTTCTGCCCGGACCTGGAGTGATCCACAGCCTTCTTGGCTTTGCTCCACACACAACATAGCTCCTCTTGACCTGGGCCAAGAGCTAAGGATCACACTTCTTGAAAGATCAGGCCTCTGGCCCTCACTCCCTTCATCTTTCCTCTTGCCGTCATCATGGAGCTGGTGCTTCTTTTGAATCTCAGTCTGAAGCAGCCAGGACTGGAAGCATCTCTGATTGCCATGGGAACTGTGACACCACTATGCTGTCATGCCACACCTCTGTGACCTCGGGTGCTATATATGCTGCAGGCACGAGGTCACAGAAGCCACACTCCTCCACATCAAGGTGGCTCAAGGCCATGAAAAAGCCTCTGGGGAGAGAGAGCCCATTCTCCTACTGGAGCCTGGAACCTCCACACCCTTCACACCTGACATGCCCAAAGCCTGCCCCTTCCACTGAGAATAGAGTCTCTCTTCTATCTTTTTCTCTCATGCCATGGGAGCACTGGAAACCAAGTAAGGCCATTTTCAGAGTGGAACAGATTGCATTTGGATGATTTAGAGATCCCATATATGACTTTCAGACACTTATCTCACTCTACTGAATGTTGAGAGAACTGCAAATATAAGTGGTGGCAGATGGAAATTGGATGAGGAATTTCTTTTTTTTCCTGCCAGCAAATATTGGTCCTGGGACTCCAGACTGTGTGAGCCATCACCACTTCCCTTTACCTGTTTAGATTTACTGACAGCATCTTGCTAAGTTGCTGAGGCATTCCCTAGTTTAAGGAAAAAGGCTTTGCCCAGGAGAAACACCTTCCTCTACCTCACACATAAATGAGATGGTAGGCAAGATCCAGCACCTCCACTGAGTTGTGCATTTTGCCCAGATATCTCCTGGTTAGAAATTTTCCAAGGAAAATGCCATGGGGAAAAGTGGAGTGAGGAAGGAATCAGCAGATTGTGATTGGAATGGCTAGGGATCCAGTTGTGAATGATCCCAGTAATCTCCCTTACCTTTAACAACCTGACCATATTGTAATTCCCACATAGGCCTCCCTCTCCTCCTGCCCCTGGCCTCCGTGCTCATTGAAATCATTTTCTGTTCAGCGATCAGCTACAACACTTTTTCTCCTTCAATATACAGGGATAAACTTTGCCCCTCACATTTCTATGTATTCTCTCCAGTATGAATTATCTGGTGGTGAATAAGTCTTGGTTTCTCTTTCAAAGCTTTGCTACATTCTTTATATTTGTAGGGCTTCTCTCCAGTATGAATTCTCTGATGGAAAATAAGGTTTGTTTTTTGAATAAAAGCTTTACCACATTCTCTACGTTTCTGGGGATTCTCTCCTCTATAAATAAGAGTGATCTTTGAGAAAACACTTTGCCATATTCTTAAATTTTTAGAGCTTTTCTCCAGCATGATTTCTCTGGTGGTGAATAGAGCATGAATTTTTTAATTAAAAGCTTTGCCACATCATCAACATTTTAAGACTTTTCACCAGTATGAATTCTCTGGTGTTGAGTAAGCTATGATCTTCGACAAAAAGCACTGCAACATTCTTTACATTTGTATGGCTTCACTCCAGTATGAATTATTTGGTGGTGGAAAAGTTTTTATTTCTTATTAAAAGATTTGTCACATTGTTTGCATTTATAGGGCTTCTCTCCAGTATGAATTCTACTGCAGTGAATAAGGTTTGATTTTCTTTAAAAATTTTATCAGATTATTCACATTGGTGTGGCTTCTCTTCAGAAAGAATTTAGCTGTGGTAAATAATTTTTTTAATTTTTGACTAAAAGCATTGCCATTGCCCTATTCTTTTTTATTTTTAGGGCTTCTCTTTATTCTGAATTATCTGGTGTTGAGAAAGGTATGATCCTTGAGAAAAAGTTTTGCCACATTCTTTATGTTTTTAAGGCTTCTCTGCAGTATAATTTCTCTGGTGGTGTAAAAGGCATACTTTTTTATCAAAAGTTTTAACTCCTTCTCCACATCTGTAGGACTTCACACCAGTATGAATTCTCTGGTGTTGAGTGAAGTATGATCTTCAGGAAAATGCTTTGCCCCATTCTTGATATTTTAGGGCTTCTCTCCAGTGTGGATTCTTCTGTGCTAAGTAAGGTTTAATTTTCGACTGAAAGTCAATTGGGAACTGACAAGGAGTCCTTCTGAAGCAAATAATTACAAAATGAAGACAACTTTCATGCATGTCTGCTGTTTCAAGCCCAAGACTACATTGAGTGGAGTATCTGGCTCAGGACCATGGAACATGGGTGCTGGAGCCACTGACACTCACATTATGAATCTTCACAGTACTGTGTGTACCTACTTTTCTTAGCTACACATCCTTTTACTTCACCAATTTAAAGTTTTGGATTGTTACTCTTAATTATGATCCCTGTTGAGTTCATATTAACATCACCCTTTTTAGCCTTAGTTCATGGTAAATGTCCAACAGTTAGCTGAAATTTATTCATGAATCTGATAAAACCATACATTTGAAAATCACTGTGGGGTTCGTATGTGACTAGTTTCCTCCCATCTTCCTTTGGTGCCAATGTCTTCTGATCAGTTCCTTATATAATTAGATTCAAATATGAATTGACATTTTTACATGACAAATTCTTAAAATTAGACAATTTGGCTAATATCTGGACCAGACTGAGAAAAAAACTGTCTTTACTCTTCTTACTATAGGAGTCAATAAACCTGACTCTGTTTGGACTATGCATTTGTCCCTTGTGATCTTAGACTGATTAGGTAAGGTGCATAATAATTATTCATACACTACAAACACATAATAATCATAATAGTCCAAAACTGGAAACAAATCAAGGGAAAATCAAGAGAAGAATGGATAACTTTTTTATAATTATACAGTGGAGTATTTCTGTACAGTGGGAAAATAAACTATTGCTACACATGTATGATCCCCATAGACATAATGCTGAACAAAAGGGTACATATCATGTGAACCCAGTTGTTTGAATGTCAAGATCAGGTAAAAAGCAACCTATGGCAACAGAGATTGGGATACTGATTAGTCTGGGTATAGGGAGATCAGGTGAGTATAAGACAAAAGAGTAATGAATGTGAAGGAGCATGACAGAACCTTTTGAGATTCAGATAAATCTCTTGAGCTGGACAGACATAACACAGATATACACATATTTCAAAATTCACCATACAGTATACTTAAGACATAAGCATTTTATTCCATATATATTACTCAGTTCCATGTTAAAAACTGAAATAAAAACAGATTAAAATTAATGAAATATGTATAATATCTATCAAATAAGCAAGAGGAAGATTATAAAACATGTCTGCTAGACACAGAAGACAACCTGCAAAAATTTACCAATTATCTGATGCCAACTCATGATGATTGATGGGTCTCACACACCTGGAATCCAGATAGGAAATGTAGGAGTAGTGTAGCATCATATCTCTTCCTCCATGTAATCAAAGGTAAAGTGTTTTGCCATGTAGGGTTTGGTGGAATTCAATATTTTGCATAAATCTTTGGTAGTGGTTCTTTAGGGGTGAAGTGTCTGTCCAAGGCAAAGGAGCAGTGATGTGTATTATCTCATATTCTACATTAACAGCATTCATTGTGAAAAAGGTAATATTGAGAGCATTTTTAACATGAGTGAGGTTAGGTCCCCTTTTTTGGTTTTGTTTAAAAAGGCACATTTTAAATGTGTGATGTGCATGTGCAACTAAGGTCTGTTCAGTAGGATTGTGTGAAATTCCATGGGTTAAAATTACATTCTATTGATCTTAAAATTGAGCAAAGGTGCTAGAAGCATAAGCAGGGGAATTGTCAGTTTTTAAATGATGAGGCTTACCTTGGTGGCAATGAAGAGGCGCACATGATAGACACAGGCTTAGACCTCTGAACAATGTGCATTGGAGGATGTATCTATGGTAACATGTAAGAAAGAATAGGGGTGGAAGGGAGGAAAATGAGTTACATCCATCTGCCAAAGGCCATTAGAATTTAAACCTTGATGGTTTATGGTTTCCCAAGTAGAACAAAAAGGTATGCAATGAGATAATTTATTAATGATAAAACAGGTCTTTTGAGAGGAAATAGAAAAGTCTTTCATTAAAGAATGACCATTTTGATGAAAAACTGTGTGACTCCACAGCATCTGAAAAGCGAGGATAAAAGGATTTTATAGCACCATCAGCATGAACATTTTCTTCAGTGAGTAGTCCAGGAATCTTAGTGTGGCTACGTATGTGAGCAAGAAATATTGGAGTTGTGTGATCCTATAAAAGATATTGAAGAGTGATAAACAGGCATAACAAATTAGAGTCCAAATGAGGTGACAAAATTGCAGAGGAAATATGAGGAATCAGCTTGCTATATACTGAGAATCTATAATGATGTTTAAGGCAATGAAAAACATACAAAGAGCTAAAGTAATTGGTTAATTTGGCTCCCTGAGAAGATTGAGGCAATGGGTAACAATCTGTCCGCTTTTTATCAATAAATGTAAATATTACACCCCATCATTTTCCTCATCAGTATAGAAAGTAATCCCATTGAAATCAGAATAGAGAAGATTATAGAAAGAGCATGAGAGACTTGACACAATAAGAAAAGGTGTTCATCCAGAAGTGTGTGGAAAGCAATAGGAGCTAAAATGTCTGTTAAGATAGCTTGATAAAGAAAATTGTAAATATTGTAAGTGTAAGGTATTTCCACAAGATAAAGTACATGAACATTTGTTTCCTGTAAGATCAAATGTAAGAGATACATGTAAGTAATAAAATGCAATTGTGACTACCTGAGATCAATTGAGCATACATATCAGCAAAAGGGAGAACATTTCTTCCTGAAAATTGAGGAGAGGATAACCACTCTATTATATTCAAGCCTTGATTTTAAATGCCAACAACTGCAGTGAAGGCATAAGTCTTTCCAGTAAAGATTATTAGAGATAAAGGGACATTGAGTGTTGGAAGTCTATCTATAAAAACTGTACATAATTTCTCATTAACACACCAAAGAGCTGTAGGCAGTGCAGGAGTTAACTGGAAAAACTGGTGGAATTATATTGCTTTTTAAACATCTGAATAAAGGATGACAGCATATAAGTAGTTAAAGGAATATATGGTTGGGCCCAATTTAAATGCCCTAAAAATTGATGAAAATGAACTAAGGAAAATGTGGAAGGAAAAGTCAATTTTGCAATATGAGTAACATTGGAGTTTTTTATGCTATTTAGGGAGTTGTCATTGGATTTTTTTTTCTGTGACCACATAGAGCCCAGATTGTAATACAATGCATTGTAATTTAGTTAAAGAATCTTATATTAAGTATTGGCCCAGCAATAAAAATATCATCCATAGAATGATAAACAAGAATATGTGGGAATAATTGTCAGAAAGGCTGAAGATCCATATTCACAAAATGTTGACATAATGTTGGGCTATTAAACATACCTTGAGGAAGAAATGTCCATTGATATCTATCAACAGGCTTATGAAAATTGAATACAGGAAGTGTGAAAGAAAATTTACCTCAATCATCAGGGAAGACAGGAGTAGTAAAAAAAAAATCTTTTATGTCTATTACAATCCACATTGAAGTGGACCCATAGCTTGTATACATTTATTAATTTCTCTTAAATTTTGTAATAATCTCCATTTCCATGATTCCTTCTTTATGATAAAAATGGGTGTATTCCGTGGACTGGTAGAGGGTTCTATATGTCCCAAATATAACTGTTCTTGAATTAGAGCCTCCAGGATTTCTACCTTTTCCTTAGACAATGGCCATTTTTTCTACCAAGACAGGAGTGGTAACTTTCCATTTTAATATCAAGGCAGTCAGAATCAGAGAGGCCCCTATAGAAAGGGCAATTTGACAGACATTTGCAATTGTGTATGTATGGTTAAATATGAATAATAACTTGCTGACTTGGAAGGGGCAGAGCATTGTAACCATAGAGAACATTTAGACATCTGTACATTATTGCCTCCTATGCCTCAGGGTGACCCTTTGTAAGGGCCATACATGAAGACATTTTTAGAGTGGTAAATTTGCAACATCAGCACTGGTTTCCAATAAACCTGTGATTGGCTGCTCATTTAAAAAAAAAAAAGGTTAACTTTGGTCTATATTCAGTAATAGCTAAACAATGCTGTGATGATAGTAGAAATGAATCCTGCATTTCCCCTTTCATTATAAACTTCCCCAAGGAGACTTACTTGAGCATCCTCAGTATTAATCATATCTATTCATGCATTCCCTGTCGTGGAATAAAAGGATTTGTGTACAGAGCTTCTGTTTGAATCTGAATCATTTTTGAAGTAGACATATGCATCTGCAAGTGAAAAGGGTTCCCCCTCCTTTGGCCCTGGGTCAGGGGATGACCCATAATTGGGTTTTTTGACATGTTTTCCTCTATGGCATGAGAATGCTTTGTGAATATATTGCTTCTTGGTACTGAGTAGTATCTATGACTGGTAAAACATCTGTGATATGCACAGCCTTTGTGAGCTGTATAGACTCTGTAATCTCTTTAACTTCTTTGGCCTGAGTAGCCTATATGACCTTTATAGTAGTTGTAGCCTGAGTAGCCTTGATGACTTCAAAGGCCACACTATGAACTGGGTAGTTTATATGACCTGAGCAACTTAAATAATCTTAGTAGCCCCTATGAGTTACATAACTTCCTGACCAACATAACCTCTATTCCTTGCATAGCTTCTATGACTTGCATATCCTCCTTTGTCTGAATGATCTCTGTGACCTGCACACCCTTTTGATCTGAGAATCTTTTATGTTCTATGAAGATTTTATATCTATTACCAATACCTTTTATATCTGCATATATTTTACAACCCCAGAAGTCTATCAGACTAGAGTATCATCTATGACCTTAATAGCCTAAATAAACTTAGTAGGTAATTGTGTAGCCTATATGGTCCTATTTACCTCCATTACCTAAGAGACATCTATAACCTGTGTATCCTCTACAACTTGAATAGCCCCTATGAACTGAGTGGCCTCTATTGTCTACATACTATCTATCACATGAAGGATCTCTATGAACTGAGTAACATCTTGGAAAATCTCAATCTGTATGACCCACATAGCATCTAGTGCTTTCAAGGCTTAAATTGTCTGAATAGTCTCTTTGACCCGTAGAACCTCAAAAATCCTCAAAACCTCTATGACATGAGTACTTTTGATGACCTCAGTTGACTCTATGAACTGTGTAAACAGAATAAACTGTGTAACTCTTATGTCCTGAATAGCCTAAAGGACCTGACCTGTGTAAACTCCATGCCATGAGTAGCCTCTATGAAGGGCATATCATATGTTCCCTGTGCCTCTGACATGTTGTAACCTCTATTACGTCTCTGTAGCATCTATTTTGTGTTTATTTTTATGGCCTTTCTAGCTTCTATGGCCCCAATATTTTCTATGACTTGAATAACTCTATAAATTGTGCGGACATTGCAGCCAAAATCATTTCTAAATTATGCCATGGATATTGCTAGCATTTTAAAGCCAAGGTTATTGTGATATTCAGGAGCAGAAAGTAGAGCAGAATGATTTTAGAAATTGGGACTTGAAATGTTGTAGTAAAACTACTGCTAAGGAAGTTGTGGTGGTTAAAGACATTACTTCCTCTAAAGAAATACTAAAGACTTGGACTAGAGACAATAAGAAAGATGGCTTGAGGGCATCTCAGGAGTTGGCAAAACCACACCCATCTCAGTCTCAAAGGAGTAAAGTTGAGAATTCTCTTAAGAGAGCAGTAGGACACTCTACTTGCACAAGCGGGCCTAGGAAGTTTTCTCAACGTGATCAGCCACCCAAACACTCAGAGGCTGCTGCAATAAGGGTCCCTGGAGACTTGGTTATTGCTCAAGATGGTGGCAGACCTTGGCACCAACCATGAGGTGCTGGTTCTGCAGGAATGCACAGTGCTGGAATTAGGGGTTCATGGAGGCTTCCACCAAGATTTCAAAAGAAGGCCTGGGAGACCTTCAAAAGTGCAGCAGCATCAGAGTCCCTGAATGCACCCCCTGAGAAATAAAAGTGTAGAAATGTGAAGAGAAAGCCAAAGCTACAGTGAAGATCCCCAAAATTAGGAAATGCCAGTGACATCATCCTAGAATATCTGCAGGAATCCAACAGATTCAAGGCACAAGTCTACTTGAGCTGTACCTAAAAGGCCATGGGAGGGGGGGGAACTATACAAGTCCTTTGAAAAGAGAATTATGATGCCTTGAGTCCCAGATGCCAGATGTGGAGTTTCAGGACTTGTTTGCCCAGCTGAATTTAAGTATTGTTTTGGTCCTATCCCTTCTTTCTATGCCCCTAATTTTGTAAATGGAAATATTTCCTCTGTACCATTATATGTTGGATTCTTGTAGATTGCTTTCAATTTTGCAGGAGCTCAAGATACAAGATAGCCTTCAGGGAAGAATTTGGACTTGAACTTTGAGCAATCTCAGTGCTGTTAATAATATGGGGACTCTTGGAAATGTACCAAGTGTATTTTGCATTGTGAAGTTTTGGGGACCAGGGGTGGGATGTTATGGTTTGGATGTGAGGTGTCCCCCAAAAGCTCACATATGAGACAATACTAGAATGTTCTGGGGAGAAATAATTGGGTTGTGAGTCTTAAACCAATTAGTGATTTAATTCCCTGATAGGGATTAACTGAGAGGAAATCAGAGTGGGAAGGTGTGACTGGAGGAGATGGAAATTGGGGATTGGCTTTGGGGTATGTATTTCTATCTGGCAAGTGGAGACCCCTCTCTGTGCTTCCTGTTCATCATGTGAGCTGCTTCTCCTGCCATAGTGTTCTACCTCCCCTTGAGCCCTGAGGAATGGAGCTTACCTTCTGTGGACAAAGATCTCTGAAACTGTGAGCCCCCAAAATAAACATTTTCTCTTCTACAATTGTGCTGGTTAGATCCTTTTAGTCACAGCCCCAAAACAACTGTCTAAAACAATGAGGTTATTATGAGTTTCCATGGTCACATTGAGTATATTATGTCAGTGGTAGGGCCACAGTGAGGATACTATAGGAGTTGATGAGATTTCAATGAGAATATTGTTAGTTTCAGAGGCCAAGTTAAAATATAATGTGTTAGGACTCACAGTGTGGGTATTGTATCATTGTCAGAGTACACGGTGAGTGTATTATACCAATGTCAGAAGCCATAGAAGTGTACTGTGTGAGCATCAGAGGCCATAGGCAGATATTACATCAGTGTCAAAGCCCGTGTGAGGATATTACATGATGGTCACAAGGTACAGTGAAGTTAGTATGTGAGTTTCAGAGGACACAGTGAGGAATTAAAATGAGCACCAGAGGCCATATTGATGGTATGTGAATGGGAGAGGTCACAATGAGGGTGTAATGTATCAGAGGTCAAATTCAGGATATTATATAAGTGTCAGAGGCTACAGTGAGTATAGTTTGTGAATAGTAGAGGCCACAATATTGGTATCGTATGAGTATTAGAAGCACCATTGAAGATATTACGTGAGTGTCTTAGACCTCAGTGAGGGTTTTATTTGAGTGTAAGATGCCAAATGAGGATACTATATGCAGGTCAGTGGTAACAGTGAGGTTATTATCATGAGAGTCAGTGGCCACAGGAGAGTATTATGTGAGTGTGGTCAAACCAAGGGTATTACATGAATGTCACGGGTCACATTGAGTGTACTTTGTGAGTTTCAAAGGCAACAGTGTGGGTATTATGACTGTGAAAGCCCAAAATGAAGGTAATATATCAGTGTCAGAGGCTACAGTGAGGGAATTATGTGATTGCCAGAGACCAGAATTATGATATTTTGTGAAGGCCAAAGGCCAGAATTAGGACATTCTGTGAAGGACAGAGGCAGATGTCACAGTAAGAATGTTTTGTGAGACTCAGAGGCAACTGTGGGCATTTAATGAGCATAAGAAGGTATTATGTCAGTGTCAGAGGCAAAGTGAGGATACATTGTGAGAGCCAGAGCTCACAGGAATATATTTTGTCAGTGACAAACCCCAAGTGAGGATAGTATGATTATCAAAGGACACAGTGAAGGTGTTTTGTGAGTGTCAAAGGCCACAGCGAGTGTATTATTTGAGTATCGGAGGCCCCATCGACCATACTATGTGCGTTTGAAAGGTCACACTGAAAATATTGTGATTGTGGCCAAAGTCATAGTGTGGGTGTTATGTGAGTGGCAGTGGTCACAGGAGTGTATATTATGAGTATCAGAGGCAAATTGAGGATATTATGTGAGTGTGAGAGGCCACAGGAGGGTATTATGTGAGTGTCAGAGGTGAGGATATGAGAATGTTCAGTTCATGGTTATCTGACTCCAGTGCTTCTGGACCTGTGGGAGGAGAGGAAGAAAGACCATGGGAGAGCAGAGCAAAGCTGCTTAGCTCACAACAGCTGGAAAACAGAAGAAAGCCAGGGACAAGGTATAGTCCCCAGGGTCACAACCCCAAAACACACTCCCTTCAACAGTCCCCCCTCTTCAAGTTCTTTCTTTTCTTTTTCTGTATTTAGTTCTAGGATTAAATTCAGGTGTGTTTTACCACTGACTTATACTCCCAGATTATTAATTAATTAATTAGTTAACAGAGACAGGGTCTAAGGTGCTGAGGCTGAACATATTGATAGTCCTGCTTTAGCTTGTGAAAACACTGGGACCACAGGTGTGTGCCACTGTACCCAGCTCAACCTCCTATGTTCCCCTCCACTTCCCTGTAGTTTATTCAGCTATGACTCTATCAATGGATTAATCTACTGATGAAATCAGAGCCCCCAAATGTCCACCTCTGAATATCACTGCAGCAGGTCATACTTTCAACACAGGAAACTTTGGGGGATATTCCAGATCCAACAACTACAAGGAGGGACTGGAATTGTGTCCCAGGACCACACTGAGGAAGCATCAGCCTCAGTTGAAGAAGTTGAGGAAGACTTCTGAAGAGGCGAGATTCAGCAGTGTGGAATCTGCAGTGTGCAGGAGGAAGTGATTTTCTGTGGGGGGAGCCCCAGGGTGCCCTTAAAGACAAACTGACCTTTGTGCCAGGAGCACAGGCCACCAGGCATGCTAGCAAAGGGACCCTGAGTTAGAAAGAGCTGTACTGATGCAGGAACAGTAGTATATGCCTGGAATCCAAGCTGCTCCAGAGGTTAAGGAAGGAGGATCGTGAGTTTGAGTCCAGCCTGGGAAATTTAAATAAGTTAATAAATTAATAATAATAATAATAATAATAAAAGATCTACAGAAGTAGCTCAGTGGTAGAGTGTGCCTGGATTCAATATCCAGTTACACAGAAAAAGGAAAGGAAAGGAGAGAAAAGAAAAAAGGAAAGAATCCAGTTTTAGTGGTGCAGTGACTCAGGAGGCTGAGGCAGGAGGATCACAATTTCAGGAACAGTCTTAGCATTTTAGTGAGACCCTAAATGTAATGTATAAAGCTGCTTCCCCATCCTTTCTGTTGCAGACATTTTCCCCGCCTCCCAACCACTTGTCAATCTGTGAACATTCTAGCTAGCTATTGGTTCATCAGTCAGCTTGCAAGTATCCTTCTGCGATATTGGTCCCCTGTTAGCCCGGGGGAATTCAACTGTTTACTGTAGCTACCCCGCCATCCTTTTCTCATTCTTCTGTCTCTCCTCCTCACTTTCTCTACCCTCCTGGCTTTCACACTCTCTAGCACACATCCTTTCTCTTTCCCTTTCTTTTCCTCTCATTTTCTTTCTTACCCTGCAGGGAGACACTCTATTTGCTTAATAAACTCCCTTATGTGATTTCCCATGTCTGGTGTGATTTCCGTGGAATCACTTACATTGGTGCTGTGACTTGGGATGGGATCTTCCACTGTCTCTTAAGTGAGTGGAACACCATCTGATGCCTCAGTGCTCCTGGTCATGGCCCCACCTTCCATTCTGCCCTGACACTCTGCTCTGCATTCATCACCAGACTTCAGGTTGGTGAGTCCTCTAGGCTGGTTCCCCTAGGCTGAATTATCCAGGACCCTTGAGGCAGCTGAGGGGTGGGGGTAACCCCAGCCACAACTTTTATAGTTATGTGGCAGGCCCCTATAGTCAGTCTTATCTGCCAGGTGGATTCCTGATTTTATGGTGGAGATTCTCTCTCAGGGTTGAGGCTCATCTCGCACTTGCACACTCTCACTCAAAAACCCTGATATCAGGTCCTCAAACCCTTCTCTGCTTTTGCCCGGCACACACATTGGTGCTTGTGTGATGACACAATCAATGTGCTGCCCCTATCTCCAGCCCAGTACTCTGGCCTCGGGATGCCCTGGTCACAGACTCGGATGTATCAGTCCCCACCATGGAATCTGGGTCCGCCAATCTGGCAGATTCAACCCTGGGAACCCCTCACCCAACCCCCGACTTAAAGCCATCAAAATCCATTTGTGTAATAGCACACAGCTTACTTGAGTGAGTGGGCAGATGGAAAGGGATTCCTTATCTTCAAGTCTCTTCTTTCTTGCTTCTTGGCTCTTCCTGCAGGCTCAAGCATCTCCGGACCCTGCTTCTCCATCTTCCCCTCCCTCCCCATGCAATACAAGCAGCCCCACTCCCCACAAGTTTTCTGTGTCCAAACCTAAATTAATTACTAACCAGGAATAAGGGTTAAAAGGACCTAAGCATTAAGTTTCTGCTAGAACATTTTAGCTCCTTTCAGATTCAGATCTCAGTCAAGGCTTACATTGAAATGTAAATGGAGGAAGGTGCAGTGGAAAACCAGTCTCAAACTTAAGAAAAAAGTGTCCATTTTAAACTTCTCCTGGGCTACAACTCAGAATACTTTTCTCCCTTTCACCTCTTCTCTCTTTCTCATTTTCTCATCCTTTAACTAATGACCATTATCATTTTTCTTCTAGGACTTCTGTTTTTCTTAAACGCTATATTTTTGAGCTCACAATTTTGATCCTACATACCTAGGTTAATGATTTTTGATCAGCTCTTTTTTATCCAACTCTAGAGTTATTTTTGAACATCTGTTACATTGCAATGGAGATAAATATTACAAGGCCTTTACTTTTGTGTTAAATATAAGCATGCATAAAAATTAAAAATTTAAAAATGGATCCAAATATTTTTAATTCACATGATTTAAAAAGGTTCAATTTATATTGGGCAAACTAATAGAAGCAAAATGTCTTTAAAATTAACTCACAAGTCTCTAGGTGGTCAAACTCATTAAATGTTGATGTTTATAAAATGTCTAACATCAATTTTTCTAGGACTTTTCTTCCACAGGGATGAGATGGCAAATACTGTTGATACACTTGTCTGATATCTTGGTTTTTTTTTTTACACTTGCCTGATATATATATATATATTTTTTTTTAAACAATAAGGTGAGTGAATTAGAGTTGATATGTATGGGATTACTCAAACATGTTTGTTAGAGACATCTAATTAATTTACAGTTATTCCATGGAGTAACTTACTTAAAAACATTATTCTTTGTATATTAAATGTGTTCATGTTTTCCGGGTATACAAGCCTTTAAAGCAGAAAATTTATCAAGCTGCTATTCTCCAAATTAAACTTGTCTGTAATGGTAAACCTATCACTTAGTGTTCTATTATAGGACCTCTCATCAATAGGGTATATGTAAAAATTGTTAAATGTATTTCTAAACGTTATTGAGAGCATGATTTGTTTAAAGGTTAAACATGAAAGCATTTTGCCACTTTGCCATGCAAAAGGAAACTTAAAAGCTCTCTCAGCCTTTCTTTAATTCATGTTTTAGATATAATGTTAAATTGTGTTAACTAATGTTCATATAGACTCAGGAGTCAATATATGTAAACTTCTTAAAATAACATTTAAGAAAGAGTGTAATGTGCAGTAGCAAAAATGGGACAACAGTGACTGAGATTGGGGTCTCTGATGACCTCATGGCTGTGGCATGCCTGGTGCCTGGGGTGCTCCTGTGCAGGGGCACAAGATGCCTAACTGCTGTGGCAGTTCATTGATCTCAGGCACACAGCTCTTGGGCAGGAATGAATTCTTTTGCTAGATAACCAGTGTTTCATCAGCTCCCTTCTCTGGTTCCTGCTTGCCTTACAGTAACTTTGAACAGTGGACTTCCTTAAGAATTACACAAAACTACTAACATTGCACTCTACAGCTCTGAAAAAAGTTATGTTAATGTCCTAGTCTCTGTAAATTTCCTGAAAACAAAGAATAATGCTTACATACATATATAAAGATTGCTGACATAACTCTTTAGATCTGCATTTCCATCAGAGAACAGAGCTCCGTCTGATCTCAGCTTAATCTTCAAAATCTGTGTTTATACTCCTTGGCCCCTCACTGAACTTGAGAATTTGGTCATGCTGGTTATGGCAAAAGAGGAAGCCCTGCCTTACCTGAGATAAGGCTCTGCCTCACAACCCTGCTGCACATTAGAATGGCTCTAAAGTAAGCCAGACTTTAACTCATTTAAAGTTGTGTTCAGAAGTTTGATGTTTGTTGTAAAGATTACTGTGATCTTAACCAGGGGATAGAATGAATAACTCAGCCAAAATTCAAGATAGCTATTGCACAAACTGAATGTTTTACTGTTGGTGATTCCATTTTTTTTTTCCTTGTTAACTCTGTTGCCTGATATTTTGCAGAAGTACAACATAGATTAACTTGAAAAGCCATCACCTATAAGACAGATAATGTAGACCCCAATTAGATAAAAAGGGGTAAATAACTGTAAAGTTATAGACATTGAAACTAAAGCCCAGTACTCTTGCTTTATGACTGGTGAGACTGACTTGCTTGATGGTTAAGATCAAACGTAGAGATTGAGATTAAATACAGAGGTCAAGAAAAGTCCATATTTGGGTCTTGCCCTCAAAGTCAGCCTGAACCCAGGGAACAAGAGGACTTCTCTCAGGAGGTTTGCAACTCTGGGTCACACAACCTCCTGATAAAGGATATTAATGAGGCCACTAGAAGAAAAGCCACTCAGTGCACCTGCTGCAGAGGAGGGTCAAGGAAAAAGCGAGACATCCCAGGTGCTTTCAAGGGAAGCCACCTCATCAAGGAGACCCTGCCTAACCAATGGCACTAATGGAGCTAAGAAGCTGATCTTAAGTTCTCTATGAGTGACACCTGTGGGAACTCAGCTGACTCTTTAACAGACAGGAACAGGTCACTTTGACCAACTTGATCTTAAACACCTAGCAAAACAGTTAAAACCAAAATATAGTCATTCTTGGGCTATATTATTTAAAAGAAATAATACTTAAATGTAACTTAAGATGTACACTTGTGTTATCCCACTAGAATAAAGACTAAAAGCTACAAAAGAGATTCTTAGGCAAATGTGCCTGATAACTATCAAGAGAAACTGCCAGAGTCAGAAGATTTAGTCAGTTTAAAGCCTACAGACACAGGAAGGCTTAATCTACATTAGCTAGTAACAGAAGTATAGAGATCTCTACTAAATGTTGTGTTTACATTCCTGATAACCTGGACAATGTTAAAGTTCCCAAATTAAGGCCTTATTCTCTCCAGCCTTTGCTAGGCCTTGTTATAGGAACAACTTCTCAGATCTTCCACCTCCTGGTGAGGAATTGTTGACTTCTGTCATCTTTATGATATTTATTGGCATGTTTCAGATTCTGCAACATTTATATTGTATCAATCTCATTTCAGTACTCATGTCTTTTTGTTCTTCTCTCATAGAAGCACCCATCCCCAGATGCCTTTACAACTTGCTCTTCCCCAACTGGACTTCTACCATGGACCCCTCAATTGACCCAATTTCTAAAAAGGGAACTCCAAATTGCTTACCCCACACTGCCCCCTTACAGCTTGAAGAAGCCATATCGGGCAACACCCCCTTTCCCTTCAGCAGTGAAGGAGTTCCTAGAATTAGAGGGGTAAATGAAGTCAGAATTGGGGACAGGCAGTTAGTGTAGAAATAGGGGATCAGTCAAATTGAGGAAATGAAGTCCACAAAAACCATCTGCCTTTGGAATTCTGGAAGGAGAATGGACTTTTAACATCTCACCTGAAAAACCAGCCCCAGTCACTTAGGCAGAAAGGAGAGGGAAGTCTTCAGAAAGAACTGGAGAGCAAAAGATTTTCTTATAAAAAAAGAAATGGGGTAATGTAAAGTATAAAGCTGCTCCCCCGTCCTTTCTGTTACAGACATTTTCCCCACCTCCCAACCACTTGTCAATCTGTGAACATCCTAGCTAGCTATTGGTTCATCAGTCAGCTTGCAAGTATCCTTCTCTGATATTGGTCCCCTGTTAGCCTGGGGGAATTCAACTGTTTACTGTAGCTACCTCGCCATCTTTTCTCATTCTTCTGTCTCTCCTCCTCACTTTTTCTATCCTCCTGGCTTTCACACTCTCTCTAGCATGCACCCTTTCTCTTTCTCTTTCTTTTCCTCTCATTTTCTCTCTTGCCCTGCAGGGAGACACTCTATTTGCTTAATAAACTCCCTTATGTGATTTCCCATGTCCAGCGTGGTTTCTGTGGGATTCTTTGTGTGTGTGTGTGTGTGTGTGTGTGTGTGTGTGTGTGTATTTAAATTCTTTTTTTTAATTTTTTTTATTTTTTTCTATTTTTTTATTATAAACAAATGGGATACATGTTGTTTCTCTATTTGTACATGGCGTAAAGTCATACCATTTGTGTAATCATAAATTTACATAGAGTAATGTTGTTTGATTCATTCTGTTATTTTTTCCCTTCCCCCCACCCCTCCCACCCCTCTTTACCCTCTATACAGTACTTCCTTCCTCCATTCTTGCCCCCCTCCCTAACCCTATCTCTAACCCTAACACTAACCCTTCCCTCCCCCCCATTATGTGTCATCCTCCACTTAGCGATATCATTCGTCCTTTGGCTTTTTGAGATTGGCTTATCTCACTTAGCATGATATTCTCCAATTTCATCCATTTGCCTGCAAATGCCATAATTTTATCATTCTTTATGGCTGAGTAATATTCCATTGTATATATATACCACAGTTTCTTTATCCACTCATCAATTGAAGGGCATCTAGGTTGGTTCCACAGTCTGGCTATTGTGAATTGAGCAGCTATGAACATTGATGTGGCTGTGTCTCTGTAGTATGCTGATTTTAAGTCCTTTGGGTATAGGCCAAGGAGTGGGATAGCTGGGTCAAATGGCGGGTCCATTCCAAGTTTTCTAAGGAATCTCCACACTGCTTTCCAGAGTGGCTGCACTAATTTGCAGCCCCACCAGCAATGTATGAATGTACCTTTCTCCCCACATCCTCGCCAACACCTGTTGTTGCTCGTGTTCTTGATAATCGCCATTCTAATTGGGGTGAGATGGAATCTTAGGGTGGTTTTGATTTGCATTTCTCTTATTACTAGAGATGTTGAACATTTTCCATATGTTTGTTGATTGCTTGTAGATCTTCTTCTGTGAAGTGTCTATTCATTTCCTTAGCCCATTTGTCGACTGGATTATTTGAATTCTTGGAGTAAAGTTTTTTGAGTTCTTTATAGATTCTGGAGATTAGTGCTCTATCTGAAGTATGATTGGCAAAGATATTCTCCCATTCTGTAGGCTCTTTCTTCGCATTGCTGATAGTTTCCTTTGCTGAGAGAAAACTTTTTTTTTTTTTTTTTTTTTTAGAATCTATCCCAGTGGTTGATTCTAGCTTTTATTTCTTGTGCTATGGGAGTCCTGTTAAGGAAGTCTGATCCTAGACCAACAAGGTGAAGATTTGGACCTACTTTTTCTTCTATAATCTGCAGGGTCTCTGGTCTGATTCCGAGGTCCTTAATCCATTTTGAGTTGAGTTTCGTGCATGGTGAGAGATATGGATTTAGTTTCATTCTGTTGCATATGGATTTCCAATTCTCCCAGCACCATTTGTTGAAGAGGCTATCTTTTCTCCATTGCATATTTTTGGCACCTTTGTGTAGTATGAGAAAATTGTATTTATTTGGGTTTGTGTCCGTGTCCTCTATTCTGTACCATTGATCTACCTTTCTATTTTGGTACCAATACCATGCCGTTTTTGTTACTATAGCTTTGTAGTAGAGTTGAAGATCTGGTATTGCAATACCCCCTGTTTCACTCTTCCTGCTAAGGATTGCTTTAGCTATTCTGGGTTCCTTATTCTTCCAGATGAATTTCATAATTGCTTGCTCTATTTCTGTAAGGTACGTCATTGGGATTTTAATTGGAATTGCATTGAATTTGTATAACACTTTAGGTAGTATGGCCATTTTGACAATATTAATTCTTCCTATCCAAGAACATGGAAGATCTTTCCATCTTCTAAGGTGTTCTTTAATTTCTTTCTTTAGTGTTGTATAGTTCTCATTGTAGAGGTCTTTCACCTCTTTTGTGAGATTGATTCCCAAGTATTTTATTTTTTTTCGAGGCTATTGTGAATGGGGTAGTTTTCCTAATTTCTCTTTCTGAAGATTCATCACTTATGTATAAAAATGCGTTGGATTTATGTGCATTGATCTTGTAACCTGCTACTTTACTGAATTCACTTATGAGTTCTAAGAGTTTTCTGGTGGAATTTACAGGTTCCTCTAAATATATAATCATGTCATCAGCGAACAGGGATAGTTTGAGTTCTTCTTTTCCAATTCGTTTCCCTTTAATTTCTTTGGTTTGTCTAATTGCTCTGGCCAGAGTCTCAAGAACGATGTTGAATAGAAGTGGTGAAAGAGGGCATCCCTGCCTTGTTCCAGTTTTTAGGGGGAATGCTTTCAGTTTTTCACCATTTAGAATGATATTAGCCATGGGCTTAGCATAAATGGCCTTTACAATGTTAAGGAATGTTCCCACTATCCCTATTTTTTCTAGTGTTTTGAGCATGAAGGGGTGCTGTAATTTATCAAATGCTTTTTCTGCATCTATTGAAATAATCATGTGATTCTGTGGGATTCTTTACACTAAGCAACTTAGTGAGACCCTGTCAAAATAAAATATAAAATATAAAAATATAAATAAAATATAAAATTAAAATATAAAAAGTGCAGTGAAACTCACCCATGGTTTAATGCCCAGTACTGAAAAAAAAATCTCCATATTATGTATAATTATAATACACTAATAAGATATATAGGAAAAGGAAAGGAAATAAATGAGCAACTAAGATGGATTTTAAAAGGCAATAAAGCATTTTTTCCCTAGCTCTCTGGCCATGTTAGCTGCTGCAGTTGGTTGGGGGCCCTTCCATACCTAGGGGAGGAAGATGGTGCTGCAGAGAAGAAGAAAAAGTCTCTGGAGGACATAAACTCTAGGCTCCAGCCTGTAGTGCAAAATAAAAAGGATGTGCTGGGGTACAATCAGGCTCTATAGATGGCCAGACTGGGAAAAGTGAAATAAACTGATCACCACACCAACCACTGTCCAGCTCTGAGGAAAACTGAAATATGCCATGTTGGCCAGAATTGTGGTCCTCACCACAGTGGCAATAATAGAGAATTGGGCACAACATGTGGGAAATATTACAGAGCATGCACGCTGTCTGTGGTTGATCCAGATGACTGTGATATGATCAGAAGCAAGCCTCAACTCTCAGGGATTCTTCAGATTCATGGGAAATGCCAGGTATAGAACAACTTAGAGACCAGAAAGATGTGGATATCCAGCTGTTAATTCCTTGTTTTTATGGCACCTGGGGATTGAACTTCATTCCTAGTAGGCAAGCACTCTGCCACTGAGCTTCATCCCCAGCACTCTGCAACTTCATTCTCACATACACACAAATAGAAAGAAAACAGAAAAAAAAACTTGAAACAGGGTCTTGCTAAATTGTCCAGGAGGGCCTCAAACTTGCAATCTCCCTACCTCTGCAACCTGAGTAACTGGAATTATAGGCATGTGCCACTATGCCCAGTGACTGAAAGGTTTAAGTCAGGAATGTGGGGAAAAAATTGAAAATTTTTGGAGCATTTTAGTCAAATACAGTAGGAATTGAGAGGAACTGAAAATTTGGTAAGAACTCATAAAATGGGAGAAAGAGCAGAATCCAGTCTGATTTTCAGGTAGGCAGCAAAACCAAGTAGAGACAATAAACCAAAGTAGAATCTGCTAGCCTGCAAGTGTTAGTTTTATACTGAAACATGATCTTTCTCTCTACAGCTATGACAAATAATTTTCACAATATGCCAGCAGTCCAGTAATATGCATGCATGAAACACTCGGACTCCTGACTAATATTTAAGATATACATCTGTAAGATAAACACAATTTTCTTATTGTTACTGGGGATTGAACTCAGGGGTGCTTTATCACTGAACTACATTCTCAGTCCTCCCACATGCCTTTTTAAAAATTTTGAGACAGGGTCTTACTGAGTTGCTTAATGTTACACTAAATTGCTGAGACTGGCCTCAAACTTGCATTCTTCAGCCTTCACCTCCCAAGTCCCTGGGATTGCAAGTGAGTACACCTGTCCCCAGCTAAACAGATGTCTATTTATAAATAATGCATTGATGATTTTTAATTTTTTACTGTTAATGTTATTAGACTGAAAGGATATGGATATTGAATTTTTTTCTTGTATTTTGATTCTTTAGTGACAAAACTCAAGACTCCTGACCCTAAGTACAGTTTTAAGTTGGTTTCCTCATAGATTTTTTACCAAGATTGTGACTAAACATTAAGGTAGTGAGAGTGAAGGAACATTCCTGTACCTCTGTGTTTCAGTTTCATGATCCCCAAAATAAATAACCTCATTGGTATTTGGCTTCTTGTTTGAATATCCACTGGAGATTTCGTGCTTTTATTCTTGGAAAATAAAGTTACCTGTTTTCTTGCAGATAGACTGAGCCACTATAAAAATTCTGGGTCATGAGTTGTGGGCAGAAGCATGTATGCCTGTGTAGGCAAGTTCACTTATGTAATGGCATAAGAAAATGCAAGAGAACAGGAATGGGGACACATGCCTGTAATCCCACTTATGGGGGAGGTTGAGGCAGGAGGATCATAAATTTGAGGACAGTCTCAGCAGTGCAACAAGAACTTGTATCAAAATAAAATGAAAAAAAAGGAAGTAATTCAATGTCATAGAGCTTGACTGGCAGGTGTGAGGCCCTGAGTTCAACAGCCTGGATTGGGATGGGGAGTGATTTGGGCTCTCACAGATGATCAAATCATGGAAGAGACTCTGTTGGTCAGGATAAGATGCTGTGAAATGCCCACTATCCCAGGTGATAAAAATCCTTCACTTCTGAAGATTCTGTGGATTCCATTTTATATTAGGGTATGAAAAAATGTGGCAAAAGTCAGAAACCCAAGATCTGAAGGTCCTGCCTCTCTAGATGAACTAACTCTCCCCCCTGAGTTCTTCTCACATGCTTAGAGACAGCACACCTTCCTTAGGTCTTCTCACTTGCTTGGAGACAGTACATCTTCCTGAGTTCTTCTCATACTTGAAGACAGAGGGCACGTCTTCCAGTCTTTCTCAGAAAGAGGTTTTGGTACTCAATGCATTCATAATCTTCTCTTACATTTCTAGCTGAGGAGGGAGTATGGGGCCAATACCATAAAAGATTTGTTTTCTTCCATGTCAAAAACTTGGAAACTTCTCTCAGGTGATAATCCCACAACTTGGTTACCTGCTACTGTGGTTAGATCTGGATTGTCCCCAAAGCTTTGTTTTGAAGACTTGGTCCTTAACACAGCAGGGTATAGAGCTGGGGTCTTCAGGAGGTGACTGAATCACTAAGGTTTTGACCTAATAATAAATTAATTCTCTGGTGAATTTACAACTTCATGCACTGTTGGAAAGGGTGGAATCTTTAGATGTGGGGCCTAAGTGGAGGAAATGGGACATTTAGGGTATGCCCTTTAAGGTTATATTGGGCACCTGGCCTCTCTGCTTTTTGGCCACTGAAGTAAGAAGTTTTGCTCTGCTCTGTGCTCACTGCCACGTTCTGCCTTGCCATGGGCCCAGTGAAATGGGGCCAAACATGACCATGTTTCAGAAACCGAAAGTCAAAATAAATTTTCTCTCCTTTAAGTTGATTTACCTGTTATTTTATCACAGCAGTGGAAAGCTGACTAACACACCTGCTAAAATGGATTAAGGGAAAGGTTTTTAAAAGGTATGAAACAGAAACCTAAATTAAAACTGCAGAGGTATATCTCACTTATCAGTCTTTTAATTAGTAATGGAGGGAAGCTGGGAAAATGAAACCCCTGCCTTTAAATTCAGCTATACCTTACCCTGGAGGTCCAACTTGCCTACAAGTGATGGTAAATCATTTGTAATTTCTTTGCAAAAATTTTAGCTTAAGTTTTTATGTGCAGCCTAAATACAAATATTCCTGAAGGGAAAAAATCCTGAGTTTATATAAGAAATGTTTTGTAATGCATTCCTTTATCATCTAGTCTTTTTAACATAGTCCTGGGCAAGTTCTGGGTCTAGTAAATACATGGCAAAACAAAGAAAGGGTGGGTAACAGGATGATGCACACAGAGAAGGCATGTGTGACACTACACATATGTGGACTCCTACAGGGGGTTTACTGAAGTGACTGAAAGGAACAGAGGGTGGCCACCACACCTGTTGCTGATTAAGCAGGGGTTTTTGGTTAGTTCTGGCAGCAGAGGTGATGGGAGCCCTGGGGTCCAGTCACTTGAACTTCCTGGCCTGCATTTGTCATTGAGCCATGACTTTTGAAGTGAATATTGCTATGTTGTCCATGTTGTAATATCAAAACTTGATCAAATAGCTTCCCTGTGTCCTTTAAGACTGGTAAGCTGTTCCCATGGACCATAAAAAATTCATGTAACAGGTGCCTTGTACCCTTTGGTATGATATGACAAGCATATTAAAGCATGGAAAGTGATAGAGCAGCTGCTGCCAAGTTTTTGGCAGTAATAGTTATAATAGAACACAGGAACTGCAAGGTGCTGTTTTGTGACCCTCAGTGCTGAGATGGTATGCACATTGTAGCTTTTAAACATGATAATGTACCTGCCTTGTAGTGTATGGTCCAAAATGAAAATTCATTTTACATGCCCTGCGGTCTTTAGTATTAATGTTATATCCATAGCACAGCATCACAAAATAATATCATATATAAATTGTGGACTTTAATTCTAATATGATAAAGTTAAAGAATCACTTATTACTAATATGATTGCTCCCTGTATCTTTTAATAATAATGTAATATCCACATATATCATTAACACTGATAAAATAACTGCACTGTGGCATTAATACTAATGTATTATCTGTATTTTAAACCTATATGATATTTCAGCTCTTCTGTGGGCTTTAATATTAATAAATTGTCCATATCATAATACAAAAGTGATATAACCACTGTTCTGTGGCCTTCCATATGATAGATTGTTCATTGCACAGCTTCAGAAACATAAGTATTTGTCTTGTTTCCTTTAGTACTGGTATGAGATCTGCATTATAGGAAGTGAGTGATAAAATAGCTACATTTTGGCCTTTAATACTGATACTCCCGAATAGAAAACAGATAAAATACCTGCCCTATGGGCTTTAATAATGACAATGTATTCATACTATAGCATCTGATAGTAATAAAGAGTTGCCCTTTTGCCTTTATAAATAATATTATATTGATAACAAGATATTTAAAAGTAACATAATGGTTTCCTTGTAGTTTCTATTAGTAACATAGTATCTACACTATTACGAGTAATTCTCATAATTCCTGCCCTGTGCCCTTTAGTACTCATGTTATCTCTACATACATCTAAAATTAACAGAAGAGCTGCCCTGTGATTCTTCGTGTTAATATCATATCCATACTCTAGCATGGAAAACTCCTGTAATAGCCATGATGGGGCATTTTATCATTAACATTATATCCATATGGTGGCTTCTTAACATAATATTATACTCCTATGCAGACTTTAATATTAATGTAATATTCATATTACACAATGTGAAACAAGTAAAATAAGTTGCCCTGTGACTCTAATATTGATGATGTGTGTATATATATATATATATATATAATGTAAAATTAATATAATAGATTCTTTCGGGTTTAGTACAGTTGAATATAAATATGCAGCATGAGAAACTAATATAATAGCTTCCCTGTGGCCATTAATCTTAATATAATATTCATGCTATAATGTCCAAAACCAATGTAATAGCTGCATTTTTTACTTTAGTACTAAAACAATGAACTCTTTTACCTGTCTTGTGGTCTTTAGTATGAATTTAATATCTATAGTATAGCATCAGAAGCTGATAAAATAGCTGCTTTCTGGCCTTTAATATCAATGTGGTATATGTATTGTAGTATCAAAAACTGACAAAATAGCTGCCTTGTGGCCTTATTATTGATATGATATCCATATAGAGCATTAGAAACTGATTAAAATCTGAATTTTGGTGTTTAATACTGATGTGATATTCATATTACAGCATCAGAAAGTGATAAAGGGCAGACCTGTGGCTAAATCATATTGATAATATAGCTTTTAAAAGTAATGTAATGAGCTGGATGTGGTGGTATGTGCATGTAATCCCAGTGGCTCAGGAGGCTGAGGCAGGATGGTGAGTTTAAAGCCAGTCTCAGCAATGGGGAGGCACTAAGCAACTCAGTGAGACCCTGTCTCTAAATAAAATACAAGATAGGGCTGGAGGTGGTGGTGTGTGTTTGCAATCCCAGTGGCTCAGGAGGTTGGGGCAGGAGGATGATGAGTTCAAAGCCAGCCTCAGCAATGGGGAGGCACTAAGCAACACAGTGAGACCTTGTCTCTAAATAAAATACAATATAGGACTGGGGATGTGGCTCAGTGGTTGAGTTCAGTCAGTCCCCTGTACCAAAAAAAGCAATATATTGATTTATTTGTAGTATCTAATATCAATACAGTATCCATATATAACATCTAAAACTAGTAATATAGCTGCCTTTGACCACCACTGCTAATATGGTATCCTGACTACAGCATTTAAAACTAAAGGAAGAGCTTCCATGTGAACTTTAATACTAATATAATATCTATACTATAGCATTTAAAACTATTGTAAGAGCTTCCCTTTGCCTTCATAGTACAATGACCACCTTCTGGACAGCGTCTTAAACTAATGTATTATTTTCCCTGTAGCCTTTAATACTAATATGATATACATACCATACCAAGTAAAAATAATATAATATAATAATATAATATAACTGTGGGCCGCAATACTAATATCTAATCTACATGACCTAAAAGTAATTAATTAAAACCTGTGACATTTCACACTAATATATCTATACAATAGTATCTAAATCCATAGCTGCACTGTGGCTCCTAATATAAATGATGTTCAATTATAGTTTCTTTTATACTAGGTATCCTGTGAATATATATATTAATTTGAAATTAACACTATGGCATCTATGTATAATTTAATAATTTTCACTTGGTCTTTTTGTTTGTTTTTAGATACTTTCTGTTTCTCCAAGTTTGTTATCAGTAGTGACTGAAAAAAATATGATTCTGCGCTGGAGTTGTGGCTCAGTGGTAGAGGACTCGACTAGCACATGTGCGGCCCTGGGTTCAATCCTCAGCAAACCATGAAAATAAAATGAAGTTATAGTGTTGACCTACAACAAAAATATGTATATAAAATATCATTGAGTTACGTGATCTTCATCATTATCATTATGGGTTTAAGAGAAAACTGGTCAGATGAAAATGATTTCTGGCTTACCTCACACACTTTTCCTTCGTATGGGGTTGCATATCGTATGATGTGGGGATGACAACCTGTTAGATAAAGCAGAGAGCTTTCAGGATTAACAAAGGCAATTGGCACCCCAGTGTCCCAGTATCATTGGGAGTGCAGTGCCAAGAGGAGTGAAGCCCTTTTAGAGATTGTTGCTAATGTGGATGGAGGTTCTGAAGAGATGCAGTGTAGAACCGGGTGAAGGATATGATGTTCTCATGTGCACCATGGTTCTGGGAAGGAGTGGATAGTGCTTTGCAGAGATAGGGATGTCACAAGTAGGCCTATTTGAAACATGTCCCACTGAAAGATGGAAAGCAGGCCTGTGGCCTGTTGGGGGTGGATATCAGCAAATCCAAGAAATAGAAAGGATGCTAATATTTGGAAATGATTGAGCATACCTCTTCCTGCTCACAGAGGCCTATCGCACATTTGGATGTTGTCTAAAGTATCCTCTCTTGATATACAGCCTTTGCTCATGTTGGGTCCTCTCTTTTCCTTATGAGGAGCATGGTTTCGACTAAATGTCTGATATAGAGGTGCACACTTGGTTTCAGAGTCATGCTTCTGAGCTGCATGTCCCAACGTGAAGTCGTGTCCAAAGAAGATCAGTGGAGGAGGGGGTGTGGTGAGGGAAGGTATGCCTTTCCTCAGAGGTCTTGTGTTGAAAAACAATTAAAGTCTGCATATGTGTCATCAGCTGTCCCTGGCAAGCAACAGAAAAGGGCCAGGAATTGGCAAGGGCATTGATGTGCCTGCAAGGGCAAACAGGGTCAGTCAGGATGGTTGCTTACACAATGATCTGTCACTGGCTACCACCTGCATGTGGAAACTATGTTGAAGCTGAGAAGTTCCCCTGGAATGTGGGCACAGACCTCGTACAAGGACCAAGTGGTTCGTGTCTCTGCACTGAATTGGATACCAGCACCAAAACCCTTCTGCTCTTCATGGCCCACAAAGTCCTTACACTACCTTATGGAGTATTCAGGCTTGACGATTTGAGCCATTCCTCTTTGAGCACCATGCATGTTCGCATCTGGTATTCTGTGCTCTGAAAATGTGTTCATCGTTTCCATCAACAGCAGGCTCTTGTTTCATCCACTGGTTGTGGTCTGCATCTTTCAGGGTATGGTGATAGGACTCTTGGCCATTTCCCTTTGGACCTTGTGCCACAGAGGCACTAGTCTAGTCAAGGACCTGAACCGTTGGGAGAACATAGATTGGCCAGATATTTCAGCATCTGAAGGTGAGTTGAAGGATCTGTGGGAGAATCAGGGCAGGACAATATCTGAGTATAGCCCAGTTTTAAGGCTGCATCCAAGGTGGTTGATCCTGAGCCCAGAACACCTGTCCATGCTTGACAGCTCCTTCCTGTGCTCTATCCAACATTCTGACTGAATGTCTCCCTGCTGTCCTCATGAGCCATCCCAGCAGCCACCGTCCTCCACTTGGAAGACATACTCCCCAGGTTCCAGCTGTCTCCTGTTAGGGCTTTCTAAGAAAGGAGGGCCAACGCACCAGACTGGGTGTGCTGTTTCCCAATTGAAGTTGCACCTAAGCCAGGGAGCGGCGCTGGGCGCTGCCCCGCCCTGAGCTGTCGGCAGCCATAATACCGTGTGGCTGCTAGGGCCCTAGGCCTGTTGGAGGCATCAGGCGAAACCCGGGGTGGGGGTGTGGGGTGCCCAGGCCTGGAGGAGTGGCTTCGGAGGGCAATGCCAGCGGGGCCGCTGCTAAGCTGGGTGACCCACGTGCCCTCATGCAGCCCTCCATTCCTGCCTGGTCCCCTAGGCCTCGTGGGGGCTCACTGCCCGGGGCCGGACCTAGGAGTCCAGGCTGTCATGATGCCCGGTGCCGCCAGACCTGCGCAGCGCCACCCAGCAGGCCTGGAGGGTAGTGGGAGCTGTCAACCTTCGGCTGGGGGCGGGTCCCCCGTCCTACCTGGACCCGGAGCGATCCAAGGCCCCTCTGCTGCGTCCCGCACACCCCGTAGCTCCTCTTCAACTGGGCCAAGAGTTCAGGATCCCATCTCTTGAAACATCAGGCCACTGGCGCTCTCTCCCTTGGTCTCTCCTCTTAACATCACTACGGAGCCGGCGCTTGATTTGAATCTCCTTGGGAAGCAGCCAGACCCGGAAGCATCTCTGGTTGCCATGGGAACCGTGACGCCACCACGCTGTCATGCCGCCCCTCTGTGACCTCAGGCGCTGTCTGCACTGCAGGCAGGAGGTCACGGTTGGCACTCCTCGACATCCAGGTGGCCCCAGGCCCTGAGACAGCCCCTGGGGAGAGGGAGAAACTGCTGTCCTCCTTCAGGAGCCCGGAACCTCCGCACCCTGCACACACACCAAGCCCCAAGCATGTCCCTTCCACGGAGAATACAGTCGCTCTCGCATCTTTGGCTCTCACGGGCACGGGAACACTGGAATCCATCAAGAAGGCCATTTTCACAGGGGAACAGATTGCATTCTAAGCACGGAGACATGCCTGGTATGACTATCGGCCACATGTCTCACCCCATTGAATCTGGAGAGAAACCGCTGCAAACCTAACTGGGGGCAGATGGACATTGCATGAGGAATGTGTCTTTTTCCTGAAAGCTCATACCAGTCCTGGGAGTCTAGACCCCATGAGCCCTCACCAATTCCCTGTGCCTGCTGTTAGCGATTTACTGACACCGACCTGCTGAGTTGCAGAGGCATTTTCTCATTTACTGACATAACATTGGCCCGGGGAAACACCTTCGTTGCCCAACCCCATGAGAGAGATGGCAGGCAAGATCCAGCACCTCCACTGCATTGTGCCTTTGGCACACATAGCTCCTGGTTAGAACTATTCCAAGGAGAGTGCCAGGAGGGAAAAGAGAAGTGGGGAAAGAATGAGCAGATGGTGATTGGAATGGCTAGGGATCCAGATGTAAATCATGCCATCAATCAACCTTCAAACCCACAACCTGAGTATATTCTAACTCCTATATATGCATATCTCTCCTCCAGCCCCTGCGCTTCGCCTCCATGCCCTGTGACATCATTTTGGGCTCAGGGTTCAGCTACAAGGCTTTTCCTCCTCCACCAGACATGCATAAACATTTCCCCTCACGACGCACCCCTAGATTGTGTGTTTTGAGGTGCACCAAAGTTTCCTTGCAGGTTTGCTGTGAAAAGGAAGTTGAAGTTTTCCTTGGAATTTCCTTGACTCTCTCTGGGTCTGTATTTCTGCCGAGAATGTAACAGAATCAGACCGGCAGAGGAGCTAGAGGTTGCCCAACAGTGACCTCTCCACAGCTGAAGAACTAGCTGCTTTTGCAGAGCGTTCGCCTAGCATGCGGAAGGACCGCGGTTCGAATCCCAAGCCGCTCAAATGAGAAAAAAAAAAAAAAAAAAAAAAAAACAAACCCGCAAAACTCTTTTCAATGTGCCAACCCTTCCTCCTCTCAATGTTTTCTCCTGTATCCATCAACTGTGTCGCCACAGTTGAAAACGTACCTGTTGGACACTCAAGCCTTTTCAAATCGCAATTTCAGCAAGGAGCTGTGGTGAGAGTTAGCAGGAAAGCACGGACACCTGCATTTCTTAGGAGCAGCTGTTCCCTGAGATGAGTCAGCTCTCAGGAACCCATAAGTCAGATTGTTCTCACGAATATGCTCATGGGGTTATATCCTGTGCAAATCCTTCCAGAAGAGGGTCACCGGGTTGCAAAGGCTGCAAATTGAAACGGACACCTGCACTAGTCTTTGGCAATGACCAGGCTTCTCGGGCACACTCCATAATTCTGTGCAAGTGCAGTGGATACTCAGCCCTCAGCCCTTTCCATGTGAACCTCAATGGCATCTGGAAAAGCAAGACGTGAGGACCCGAGTCAGGCACCCTTGGCCCTGGCTTATCTCACACAGTTTGTATGGGGTTGCACATCATATGATGTTTGGATGAATACCTGTTAGCTCCAGCATAGAGCTTTCAGGATCAACATAGGCAATTGGCAACCCAGTGTCCCAATATCATTGGAGGTGCAGTGCCAAGAAGAGTGAAGCCCTTTTATAGACTGCTGTTAATGTGGATGGAGGTTCTGAAGAGATGCAGTGTAGAACCGGGTGAAGGATATGGTGTTCTCATGTGCGCCATGGTTCTGGGAAGGAGTGGATGGTGCTTTGCAGAGATAGGGATGTCACAAGTAGCCCTATTTGAAAGATGTCCTGCTGAAAGATGGAAAGCAGGCCTGTGGCCTGTTGGGGGTGGATATCAGCAAATCCAAGAAATAGAAAGGATGCTAACATTTGGAAATGATTGAGCATACACTCTTCCTGCTCACAGAGGCCTATCGCACATTTGGATGTTGTCTAAAGTATCCTCTCTTGATATACAGCCTTTGCTCATGTTGGGTCCTCTCTTTTCCTTATGAGGAGCATGGTTTCGACTAAATGTCTGATATAGAGGTGCACACTTGGTTTCAGAGTCATGCTTCTGAGCTGCATGTCCCAACGTGAAGTCGTGTCCAAAGAAGATCAGTGGAGGAGGGGGTGTGGTGAGGGAAGGTATGCCTTTCCTCAGAGGTCTTGTGTTGAAAAACAATTAAAGTCTGCATATGTGTCATCAGCTGTCCCTGGCAAGCAACAGAAAAGGGCCAGGAATTGGCAAGGGCATTGATGTGCCTGCAAGGGCAAACAGGGTCAGTCAGGATGGTTGCTTACACAATGATCTGTCACTGGCTACCACCTGCATGTGGAAACTATGTTGAAGCTGAGAAGTTCCCCTGGAATGTGGGCACAGACCTCGTACAAGGACCAAGTGGTTCGTGTCTCTTCACTGAATTGGATACCAGCACCAAAACCCTTCTGCTCTTCATGGCCCACAAAGTCCTTACACTACCTTATGGAGTATTCAGGCTTGACGATTTGAGCCATTCCTCTTTGAGCACCATGCATGTTCGCATCTGGTATTCTGTGCTCTGAAAATGTGTTCATCGTTTCCATCAACAGCAGGCTCTTCTTTCATCCACTGGTTGTGGTCTGCATCTTTCAGGGTATGGTGATAGGACTCTTGGCCATTTCCCTTTGGACCTTGTGCCACAGAGGCACTAGTCTAGTCAAGGACCTGAACCGTTGGGAGAACATAGATTGGCCAGATATTTCAGCATCTGAAGGTGAGTTGAAGGATCTGTGGGAGAATCAGGGCAGGACAATATCTGAGTATAGCCCAGTTTTAAGGCTGCATCCAAGGTGGTTGATCCTGAGCCCAGAACACCTGTCCATGCTTGACAGCTCCTTCCTGTGCTCTATCCAACATTCTGACTCAATGTCTCCCTGCTGTCCTCATGAGCCATCCCAGCAGCCACCGTCCTCCACTTGGAAGACATACTCCCCAGGTTCCAGCTGTCTCCTGTTAGGGCTTTCTAAGAAAGGAGGGCCAACGCACCAGACTGGGTGTGCTGTTTCCCAATTGAAGTTGCACCTAAGCCAGGGAGCGGCGCTGGGCGCTGCCCCGCCCTGAGCTGTCGGCAGCCATAATACCGTGTGGCTGCTAGGGCCCTAGGCCTGTTGGCGGCGTCGGGAGAAACCCGGGGTGGGGGGGTGGGGTGCCCAGGCCTGGAGGAGTGGCTTCGGAGGGCAATGCCAGCGGGGCCGCTGCTAAGCTGGGTGACCCACGTGCCCTCATGCAGCCCTCCATTCCTGCCTGGTCCCCTAGGCCTCGTGGGGGCTCACTGCCCGGGGCCGGACCTAGGAGTCCAGGCTGTCATGATGCCCGGTGCCGCCAGACCTGCGCAGCGCCACCCAGCAGGCCTGGAGGGTAGTGGGAGCTGTCAACCTTCGGCTGGGGGCGGGTCCCCCGTCCTACCTGGACCCGGAGCGATCCAAGGCCCCTCTGCTGCGTCCCGCACACCCCGTAGCTCCTCTTCAACTGGGCCAAGAGTTCAGGATCCCATCTCTTGAAACATCAGGCCACTGGCGCTCTCTCCCTTCGTCTCTCCTCTTAACATCACCATGGACACAGAGCTTGATTTGAATCTCCTTGGGAAGCGGCCAGACCCGGAAGCGTCTCTGGTTGCCATGGGAACCGTGACGCCACCACGCTGTCATGCCGCCCCTCTGTGACCTCAGGCGCTGTCTGCACTGCAGGCAGGAGGTCACGGTTGGCACTCCTCGACATCCAGGTGGCCCCAGGCCCTGAGACAGCCCCTGGGGAGAGGGAGAAACTGCTGTCCTCCTTCAGGAGCCCGGAACCTCCGCACCCTGCACACACACCAAGCCCCAAGCATGTCCCTTCCACGGAGAATACAGTCGCTCTCGCATCTTTGGCTCTCACGGGCACGGGAACACTGGAATCCATCAAGAAGGCCATTTTCACAGGGGAACAGATTGCATTCTAAGCACGGAGACATGCCTGGTATGACTATCGGCCACATGTCTCACCCCATTGAATCTGGAGAGAAACCGCTGCAAACCTAACTGGGGGCAGATGGACATTGCATGAGGAATGTGTCTTTTTCCTGAAAGCTCATACCAGTCCTGGGAGTCTAGACCCCATGAGCCCTCACCAATTCCCTGTGCCTGCTGTTAGCGATTTACTGACACCGACCTGCTGAGTTGCAGAGGCATTTCCTCATTTACCGAAATAACCTTGGCCCGGGGAAACACCTTCGTTGCCCTCCCCCATGAGAGAGATGGCAGGCAAGATCCAGCACCTCCACTGCATTGTGCCTTTGGCACACATAGCTCCTGGTTAGAACTATTCCAAGGAGAGTGCCAGGAGGGAAAAGAGAAGTGGGGAAAGAATGAGCAGATGGTGATTGGAATGGCTAGGGATCCAGATGTAAATGATGCCATCAATCAACCTTCAAACCCACAACCTGAGTATATTCTAACTCCTATATATGCATATCTCTCCTCCAGCCCCTGCGCTTCGCCTCCATGCCCTGTGACATCATTTTGGGCTCAGGGTTTAGCTACAAGGCTTTTCCTCCTCCACCAGACATGCATAAACATTTCCCCTCACGACGCACCCCTAGATTGTGTGTTTTGAGGTGCACCAAAGTTTCCTTGCAGGTTTGCTGTGAAAAGGAAGTTGAAGTTTTCCTTGGAATTTCCTTGACTCTCTCTGGGTCTGTATTTCTGCCGAGAATGTAACAGAATCAGACCGGCAGAGGAGCTAGAGGTTGCCCAACAGTGACCTCTCCACAGCTGAAGAACTAGCTGCTTTTGCAGAGCGTTCGCCTAGCATGCGGAAGGACCGCGGTTCGAATCCCAAGCCGCTCAAATGAGAAGAAAAAAAAAAAACAAACAAACAAACCCGCAAAACTCTTTTCAATGTGCCAACCCTTCCACCTCTCAATGTTTTCTCCTGTATCCATCAACTGTGTCGCCACAGTTGAAAACGTACCTGTTGGACACTCAAGCCTTTTCAAATCGCAATTTCAGCAAGGAGCTGTGGTGAGAGTTAGCGGGAAAGCACGGACACCTGCATTTCTTAGGAGCAGCTGTTCCCTGAGATGAGTCAGCTCTCAGGAACCCATAAGTCAGATTGTTCTCACGAATATGCTCATGGGGTTATATCCTGTGCAAATCCTTCCAGAAGAGGGTCACCGGGTTGCAAAGGCTGCAAATTGAAACGGACACCTGCACTAGTCTTTGGCAATGACCAGGCTTCTCGGGCACACTCCATAATTCTGTGCAAGTGCAGTGGATACTCAGCCCTCAGCCCTTTCCATGTGAACCTCAATGGCATCTGGAAAAGCAAGACGTGAGGACCCGAGTCAGGCACCCTTGGCCCTGGCTTACCTCACACAGTTTGTTAGGGGTTGCACATCATATGATGTTTGGATGAATACCTGTTAGCTCCAGCAGAGAACTTTCCGGATCAACATAGGCAATTGGCAACCCAGTGTCCCAATATCATTGGAGGTGCAGTGCCAAGAAGAGTGAAGCCCTTTTATAGACTGCTGTTAATGTGGATGGAGGTTCTGAAGAGATGCAGTGTAGAACCGGGTGAAGGATATGGTGTTCTCATGTGCGCCATGGTTCTGGGAAGGAGTGGATGGTGCTTTGCAGAGATAGGGATGTCACAAGTAGCCCTATTTGAAAGATGCCCTGCTGAAAGATGGAAAGCAGGCCTGTGGCCTGTTGGGGGTGGATATCAGCAAATCCAAGAAATAGAAAGGATGCTAACATTTGGAAATGATTGAGCATACACTCTTCCTGCTCACAGAGGCCTATCGCACATTTGGATGTTTTCTAAAGTATCCTCTCTTGATATACAGCCTTTGCTCATGTTGGGTCCTCTCTTTTCCTTATGAGGAGCATGGTTTCGACTAAATGTCTGATATAGAGATGCACACTTGGTTTCAGAGTTATGCTTCTGAGCTGCATGTCCCAACGTGAAGTCATGTCCAAAGAAGATCAGTGGAGGAGGGGGTGTGGTGAGGGAAGGTATGCCTTTCCTCAGAGGTCTTGTGTTGAAAAACAATTAAAGTCTGCATATGTGTCATCAGCTGTCCCTGGCAAGCAACAGAAAAGGGCCAGGAATTGGCAAGGGCATTGATGTGCCTGCAAGGGCAAACAGGGTCAGTCAGGATGGTTGCTTACACAATGATCTGTCACTGGCTACCACCTGCATGTGGAAACTATGTTGAAGCTGAGAAGTTCCCCTGGAATGTGGGCACAGACCTCGTACAAGGACCAAGTGGTTCGTGTCTCTGCACTGAATTGGATACCAGCACCAAAACCCTTCTGCTCTTCATGGCCCACAAAGTCCTTACACTACCTTATGGAGTATTCAGGCTTGACGATTTGAGCCATTCCTCTTTGAGCACCATGCATGTTCGCATCTGGTATTCTGTGCTCTGAAAATGTGTTCATCGTTTCCATCAACAGCAGGCTCTTGTTTCATCCACTGGTTGTGGTCTGCATCTTTCAGGGTATGGTGATAGGACTCTTGGCCATTTCCCTTTGGACCTTGTGCCACAGAGGCACTAGTCTAGTCAAGGACCTGAACCGTTGGGAGAACATAGATTGGCCAGATATTTCAGCATCTGAAGGTGAGTTGAAGGATCTGTGGGAGAATCAGGGCAGGACAATATCTGAGTATAGCCCAGTTTTAAGGCTGCATCCAAGGTGGTTGATCCTGAGCCCAGAACACCTGTCCATGCTTGACAGCTCCTTCCTGTGCTCTATCCAACATTCTGACTGAATGTCTCCCTGCTGTCCTCATGAGCCATCCCAGCAGCCACCGTCCTCCACTTGGAAGACATACTCCCCAGGTTCCAGCTGTCTCCTGTTAGGGCTTTCTAAGAAAGGAGGGCCAACGCACCAGACTGGGTGTGCTGTTTCCCAATTGAAGTTGCACCTAAGACAGGGAGCGGCGCTGGGCGCTGCCCCGCCCTGAGCTGTCGGCAGCCATAATACCGTGTGGCTGCTAGGGCCCTAGGCCTGTTGGCGGCGTCGGGAGAAACCCGGGGTGGGGGGGTGGGGTGCCCAGGCCTGGAGGAGTGGCTTCGGAGGGCAATGCCAGCGGGGCCGCTGCTAAGCTGGGTGACCCACGTGCCCTCATGCAGCCCTCCATTCCTGCCTGGTCCCCTAGGCCTCGTGGGGGCTCACTGCCCGGGGCCGGACCTAGGAGTCCAGGCTGTCATGATGCCCGGTGCCGCCAGACCTGCGCAGCGCCACCCAGCAGGCCTGGAGGGTAGTGGGAGCTGTCAACCTTCGGCTGGGGGCGGGTCCCCCGTCCTACCTGGACCCGGAGCGATCCAAGGCCCCTCTGCCGCGTCCCGCACACCCCGTAGCTCCTCTTCAACTGGGCCAAGAGTTCAGGATCCCATCTCTTGAAACATAAGGCACTGGCGCTCTCTCCCTTCGTCTCTCCTCTTAACATCACCGCGGATCCGGCGCTTGATTTGAATCTCCTTGGGAAGCGGCCAGACCCGGAAGCGTCTCTGGTTGCCATGGGAACCGTGACGCCACCACGCTGTCATGCCTCCCCTCTGTGACCTCAGGCGCTGTCTGCACTGCAGGCAGGAGGTCACGGTTGGCACTCCTCGACATCCAGGTGGCCCCAGGCCCTGAGACAGCCCCTGGGGAGAGGGAGAAACTGCTGTCCTCCTTCAGGAGCCCGCAACCTCCGCACCCTGCACACACACCAAGCCCCAAGCATGTCCCTTCCACGGAGAATACAGTCGCTCTCGCATCTTTGGCTCTCACGGGCACGGGAACACTGGAATCCATCAAGAAGGCCATTTTCACAGGGGAACAGATTGCATTCTAAGCACGGAGAGATGCCTGGTATGACTATCGGCCACATGTCTCACCCCATTGAATCTGGAGAGAAACCGCTGCAAACCTAACTGGGGGCAGATGGACATTGCATGAGGAATGTGTCTTTTTCCTGAAAGCTCATACCAGTCCTGGGAGTCTAGACCCCATGAGCCCTCACCAATTCCCTGTGCCTGCTGTTAGCGATTTACTGACACCGACCTGCTGAGATGCAGAGGCATTTCCTCATTTACCGAAATAACCTTGGCCCGGGGAAACACCTTCGTTGCCCTCCCCCATGAGAGAGATGGCAGGCAAGAGCCAGCACCTCCACTGCATTGTGCCTTTGGCACACATAGCTCCTGGTTAGAACTATTCCAAGGAGAGTGCCAGGAGGGAAAAGAGAAGTGGGGAAAGAATGAGCAGATGGTGATTGGAATGGCTAGGGATCCAGATGTAAAGGATGCCATCAATCAACCTTCAAACCCACAACCTGAGTATATTCTAACTCCTATATATGCATATCTCTCCTCCAGCCCCTGCGCTTCGCCTCCATGCCCTGTGACATCATTTTGGGCTCAGGGTTTAGCTACGAGGCTTTTCCTCCTCCACCAGACATGCATAAACATTTCCCCTCACGACGCACCCCTAGATTGTGTGTTTTGAGGTGCACCAAAGTTTCCTTGCAGGTTTGCTGTGAAAAGGAAGTTGAAGTTTTCCTTGGAATTTCCTTGACTCTCTCTGGGTCTGTATTTCTGCCGAGAATGTAACAGAATCAGACCGGCAGAGGAGCTAGAGGTTGCCCAACAGTGACCTCTCCACAGCTGAAGAACTAGCTGCTTTTGCAGAGCGTTCTCCTAGCATGCGGAAGGACCGCGGTTCGAATCCCAAGCCGCTCAAATGAGAAGAAAAAAAAAAAACAAACAAACAAACCCGCAAAACTCTTTTCAATGTGCCAACCCTTCCTCCTCTCAATGTTTTCTCCTGTATCCATCAACTGTGTCGCCACAGTTGAAAACGTACCTGTTGGACACTCAAGCCTTTTCAAATCGCAATTTCAGCAAGGAGCTGTGGTGAGAGTTAGCGGGAAAGCACGGACACCTGCATTTCTTAGGAGCAGCTGTTCCCTGAGATGAGACAGCTCTCAGGAACCCATAAGTCAGATTGTTCTCACGAATCTGCTCATGGGGTTATATCCTGTGCAAATCCTTCCAGAAGAGGGTCACCGGGTTGCAAAGGCTGCAAATTGAAACGGACACCTGCACTAGTCTTTGGCAATGACCAGGCTTCTCGGGCACACTCCATAATTCTGTGCAAGTGCAGTGGATACTCAGCCCTCAGCCCTTTCCATGTGAACCTCAATGTCATCTGGAAAAGCAAGACGTGAGGACCCGAGTCAGGCACCCTTGGCCCTGGCTTACCTCACACAGTTTGTTAGGGGTTGCACATCATATGATGTTTGGATGAATACCTGTTAGCTCCAGCAGAGAACTTTCCGGATCAACATAGGCAATTGGCAACCCAGTGTCCCAATATCATTGGAGGTGCAGTGCCAAGAAGAGTGAAGCCCTTTTATAGACTGCTGTTAATGTGGATGGAGGTTCTGAAGAGATGCAGTGTAGAACCGGGTGAAGGATATGGTGTTCTCATGTGCGCCATGGTTCTGGGAAGGAGTGGATGGTGCTTTGCAGAGATAGGGATGTCACAAGTAGCCCTATTTGAAAGATGCCCTGCTGAAAGATGGAAAGCAGGCCTGTGGCCTGTTGGGGGTGGATATCAGCAAATCCAAGAAATAGAAAGGATGCTAACATTTGGAAATGATTGAGCATACACTCTTCCTGCTCACAGAGGCCTATCGCACATTTGGATGTTTTCTAAAGTATCCTCTCTTGATATACAGCCTTTGCTCATGTTGGGTCCTCTCTTTTCCTTATGAGGAGCATGGTTTCGACTAAATGTCTGATATAGAGATGCACACTTGGTTTCAGAGTTATGCTTCTGAGCTGCATGTCCCAACGTGAAGTCGTGTCCAAAGAAGATCAGTGGAGGAGGGGGTGTGGTGAGGGAAGGTATGCCTTTCCTCAGAGGTCTTGTGTTGAAAAACAATTAAAGTCTGCATATGTGTCATCAGCTGTCCCTGGCAAGCAACAGAAAAGGGCCAGGAATTGGCAAGGGCATTGATGTGCCTGCAAGGGCAAACAGGGTCAGTCAGGATGGTTGCTTACACAATGATCTGTCACTGGCTACCACCTGCATGTGGAAACTATGTTGAAGCTGAGAAGTTCCCCTGGAATGTGGGCACAGACCTCGTACAAGGACCAAGTGGTTCGTGTCTCTGCACTGAATTGGATACCAGCACCAAAACCCTTCTGCTCTTCATGGCCCACAAAGTCCTCACACTACCTTATGGAGTATTCAGGCTTGACGATTTGAGCCATTCCTCTTTGAGCACCATGCATGTTCGCATCTGGTATTCTGTGCTCTGAAAATGTGTTCATCGTTTCCATCAACAGCAGGCTCTTGTTTCATCCACTGGTTGTGGTCTGCATCTTTCAGGGTATGGTGATAGGACTCTTGGCCATTTCCCTTTGGACCTTGTGCCACAGAGGCACT